>NC_069501.1:993928986-994528986 GCF_027579735.1 Bombina bombina
ACGCCCCCTCCACGGACCTCCGCGCTAGGCCACGCCCCCATGAGCCATGTGGCATGCATACTTTACATAATACATTTATTACCAGGTGCAGGGACTCACTGAAGCTTTAACTTACCTTCCACTCTATTCTTCTTCACTCGGTAGTCACTGGCTGTGACACTGCTGCTGCCAGTCTGCCGTGCTTTCCAGAGTCTCCCACTGGACCCAGGGCTTTCCACAGACCACTCCACGTCTGACTCTAGTCTACTCTGCGTTGAGCTGCTCTGAGACACGTGACCGCACGCGGAAGGATCTATTTAATTCCCGCCCGGCACTCAGAGACAGCCAGCCCCAGTCAGATTCAGACGAGTTCTGAATTCTGAATCTGATTGGCTGAGAGTCAGACTAGTAGTGAGACGTGAGAGGCGGCCAGGACGGAGGCTAGCCTCCTGTGGAAGCGTATGGGGCGCATTGGAGAGCACTGCATTAGCACCTTTTCTCCTCTGGTGGCAGTCTCTCAGCGTCCCATACACTTCCACAGTAGTCAATGCATTCATATTGCGCAATGCAAGGACAGCCGGCTGTCCTTGTCTTGCGCAATATGAATGTATTGATGTATAAACAAACAGTGAGTCGGTTTTAATAAAATTTACACACAGAATCATGATTTTGGTGGAGGGGTGGGGGGGTCACCTTATTTTATAAAAAAAAAATATGAAAAAAAAAAATAATAATTTTTTTATTTTTTAATTTTAAATAAATGCTGCCTGTAATTACATAGATTGGCCAGGGGAGGCGCTGCCTCACCTGCCTCCTGTGACTGCACCTCAGAGGTGGCGGACGAGTTAAGGAGCAGTGGTCTTAGGTCTGCTGCTTCTTAACTTCCGCTTCAGTCGGAACTGAAGTGGAGAGGTTCGGAAGCAGCTTTCGCTGCTTCATAAATAGACCCCTATGAAAGTGCGTGCGCTGAGTGGACCGCAGATATGTTTGCGAAAGCGCAATTTTGCTCTCCACTCATAATCTAGGCCTTTATGGGAGTTTCAACCTGATTGTTTGAGCAAACATCCCATAAGAAGGTATGCTTGTTTAAATTGTTTATCTCTTCTGAAAGTTCTCCTCTAAAGAGGTTGTGCAGAAATAAAGACAAAACAAAGGAAATAAGTCTTCCTATAAGCACATTAGCATTGACATATTCACATATATAATAAATTCTGCTGTTAAATATATTTCCCACTTGATTAACATGTAAATCCTGACACTTGGGTGCCTATTTATCAAGCCGTCAACTTACTTGCATTCAACGGCACCAATACGCTCGCCTAAGATCGCCTAACATTGCTGCCGCGAACCTGAATACGCTCTCCAAAGTTACCAAAAAAGCTGTCAAAAAGCCGCGCACGGGGCGATGAGCAGCGGACTGGTGTTAACTAACAGTCATCGATCTCGCTGCGCTTCGGCTTTTTCCCAGCTTTATTGGTATACTGTCACTAAACACTGCCACTATACTACACTGTTTACCCCTATCCTGCTGCTCATGGACCCCGGTGCAACTAAATAAAGTTATTAAACCCTAAACTGCCGCTCCCAAAGCCCACCGCCACTCTAATAAACTTATTAACCCCTATCCTGCCGCTCCCGGAGCCCACCGCCACCTACATTATGTTATTAACCCCTAATCTGCCCCCCTACACCGCCGCCACCTACATTATACTTATTAACCCCTAATCTGCCGTCCTCAACGTCGCCGCCACTATATTAAATTTATTAACCCCTAAACCTAAACCCCTAATTTAAATCTAATTTAAATAAATCTAAATAAAATTCCTATCATTACCTAAATTATTCCTATTTAAAACTAAATACTTACTTATAAAAACAGAATTTATGCTTACCTGATAAATTACTTTCTCCAACGGTGTGTCCGGTCCACGGCATCATCCATTACTTGTGGGATATTCTCCTCCCCTACAGGGAAAGGCAAGGAGAGCACACCAGTGATGTGCGGTGACTTCAGAGGCTGGTGAGGCAGTGTCTAGGAATCGGATACGCCTTCATTCTTTAGATATCCTTTGTTGAAGAAATAGCAATTGCACATGGGCGAGCCAATATGTATATGCAGCCACCATTCAGTATCTACTGAGCATATTTAGATATGATTTTCAACAAAGGATATCTGATTTTCTTCATTCTTTTGATATCCTTTGTTGAAAAGCATATCTAAATATGCTTATAAGCTATCGAGCATATTTAGATATGAATTTCAACAAAGGATATCTGATTTCCTTCATTCTTTTGATATCCTTTGTGGACAAGCATATCTAAATATGCTCAGTAGCTAATGAGCATATTTAGATATGATTTTCAACAAAGGATATCAAAAGAATGAAGGAAATCAGATATCCTTTGTTTAAATTCATATCTAAATATGCTCAATAGCTACTGAGCATATTTAGATATGCTTTTCAACAAAGGATATCAAAAGAATGAAGAAAATCAGATATCCTTTGTTGAAATTCATATCTAAATATGCTCAGTAGCTACAGAGCATATTTAGATATGCTTTTCAAAGGATATGTGTGTGTGTGTAGTGTATATCTGCATGTGTCTGTGCTCCACAGCAAGAGCTGTCCATATAGCTCCCCCTCTGGCTCCGCCCCCCAGTCATTCGACCGACGGTTAGGAGAAAAAAGGAGAAACTATAGGGTGCCGTGGTGACTGTAGTGTATAAAGAAAAAGAAAAAAATGTTCAAACCTGATTAAAAAACCAGGGCGGGCCGTGGACCGGACACACCGTTGGAGAAAGTAATTTATCAGGTAAGCATAAATTCTGTTTTCTCCAACATTGGTGTGTCCGGTCCACGGCGTCATCCATTACTTGTGGGAACCAATACCAAAGCTTTAGGACACGGATGAAGGGAGGGAGCAAATCAGGTTACCTAAACAGAAGGCACCACGGCTTGCAAAACCTTTCTCCCAAAAACAGCCTCCGAAGAAGCAAAAATAACAAAGTAAAATTTGGCAAAAGTGTGCAGAGAAGACCAAGTCGCTGCCTTACATATCTGATTAACAGAAGCCTCGTTCTTGAAGGTCCATGTGGAAGCCACAGCCCTAGTGGAGTGAGCTGTGATTCGATCAGAAGGCTGCCGTCCGGCAGTCTCATAAGCCAATCGGATAATGCTTTTCAGCCAGAAAGAAGGAGAGGTAGCAGTAGCTCTTTGTCCTCTCCTCTTACCAGAGTAAACGACAAACAAGGATGAGGTTTGTCTAAAATTCTTTGTTGCTTCTAAATAGAACTTTAAAGCACGGACTACATCTAAATTGTGTAACAAACGTTCCTTCTTTAAAACTGGATTCGGGCACAGAGAAGGAACAACTATTTCCTGGTTAAAATTCTTGTTGGAAACAACCTTTGGAAAAAAAACAGGCTTGGTACGCAAAATAACCTTATATGAATGGAACACCAGATAGGGTGGATCACACTGCAAAGCAGATAATTCAGAAACTCTTCTAGCAGAAGAAATAGCAGCCAAAAACTGAACTTTCCAAGATAGCAACTTGATATCTATGGAATGTAAGGGTTCAAACGGAACCCCCTGAAGAACTAAATTTAGACTCCAAGAAGGAGTCAAGGGTCTGTAAACAGGTTTGATTCTGACCAAAGCCTGTACAAAAGCATGTACCTCTGGCACAGCTGCCAGTCGTTTGTATAACAAGACAGATAAAGCAGAAATCTGTCCTTTTAGAGAACTCGCTGACAATCCCTTATCCAAACCTTCTTTGGAGAAAGGAGAGGATCTTAGGAATTTTAATCTTACTCCAGGAGAATCCCTTGGATTCACACCAACAGATATATCTTTTCCATATTTTATGGTAAATCTTTCTAGTCACAGGTTTTCTGGCTTGGACCAGAGTATCTATCACTGAATCTGAAAACCCACGCTTGGATAAAATCAAACGTTCAATTTCCAAGCAGTCAGCTACAGAGAAATTAGATTTGGATGTTCGAATGGACCTTGTACTAGAAGATCCTGTCTCAAAGGTAGCTTCCATGGTGGAGCCGATGACATATTCACCAGGTCTGCATACCAAGTCCTGCGCGGCCACGCAGGAGCTATCAGAATCACTGAGGCCTTCTCCTGTTTGATCCTGGCTACAAGCCTGGGAAGGAGAGGGAACGGTGGAAACGCATAAGCTAGGTTGAACGACCAAGGCGCCACTAATGCATCCACTAGAGCGGCCTTGGGATCCCTGGATCTGGACCCGTAGCAAGGAACCTTGAAGTTCTGACGAGACGCCATCAGATCCATGTCTGGAATGCCCCATAATTGAGTCAACTGGGCAAACACCTCCGGGTGGAGTTCCCACTCCCCCGGATAGAAAATCTGACGATTCAGATAATCCGCCTTCCAGTTGTCTATTCCTGGGATGTGGATTGCAGATAGGTGGCAGGAGTGATCCTCCGCCCATTTGATGATTTTGGATACCTCTCTCATCGCCAAGGAACTCCTTATTCCTTCATGATGGTTGATGTAAGCTACAGTCGTCATGTTGTCTGACTGGAATCTTATGTATCCGGCCTTCGCTAGATGAGGCCAAGCCCGGAGAGCATTGAATATCGCTCTCAGTTCCAGGATGTTGATCGGGAGAAGAGACTCTTCCCGAGACCATAAACCCTGAGTTTTCAGGGAATCCCAGACTGCGCCCCAGCCTGATAGACTGGCGTCGGTCGTGACAATGACCCACTTTGGTCTGCAGAAACTCATTCCCTGAGACAGGTGATCCTGTCTACTGGAGCATGCACAGTTGTAATGGTCTTAGATGAATTTGAGCAAAAGGAACTATGTCCATTGCTGCAACCATCAACCCTACTACTTCCGTGCACTGAGCTATGGAAGGCTGCAGAATAGAGAGAAGAACTTGACAAGCGTTTAGAAGCTTTGACTTTCTGACTTTTGTCAGGAAGATCTTCATTTCAAAAGAATCTATTATTGTTCCCAAAAACTGAACTCTTGTCGACGGAGACAGGGAACTCTTTTCTACGTTCACCTTCCACCCGTGAGATCTGAGAAAGGCTAGATCAATGTCTGTATGAGCCTTTGCCGTGGAAAGAGACGACGCTTGAATTACAATGTCGTCCAGATAAGGTGCCACTGCAATGCCCCTTGGTCTTAGAACCGCTAGAAGGGACCCGAGCACCTTTGTGAAAATTTCATATATTGACCCTCCTGGATTGTAGGTAAAATTGTTCGAATGGTTTCCATTTTGAACGATGGAATTCTGAGAAATTTGTTTAGAATTTTTAAATCCAGAATTGGTCTGAAAATTCCCTCTTTTTTGGGAACTACAAACAGATTTGAGTAAAAACCCCTGACCTTGTTCCACAGTTGGAACTGGGTGTATCACTCCCATCTTTAACAGGTCTTCTACACAATGTAAGAATGTCTGTCTACTTATTTGGTTTGAAGATAAGTGAGAAATGTGGAACCTTCCCCTTGGGGGTAGTTCCTTGAATTCTAGAAGATAACCCTGAGAGACTATTTCTAGTGTCCAGGGATCCTGAACATCTCTTGCCCAAGCCTGAGCAAAGAGAGAGAGTCTGCCCCCTACTAGATCCGGTTCCGGATCGGGGGCTACCCCTTCATGCTGTCTTGGTAGCAGCAGCAGGCTTCTTGGCCTGTTTACCCTTATTCCAGCCTTGCATTGGTTTCCAAGCTGGTTTAGTCTGGGAAGCGTTACCCTCTTGTCTAGAGGCTGCCGAGTTAGAAGCCGGTCCGTTCCTGAAATTGCGAAAGGAACGAAAATTGGACTTATTCTTAGCCTTGAAAGGCCTATCCTGTGGGAGGGCTTGGCCCTTTCCCCCAGTGATGTCTGAAATAATTTCTTTCAATTCTGGCCCAAAAAGGGTCTTACCTTTCAAAGGGATATTAAGCAATTTTGTCTTGGAAGATACATCCGCCGACCAAGACTTTAGCCAGAGCGCTCTGCGCGCCACAATTGCAAACCCTGAATTTTTCGCCGCTAATCTTGCTAACTGCAAAGCGGCGTCTAAAATAAAGGAATTAGCTAGCTTAAGTGCATGAATTCTGTCCATGACTTCCTCATACGGAGTCTCCCTACTGAGCAACTTTTCCAGTTCCTCGAACCAGAACCACGCCGCTGTAGTGACAGGAATAATGCACGAATATAGGTTGAAGGAGGTAACCTTGCTGTACAAAAATCTTTTTAAGCAAACCCTCCAATTTTTTATCCATAGGATCTTTGAAAGCACAATTGTCCTCAATGGGAATGGTCGTGCGTTTGGCTACTATAGAAACCGCCCCCTCGACCTTAGGGACTGTTTGCCATATGTCCTTCCTGGGGTCGACCATAGGGAACAATTTCTTAAATATAGGAGGAGGGACAAAAGGTATGCCTGGCTTCTCCCACTCCTTATTCACTATGTCCGCCACCCGTTTAGGTATCGGAAAGGCATCAGGGTGCACCGGGACCTCTAGGAGCTTGTCCATCTTGCACAAGTTTTCTGGGATGACCAGATTGTCACAATCATCCAGAGTAGATAGTACCTCCTTAAGTAATGCGCGGAGATGCTTTGATTTAAATTTAAATGTCACAACATCAGGTTCTGCCTGCTGAGAAATTCTTCCTGTATCAGAAATTTCTCCATCTGACAAACCCTCCCTCACTGCCACTTCAGACTGGTGTGAGGGTATGACAGAAAAATTATCATCAGCGACCTCCTGCTCTACAGTGTTTAAAACAGAGCAATCGCGCTTTCTCTGAAATGCTGGCATTTTGGATAAAATATTAGCCATGGAGTTATCCATTACTGCCGACAATTGTTGCATAGTAACAAGCATTGGCGCGCTAGAAGTACTAGGGGTCGCCTGCGCGGGCATAACTGGTATAGACACAGAAGGAGAAGATGTAGAACTCTCTCTACTTCCTTCATCTGAGGAATCATCCTTGGCAACCTTACTATTTGTGACAATACTGTCCTTACTGTGTTTGGACGCTATGGCACAATTATCACATATATTTGAAGGGGGAACCACATTGGCTTCCATACATACAGAACATGATCTATTTGAAGGTACAGACATGTTAAACAGGCTTAAACTGGTTAATAAAGTACAAAAACCGTTTTAAAACAAAACCGTTACTGTCTCTTTAAATGTTAAACAGGGCACACTTTATTACTGAATATGTGAAAAACTATGAAGGAATTATCCAATCTTTACCAAATTTTCACCACAGTGTCTTAATGCATTCAAAGTATTGCACCCCAATTTTCAAGCTGTTAACCCTGAAAATGTGGAAACCGGTGCCGTTTGCTATTTTAACCCCACTACAGTCCCAGCCACAGCCTTTGTTGTGACTTCAACTATCCCAGGGGGGTATTTCAAGCCTTCTAGGAACGTTTTCAGTGGACACCAGACCCTCTCACATGCATCTGCATGCACTGTACTTAAAAGAAACTGCGCAATAATGGCGCAAAAATGAGGCTCTGCCTAATACAGTGAAAGGCCCTTCTAGACTGGGAAGGTGTCTTAACTAGTGCCTGGCGATAAAAAACGTTCCCCAAATAATAAAAGTGTGAAATCCACTTCAAACTTTAAATAAAAACTTAAATAAACAATTGATTTTTGCCCCAAAGTAATCAGCTCTTTTACCTGTAAAAAAAAATACAAACAACCCCCCCCAACATTAAAACCCACCATCCACACAACCACCCCCCCAATAAAATACTATCTAAAAAACCTAAGCACCCCATTGCCCTGAAAAGGGCATTTGGATGGGCATTGCCCTTAAAAGGGCAGTTAGCTCTTTTGCGGCCCAAAGCCCTAACCTAAAAATAAAACCCACCCAATACACCTTTAAAAAAACCAAACACTAACCCCCTGAAGATCGACTTACCAGGAGATGTCTTCATCCAAGCCGGGCGAAGTGGTCCTCCAGACGGGCAGAAGTCTTCATCCAAGCCGGGCAGAAGTGATCCTCCAGACGGGCAGAAGTCTTCATCCAAACGACATCTTCTATCTTCAAGATGGCGTCCCTTAGATTCCGATTGGCTGATAGAATTCTATCAGCCAATCAGAATTAAGGTTGAAAAAATCCTATTGGCTGATGCAATGTAGGTGGCAGCGGTGTATGGAGCGTGAGATTAGGGGTGTTTAGACTCGGGGTACATGTTAGGGTGTTAGGTGTAAACGTAACTTTATTCTCCCATAGGAATCAATGGGATATCGGGCAGCAGCGAACATGAGCTTTAGCTGCTTTCAGACTCCCATTGATTCCTATGGCATCTGCCGCCTCCAGGGCGGCAGATTGAAAACCAGGTACGCTGGGCCGGAAAAGTGGCGAGCGTACCTGGTAGTTATTTGATAAGTAGCAAAAGTAGTCAGATAGTGCCGAATTTGCATTTGGAACATCTGTTGTGATGTAAGCATCGATCTGTGTCGGACTGAGACCGGCGGATCGTATATTACATCACAAAATTCTACTTTTGCCGGTCTGTAGCCTTTGATAAATAAGGCAAATCAGGCTCGCCACAATTACGCTGCGGAATTTCAGCGTATTTGCGGTTGACGGCTTGATAAATAGGCCCCTTGGTCTCATATTTTCTGCTGTTAGGATTCTGTGTCCTTGTGTTCCCTTTTAAAATGGAATGCTGAGGAATTTCTCACCAAAATTTACTCTACAGACTGTTCTCTGTAACCTACTAAATGTGACATCAGTACAAGAGGATAAAAATCTATACACTTCATACCCTATATGTAAAAAGTATGTGGGCACCCCTAGTAATTGAGTTCAGATGTTCCAGTCACACCCATTGCTAGCAGGTGCATAAAATCCTGCACATAACCATGAAATCTTCATAGACAAGTATTGATAGTACAATGGTAGTACTGAAGAGCTCAGTGACTTTAAACGTACCATAGGATGTCAACTTTGCAACAAGTCCATTCCTGAAATGTCTGCCTCACTAGATCTGCCCTAGTCACCTGTAAGTGCTATTATTGGGAAGTGGATGCGTCTAGGAAACACAACGGCCCAGAGACCACACAGTGATGTGATGCACATAGCAAGTAAAATTCAGGTGGCCTGTATAGAACCCTAAGCTCAACCCAATTAAACAAATTTGGGATTAAATGAAATCCTGATTGTATTCCTCCAACATCATTGCCTGACCTTACAAATGCTCTTTTAGCTGAATAGGCACAAATTCCCACAGGCACACATTAAAATCTTGTGGAAAGCCTTCCCAAAAAAGATGCAGCTGTTATTGTTGCAAACTCCATATTAATGCCCATGGTTTTGGAAAGGGATGTTAAACAAGCTCATATAGGTGTGATGGTTATGTGTCCACATAATGTTGGTGACCATGTAGTCTTTTGCTACCTTGTGAGAACAGTGCTATATGTTTTGTTCTCATACTTTGCTTAAAGGGAGAGTTCTGATTGGAATGTTCAATAAATAAGCAAAAGGGTACAACTTTAGACCCTTCTATATAGTGGCAAGTGACTATGGCTATTTAGGATACCAAATTAAAATTGTATATTTATTAAGGTTTAAAGTTAAATATATTGTTTATGTTTCGACCAAAAGGAATTTAGGAGTACATCTGACAATTCCATAGGTAGTTTTTTTTTTAATGAAATTTTGACCTTTTTAAATGTTAAATGTATTTGGATATATTGGATTGGTACAATTGTTTTTCTGCATTCAAATTCATAGAAGGCAATTGCATACTACAAAAATGTGTTTATTGTTATTGTAATGTTTCATATGTCTCTAGAATATTATTTGTTGAGTCACAAACTGTGCAGGTACAGTATATTCCTGACATCCCTTTTGTCTGATGAGGTAATGGAATAAAAGATTGCTACCAGATGATGTCTATTTAAAGTAATTAAAAACATAATATAGATGAAGAGCACAGTATCTGGTTTATTATTTCAAGGATAAAATGTGAGCATGTAACATAAACCCATCTTATGATCTTAAGATTATGTAGCTACAAATGAGGATCCAATAAATGATGAAATTATGTACAGACCAGTCGATAGGTGTCTGGAGCTACAGACTCCCTTACAGACTCCTAAATAATCAGTTAACTCTGTCATTGCAAGCACCATGACTACTTCTCAGTTGCATAACTGTGACTTATCAGCTACTCATCTTTGCTCCAAAACTGATTTAGAGATTTAGGAAAAAGAAGGGGGAAGTATAAACCATAAAAAGAAAGTAATGAGGTTTTCATGCTAGGACTAAGAGCTACACCTCCAACAGAGTCAGTCATTTGCTGACAATGTATGTGTTATAATGTGTAGTCTTTTTCTTCCCAAACAGTGAAACAGAACAATTTAAATAATGCACATGCAACTGGTAACTTGAGGCAAGTTTCAAAATGACAAAAAAAAAAATGAATTAGAATTTTTTTTGTGTCGTATTTAAGATAATGCTGAATTTAGAAATATTCTGAGGTGAATTATCAGTGTAGCTAAAACGTTATGAGCAAATGATAATCTGATACGATCAGGATGATTAACAGCCCCTGCTAGCGGCATATGCTGTCCGCCTTTAGCGATGTCCAGCAGCCAATCATGTCTGCTTAACACATGATAAATCAAGCCTTTAAGCTCTTCACTAATATTAGAGAGCTGTGTGATAAGACAGCCTGTGTGTTGTGAATGGAGAGAGGCAGAACAGTGTAGAATAAAAGCCTAAAAGCAAATATTTTCTGCAAAGTACAGTGCCTGTATATTGTCCCTGTATAAATCCAGTGAAATAGACCTCACATTAATTAATATGCGAAAGTGGGGACCGCTGCTTTATAACTGCAGTTTCCGGCAGACCCTTAAAGGGACACTGAACCCAAATGTTTTCTTTCGTGATTCAGATAGAGCAGGGGTGGGCAGACTTTTGTAAGGCAAGGGCTACCTCGAATTTTATTCCAAGTGATGTCGTCACCTAACTAAAAAAAAAAAAACACCAGTTGCTGGCTGAAAATTGTATTTTTGCCACAGATAGGACCTGCTGGCTGAAAATTGTATTTTGGCCTCAAATAGGACCTGCTGGCTGAAAATTGTATTTTGGCCTCAAATAGGACCAGCTGGCTGAAAATTGTATTTTGGCCTCAAATAGGACCTGCTGGCTGAAAATTGTATTTTTGCCACAAATAATACAGCTTTAAAAATCAGCCGCACTCTTTAATAATAAATACAGCTGCGCTCTTTACTTACTGCGAGAGCTCTCTCTTTACGTCACGCTGGGACCATCAAGCAACCTTATCTGTGTACCGCACCTGCATATGAATAAGTAGTCTCACAATCAAGATGGCTCGAGTCTAGGGCTAGCAGAGTAGTCAAGCCTGGAACACATGGGAACCCCACAGCTCAGGTACAATGATGACAATGAACTATTCTCAGCCAATCATAGAGTCATTCTACAAAGAAATTTTATTGGCTGGATGCCATGTCAGGTTGATTAGGGGGCAGGTCCTGTTGGCTGCTTTCCATCCGTCCACTACTAGCTGAAGACTACTGTAAATAGTTGGGACAGTGATAGCTGCAGGACCTGCAGACTCTGTACCACCTTACACAGCAACCAGAGACTGGTATAGCAGCAACAGTACTGACTTGCACAATTTGGTGACAACAAATTCTGGGGACAGAAAGCTGCAGAAACTAGCACAAAGTATAGCTAATATTAGTGTGTCAGAGAAAGTATCACAGAGCAGCATCAAAACCTGGTATAGAGTAAGTAAAATATCCTGAGGGGATTAACAGGCCCTGGGAATAAAAACAACACCAGACCATTCACCCAGCAGAGCCTGGTGACAAGTAACGGAGGACAGAACTAGAAAGTAGCAGCAGAATATCAGACAGAGCAGAACCTGGAACTGCCAAACCCAGGGAAACCAAGCAGTATCTCAGCCTGGCGCATGAAGAGTCTGCACTATGGACTGACCGCTCCTGAGACAAAAAGTATGAGAGTTTTGGGACAGGCAGTAACCAAAGCTGGAGTTCAGCTATAGCCGGGTCGCGCATGCTGAAGTACACATACCGCCGTTATAGACTCATAGCCGATTTCAAAAGTCTGCATAAGAGAAACATTTCACATACATCGACAGTGGCGAGGCTCTTCACTCAGAATCTAGATGTGTGAGAAATGTTTTTCTTATTATGCAGACTTTTGAAGTCTTCCAGACGGTCACCTCAAATTTCACTTGCGGTCCACTGGTAGGCCACGATCTACCTCTTGCCCACCCCTGAGATAGAGCATGCCATTTTAAGTAACTTTCTAATTTACTCCTATTATCAATTTGTCTTTGTTCTCTTGCTATCTTTATTTGAAAAAGAAGTAATCTAAGCTTTTTTCTTGGTTCAGACCTCTGGACAGCAACAACCCAGGTTGTTCACTAAATATGGGTCGGCATCTAAACTTACATTCTTGCATTTCAAATAAAGATACCAAGAGAATAAAGAAAATATGATAATAGGAGTAAATTAGAAAGTTGCTTAACATGCTCTACCTGATTCACAAAAGAATTTTTTTTGGTACAGTGTCCCTTTTAGGCTCGCACAGAAACAGGGGCATCAAGCTCCATTCGGAGCATGATAATTTGGCCCCTATTAGTTTTTATATAAACAAATTAAACGAAATCAGAATCACCAGGAGCCGGGGAGGGGGGAGTGAGCTGTCCGTGACGTAGTGTGACGTCAGTGCGGAGAGCACGTCTCGTAGCAGAGGTAGAGCTCGGGAGAGTAGCAGCACAGAAATCAAGTGCTGCAGTGGCAGACTCATCCGATACCGACACAGAGTGTGTCAAAAATACCTCAGGAAGTGGCTGCAATTCTGCAGGGCAGCTGTAAAGAGGCGGACGGCGGAGTGGCTGGCGGTTATCTGCAGTGGCCGGCCAAACACAGGCTTCGTAGCCTCTGTAGCTATACAGTGGCGGAAGAGTCTCCTGTCTAGGAGGAGGAGGAGGCACAGGCCATCAAGAGGTCTCCTTTTCGACCTGAACCCCCAGAGTGGCTGTCAAGAAGGCACATGTAAGTAAATCATTTATTTTTAAGATTAAAAACAACACACGCAGTGCCCAGCCGAAATAGCAGAAACACAAGGGAAGGAGGAGGGGAGAGTAAACCTAAATCTAACACCCTTTTGAATATGAACTGAGGATTAAACTTGGTTTTATTGCACATTAAATATCCCCTGTATCCTCTCCTGGCTAACCAGACTGTCATGTATGTTAGCGTTGGATACTAAAGAAGGAGAGGGGTATCGGGGTGCAAGAAGGGTTATGCAGTTTAAAAAGTCAAGCTTCATATATTTATTGCAAATAAGAATAGCTGCATGTAAGAAGCAAAAGTCTGGGAACAGCTCTAATTAAGACTTTAGCTATACTAAAACTGAAACAAGAAGGAAAGGAGAAAAAAAGAGGAAAGAAAAGAAAAAAGTAAGAAGACCTCCACAGTAAAGATATTAATTTAATGGAGAAATATTTAAAATAGCAGAAAATGTCTCCTAAGGTTAAATCTAATGAAAAAAGAAATACTAAAAACACCAGTGTGCTTGGTACATCTGTTGAAGAAGGTCCAGCAGGGGGCAGGGTGGAGGAGAGTAATGAAGCTAATCTCATAGCCTCCCAGGTGTGTGCCTTAATCCTACCCAAGATTGAAGAGATTAATTTGAGGCTGATTACCATAGCTGAGGAACTGAAAGCCCAAAGTATAAGAATGACAGCTATAGAACAAAGGTTGTCAGACTGTGAAGACATGCAGAATGCTTGGGAACCCAAGCTGGAGTCGGTAATAAAAACTCAAAGGCAGACAGGTAGTAAACTAAGCGCTGTAGGGTCCTAATGCTCTCCTCCTGGATAGTCCCCTAGCGGACTGACAGAGACAGAATGTGTGTGAGGTGAAGGGAGCGCTTAAAGCTTAATAGGATAGGGATGTAATTGGCATAAGGCTGAGATAGGATGTGAGATACCGAAGTCTAAAAATTTAATAAAATTCCATACAATATATAATATACAATATACACAATTAATAAAATTACAATATATGATAACATGGATCCATGATATAAATGTTAAAATACAAATTAAAAACAATGGTTAAACAGACCTAAATGAGTATACTAACAGTATACCTATAACAGTATAGGTGCACCAAGCAATGATAGATTAAAACAGATAAGGTATAGAATGATATAAATGTCCAAAAAAAAATTCAATTTCTACAAGTGTCTATTAAGTGTTCTCCACTAAAAAATCTGTTAACTAATTCCAAAGAAAATCCAATAGTTCAATAAATTCCAAAAAATCCAAAAATCGATCCAAAAAATAGCAAACTGCAGATTCGTGTCCACAAAGATAGTCAAAATAGTCAATATGAAATAGTCAATATAAAATATATCCGTGTAGTAGTGGGTATCCAAAGTTCAAAAAACAATGTGTAAATAATCCGTGCAAATGATCTGTGGTAAAAATCGTTATATAAAAAGGGGGTATACAATAAATCGTGCTTCAAAATGGATATAAGGTGCTACCAAAAAAAGGTGGTAGTTAAAAGCTAGTGTCAGATAGATGAGGTGTGTATAAGAACAGATTTAGTGCCGGTGACTAAATTATATTTTCCATATAAAGATTTGAAAAGTTCCTGTACTAGTTGTTATCATTAAACCGTTCATTCCCGTGCTTTTCCAATAACATTCCCATATGTTTATAACGTGGCGACTAGTCACGTGACTTTAACGGTCCGGCCCGCGCCCAGTCATTATTAAATATTTCAACTATAGAGCCAAGATGGAGATATTAAGATCCTATAGGAGAAACCAGCAATTGCTCTTCAAAGATTCTACGGCCTAGATTTAGAGTTTGGCGGTAGCCTTGAAAACCAGCGTTAGAGGCTCCTAACGCTGGTTTTAGGCTACCGCCGGTATTTGGAGTCAGTCAGGAAAGGGTCTAACGCTCACTTTCCAGCCGCGACTTTTCCATACCGCAGATCCCCTTACGTCAATTGCGTATCCTATCTTTTCAATGGGATCTTTCTAACTCCGGTATTTAGAGTCGTGTCTGAAGTGAGCGTTAGAATTCTAACGACAAAACTCCAGCCGCAGAAAAAAGTCAGTAGTTAAGAGCTTTCTGGGCTAACGCCGGTTTATAAAGCTCTTAACTACTCTGCTCTAAAGTACACTAACACCCATAAACTACCTATGTACCCCTAAACCGAGGTCCCCCCACATCGCCGCCACTCGATTAAATTTTTTTAACCCCTAATCTGCCGACCGCCACTTACGTTATACTTATGTACCCCTAATCTGCTGCCCCTAACACCGCCGACCCCTATATTATATTTATTAACCCCTAACCTGCCCCCCACAACGTCGCCGCCAGCTACCTACAATAATTAACCCCTAATCTGCCGACCGCAAAGCACCGGCAGCTACATTATAGCTATGTACCTCTAATCTGCTGCCCCTAACACCGCCGACCCCTATATTATATTTATTAACCCCTAATCTGCCCCCCTCAACGTCGCCTCCACCTGCCTACACTTATTAACCCCTAATCTGCCGAGCGGATCTCACCGCTACTATAATAAAGTTATAACCCCTAATCCGCCTCATTCCCGCCTCAATAACCCTATAATAATTAGTATTAACCCCTAATCTGCCCTCCCTAACATCGCCGACACCTAACTTCAAGTATTAACCCCTAATCTGCCGATCGGAGCTCACCGCTACTCTAATACATTTTTTAACCCCTAAAGCTAATTTTAACCCTAACCCTAACACCCCCCTAAGTAAAATATAATTTTATTCTAACGAAACTCTTATTAAATAAATTATTCCTATTTAAATCTAAATACTTACCTGTAAAATAAATCCTAATATAGCTACAATATAAATTATAATTATATTATAGCTATTTTAGGATTAATATTTATTTTACAGTCAACTTTGTATTTATTTTAACCAGGTACAATAGCTATTAAATAGTTAAGAACTATTTAATAGCTAAAATAGTTAAAATAATTACAAAATTACCTGTAAAATAAATCCTAACCTAAGTTACAATTAAACCTAACACTACACTATCAATAAATTAATTAAATACAATATCTACAATTATCTACAATTAAACCTAACACTACACTATCAATAAATTAATTAAATACAATATCTACAATTATCTACAATTAAACCTAACACTACACTATCAATAAATTAATTAAATACAATATCTACAATTATCTACAATTAAACCTAACACTACACTATCAATAAATAAATTAAATAAAATACCTAAAATTACCTACAATTAAACCTAACACTACACTATCAATAAATAAATTAAATACAATACCTACAAAAAACTACAATTAAATAAACTAACTAAAGTACAAAAAATAAAAAAGAACTAAGTTACAAAAAATAAAAAAATATTTACAAACATTAGAAAAACATTACAACAATTTTAAACTAATTACACCTACTCTAAGCCCCCTAATAAAATAACAATGCCCCCCAAAATAAAAAAATGCCCTACCCTAAATTACAAAAGTTCAAAGCTCTTTTACCTTACCAGCCCTGAACAGGGCCCTTTGCGGGGCATGCCCCAAAGAATTCAGCTCTTTTGCCTGTAAAAAAAACACATACAATACCCCCCCCAACATTACAACCCACCACCCACATACCCCTAATCTAACCCAACCCCGCCTTAAATAAACCTAACACTAAGCCCCTGAAGATCTTCCTACCTTATCTTCACCATACCAGGTTCACCGATCGGTCCTCGGAAATGTTGATCCAAGCCCAAGCGGGGGGCTGAAGAGTGACGTCCATCCTCGGGCTAAAGTCTGGATCCAAGCGGCGGCTGAAGAAATCCATCATCGGGTCGAAGTCGGAAGTCCATCATCGGGATGAAGTCTTCTATCAAGCCGCATCTTCAATCTTCTTTCTTCTGGAGTGGAGCGGAGCCATCTTCTTCCAAGCCGACGCGGAACATCCTCTCCAACCGACGCCTACTAGCCGAATGACGGTTCCTTTAAATGACGTCATCCAAGATGGCATCCCTCGAATTCCGATTGGCTGATAGGATTCTATCAGCCAATCGGAATTAAGGTAGGAATATTCTGATTGACTGATGGAATCAGCCAATCAGAATCAAGTTCAATCCGATTGGCTGATCCGATCAGCCAATCAGATTGAGCTTGCATTCTATTGGCTGATCGGAACAGCCAATAGAATGCGAGCTCAATCTGATTGGCTGATCGGAACAGCCAATCGGATTGAACTTGATTCTGATTGGCTGATTCCATCTGCCAATCAGAATTTTCCTACCTTAATTCCGATTGGCTGATAGAATCCTATCAGCCAATCAGAATTCGAGGGACGCCATCTTGGATGACGTCCCTTAAAGGAACCGTCATTCTTCAGTTGGACATCGTCGGAAGAAGATTGATCCACGCTGGAGGTCTTCACGATGGAGCCGGTCCTCATCGGATGAAGATAGAAGATGCCGCTTGGATCAAGATGGTTGCCGGTCTGGATCGCCTCTTCTTCCCGGATAGGATGAAGATTTTGGAGCCTCTTCTGGACCTCTTCAGCCGCCGGATGATGGATGTGTAGCCCCCACTTGGGTTGGATGAAGATTTTGGAGCCAGAACTGATCGGTGTGATACCCGGCGAGGTGAAGATAAGGTAGGAAGATCTTCAGGGGCTTAGTGTTAGGTTTATTTAAGGGGGGTTTGGGTTAGATTAGGGGTATGTGGGTGGTGGGTTGTAATGTTGGGGGGGGTATTGTATGTGTTTTTTTACAGGCAAAAGAGCTGAATTCTTTGGGGCATGCCCCGCAAAGGGCCCTGTTCAGGGCTGGTAAGGTAAAAGAGCTTTGAACTTTTGTAATTTAGGGTAGGGCATTTTTTTATTTTGGGGGTCTTTGTTATTTTATTAGGGGGCTTAGAGTAGGTGTAATTAGTTTAAAATTGTTGTAATTTTTTTCTAATGTTTGTAAATATTTTTTTATTTTTTGTAACAGTTCTTTTTTATTTTTTGTACTTTAGTTAGTTTATTTAATTGTATTTATTTGTAGGAATTTTATTTAATTAATTTATTGATAGTGTAGTGTTAGGTTTAATTGTAGATAATTGTAGGTATTTTATTTAATTGATTTAGTGATAGTGTAGTGTTAGGTTTAATTGTAACTTAGGTTAGGATTTATTTTACAGGTAATTTTGTAATTATTTTAACTATTTTAGCTATTAAATAGTTCTTAACTATTTAATAGCTATTGTACCTGGTTAAAATAAATACAAAGTTACCTGTAAAATAAATATAAATCCTAAAATAGCTATAATATAATTATAATTTATATTGTAGCTATATTAGGGTTTATTTTACAGGTAAGTATTTAGCTTTAAATAGGAATAATTTATTTAATAAGAGTTAATTTATTTCGTTAGATTTAAATTATATTTAATTTAGGGGGGTGTTAGGGTTAAAGTTAGACTTAGCTTTAGGGGTTAATAAATTTATTAGAGTAGCGGTGAGCTCCTGTCGGCAGATTAGGGGTTAATACTATTTATTATAGGGTTATTGAGGCGGGAGTGAGGCGGATTAGGGGTTAATACATTTATTATAGTAGCGCTCAGGTCCGGTCGGTAGATTAGGGGTTAATAAGTGTAGTTAGGTGGAGGCGACGTTGGGGGCGGCAGATTAGGGGTTAATAAATATAATATAGTGGTTGGCGATGTTAGGGCAACAGATTAGGGGTACATAGGGATAATGTAGGTGGCGGGGGTGTACGGAGCGGCAGATTAAGGGTTAAAAATAATATGCAGGGGTCAGCGATAGCGGGGGCGGCAGATTAGGGGTTAATAAGTGTAAGGTTAGGGGTGTTTAGACTCGGGGTACATGTTAGAGTGTTAGGTGCAGACGTAGGAAGTTTTTCCCCATAGGAAACAATGGGGCTGCGTTAGGAGCTGAACGCAGCTTTTTTGCAGGTGTTAGGTTTTTTTTCAGCTCAAACAGCCCCATTGTTTCCTATGGGGGAATTGTCCACGAGCACGTTTTTGAAGCTGGCCGTGTCCGTAAGCAACTCTGGTATCGAGAGTTGCAGTGGCGGTAAATATGCCTGTACGCTCCCTTTTTGGAGCCTAACGCAGCCATTCTGTGAACTCTCAATACCAGAGGTATTTAAAAGGTGCGGCCAGAAAAAAGCCAGCGTTAGCTACGCGGGTCGTTACAGACAAAACTCTAAATCTAGGCGTAAGATTCTGCTTTTTCAGGACTTTTCCTTTGAGACTTCTACCGAAAGGAGACTCTTTTCAAAAATCTGCACTGAGCTGGTGAAAGAGGGAAGATTTTTTTTCTTTGCTATATCCTGCAAAGTTGAAAATTAAGTCAGGAACAGACTTTTTTGTTTTTGAATCTCCAGAACAAGCACGCACCTTTTTGGATAAAGAAAAAGAAGTGTAACTTTAGTAGGATGCTCCTTACCCTGTACAGAGAAAAGGGCAATTTAATTTAAAAAGTCAATAATGTTTTTTTTTTTTTTTTTTTTAACAGAGAAGAGAGAGAGGAGGGAAGGAGTGAGAGGGGAAATTTCTTTTTTTTTTTTCCCTGCCCCCTTTCTCCCCCCCCCCCTTTTTTTTTAAATTTTTTATTACTTAGGTGTTTCGGTACACAATATTAGAAAACATGGTGAAAGTTTTAAAGGATTAAGGAATAAATTTCTTTTTTTTTAATGTGGGCATTATTATGTTATAATTCACTATATGATAAGTTTTTTAGAAGTCGATGTTTAAAGTTTATTGTGCTATTTAGATGCTTTTGCCTAAAATATTTGATAACAGAATCACCAGGAGCCATTGCTGGGTGTTTTAAGTATTCATGTATTATGCTGCTCATAACAGTAGTCCTGTGCCAACACTTCATTTTCAGCCAGGGAAACACTACAGAGTTAGCCTGCCAAATAAAGCTATAACAACCTGACCTCACAGAAGGGTGAGACAGAGAGATTCATAAGAGAACCACAATATGAGCTATAAGGAGGAGGGCTATTGCTATTTATATGTAACGAAATGTGAGATAACGTTGCAACCAACTAGAACATAAAACTTTACTACTTTACCTGTAAGCTGGTAATGACATTTGTATTATATTCTATTCACAGTGACTCATTGTAAAAAAAAATTGTTTATGTTCCTTAAACCTCTGTGAGTAATTGTGTATATTTATTTGTATGTGTGTAACCATATATATATTAATATATGTGTATGGATGTGTGTGTATGTATGTATGTATGTATTTGCACACAAACATACATATATACGTATACATAAACACATGCAAATATACACATACACACACACATAAATATGTACATATATTTATATATATATATATATATATATATTTATATGAATATATATATATATATATACATACCGGTATAAAGTAATGCATACAAATATCCAGTATTTTCTGGTTGTATTCTAATAAAGAGACTGAGAAATAATTATATATGGTCATTATACCATTGCTAAAACAACAAATCTAATGGAAGCCTAAGGGGCCCATTTATCAAGCTCCGTAAGGACCGCTGCTCCATAACCCTGTCCGCCTACTCTGAGCAGGCGGACAGGAATCGCCGGAATTTGGGTTGATTGACACCCACCTGCTGGCGGCCGGTTGGCCGCGAGTCTGCAGGGGGCGTCGTCGCACTGTCGGATCAGGTCCACAAGAACTTTACGGCTAGATTTAGAGTTTTGTCGGTAAGGACCCGCGTAGCTAACGCCGGCTTTTTTCTGGCCGTACCATAAAAATAACTCTGGTATTGAGAGTCCACAAAAAGGCTGCGTTAGGCTCCAAAAAAGGAGCGTAGAGCATATTTAACGCAGCTTCAACTCTCGATACCAGAGTTGCTTACGGACGCGGCCAGCCTCAAAAACGTGCTCGTGCACGATTCCCCCATAGAAAACAATGGGGCAGTTTGAGCTGAAAAAAAACCTAACGCCTGCAAAAAAGCCGCGTTCAGCTCCTAACGCAGCCCCATTGTTTGCTATGGGGAAACACTTCCTACGTCTGCACCTAACACTCTAACATGTACCCCGAGTCTAAACACCCCTAGCCTTACACTTATTAACCCCTAATCTGCCGCCCCCGCTATCGCTGACCCCTACATATTATTTTTAACCCCTAATCTGCCGCTCCGTAAACCGCCGCTACTTACATTATCCTTATGTACCCCTAATCTGCTGCCCCTAACACCGCCCACCCCTATATTATATTTATTAACCCCTAATCTGCCCCCCACAACGTCGCCTCCACCTGCCTACACTTATTAACCCCTAATCTGCCGACCGGACCGCACGCTATCATAATAAAGTTATTAACCCCTAATCCGCCTCACTAACCCTATAATAAATAGTATTAACCCCTAATCTGCCCTCCCTAACATCGCCGACACCTAACTTCAATTATTAACCCCTAATCTGCCGACTGGAGCTCACCGCTATTCTAATAAATGTATTAACCCCTAAAGCTAAGTCTAACCCTAACACTAACACCCCCCTAAGTTAAATATAATTTTAATCTAACGAAATTAATTAACTCTTATTAAATAAATTATTCCTATTTAAAGATAAATACTTACCTGTAAAATAAATCCTAATATAGATACAATATAAATTATAATTATATTATAGCTATTTTAGGATTAATATTTATTTTACAGGTAACTTTGTATTTATTTTAACCAGGTACAATAGCTATTAAATAGTTAAGAACTATTTAATAGCTAAAATAGTTAAAATAATTACAAAATTACCTGTAAAATAAATCCTAACCTAAGTTACAATTAAACCTAACACTACACTATCAATAAATTAATTAAATAAAATACCTATAATTATCTACAATTAAACCTAACACTACACTATCAATAAATAAATTAAATACAATACCTACAAATAACTACAATGAAATAAACTATCTAAAGTACAAAAAATAAAAAAGAACTAAGTTACAAAAAATAAAAAAATATTTACAAACATAAGAAAAATATTACAACAATTTTAAACTAATTACACCTACTCTAAGCCCCCTAATAAAATAACAAAGCCCCCCAAAATAAAAAAATGCCCTACCCTATTCTAAATTACTAAAGTTCAAAGCTCTTTTACCTTACCAGCCCTGAACAGGGCCCTTTGCGGAGCATGCCCCAAGAAGTTCAGCTCTTTTGCCTGTAAAAAAAAACATACAATACCCCCCCCCCAACATTACAACCCACCACCCACATACCCCTAATCTAACCCAAACCCCCCTTAAATAAACCTAACACTAAGCCCCTGAAGATCTTCCTACCTTATCTTCACCATACCAGGTTCACCGATCGATCCAGAAGAGCTCCTCCGATGTCCTGATCCAAGCCCAAGCGGGGGGCTGAAGAGGTCCATGATCCGTCTGAAGTCATCATCCAAAAGGGAGCTGAAGAGGTCCATGATCCGGCTGAAGTCTTCATCCAAGCGGGAGCTGAAGAGGTCCATGATCCGGATGAAGTCTTCTATCAACGGCATCTTCAATCTTCTTTCTTCGGGAGCCATCATCTTCCATCCGACGCGGAACATCCTCTTCTCCCGACGCCTACTAGCCGAATGACGGTTCCTTTAAATGACGTCATCCAAGATGGCGTCCCTCGAATTCCGATTGGCTTATAGGATTCTATCAGCCAATCGGAATTAAGGTAGGAATATTCTGATTGGCTGATGGAATCAGCCAATCAGAATCAAGTTCAATCCGATTGGCTGATCCAGCCAATCAGAATATTCCTACCTTAATTCCAATTGGCTGATAGAATCCTATCAGCCAATCGGAATTCGAGGGACGCCATCTTGGATGACGTCATTTAAAGGAACCGTCATTCGTCATTCAGTCGTCGGCCAGGATGGATGTTCCGCGTCGGAGGTCTTCAGGATCCTGCCGCTACGCTCCGGATGGATGACGATAGAAGATCCCGCTTGGATGAAGACTTCAATCGGATGGAAGACCTCTTCTGCCCCGCTTGGATGAAGACTTCTACCGGATGGAAGACCTCTTCTTGCTCCGCTTGGATGATGAATTTGGCTCGGCTGGGTGAAGACGACTCAAGGTAGGGAGATCTTCAGGGGCTTAGTGTTAGGTTTATTTAAGGGGGGTTTGGTTTAGATTAGGGGTATGTGGGTGGTGGGTTGTAATGTTGGGGGGGGGGTATTGTATGTTTTTTTTTACAGGCAAAAGAGCTGAACTTCTTGGGGCATGCCCCGCAAAGGGCCCTGTTCAGGGCTGGTAAGGTAAAAGAGCTTTGAACTTTAGTAATCTAGAATAGGGTAGGGCATTTTTTTATTTTGGGGGGCTTTGTTATTTTATTAGGGGGCTTAGAGTAGGTGTAATTAGTTTAAAATTGTTGTAATATTTTTCTTATGTTTGTAAATATTTTTTTATTTTTTGTGTCTTAGTTCTTTTTTATTTTTTGTACTTTAGTTAGTTTATTTCATTGTAGTTATTTGTAGGTATTGTATTTAATTAATGTATTGATAATGTAGTGTTAGGTTTAATTGTAACTTAGGTTAGGATTTATTTTACAGGTAATTTTGTAATTATTTTAACTAGGTAGCTATTAAATAGTTCTTAACTATTTAATAGCTATTGTACCTGGTTAAAATAAATACAAAGTTACCTGTAAAATAAATATTAATCCTAAAATAGCTATAATATAATTATAATTTATATTGTAGCTATATTAGGATTTATTTTACAGGTAAGTATTTAGCTTTAAATAGGAATAATTTATTTAATAAGAGTTAATTAATTTCGTTAGATTAAAATTATATTTAATTTAGGGGGTGTTAGTGTTAGGGTTAGACTTAGCTTTAGGGGTTAATACATTTATTAGAATAGCGGTGAGCTCCAGTCGGCAGATTAGGGGTTAATGTTTGAAGTTAGGTGTCGGCGATGTTAGGGAGGGCAGATTAGGGGTTAATACTATTTATTATAGGGTTAGTGAGGCGGATTAGGGGTTAATAACTTTATAATAATAGCGGTGTGGTCCGCTCGGCAGATTAGGGGTTAATAAGTGTAGGCAGGTGGAGGCGACGTTGAGGGGGGCAGATTAGGGGTTAATAAATATAATATAGGGGTCGGCGGTGTTAGGGGCAGCAGATTAGGGGTACATAAGTATAACGTAGGTGGCGGCGCTTTGCGGTCGGCAGATTAGGGGTTAATTATTGTAGGTAGCTGGCGGCGACGTTGTGGGGGGCAGGTTAGGGGTTAATAAATATAATATAGGTTTCGGTGGTGTTAGGGGCAGCAGATTAGGGGTACATAAGTATAACGTAGGTGGCGGTCGGCAGATTAGGGGTTAAAAAAATTTAATCGAGTGGCGGCGATGTGGGGGGACCTCGGTTTAGGGGTACATAGGTAGTTTATAGGTGTTAGTGTACTTTAGAGTACAGTAGTTAAGAGCTTTATGAACCGGCGTTAGCCCAGAAAGCTCTTAACTACTGACTTTTTTCTGCGGCTGGAGTTTTGTCGTTAGATTTCTAACCCTCACTTCAGACACGACTCTAAATACCGGAGTTAGAAAAATCCCATTGAAAAGATAGGATACGCAATTTACGTAAGGGGATCTGCGGTATGGAAAAGTCGCGGCTGAAAAGTGAGCGTTAGACCCTTTTTTTAATGACTCCAAATACCGGAGGTAGCCTAAAACCAGCGTTAGGAGCCTCTAACGCTGGTTTTCACGGCTACCGCCAAACTCCAAATCTAGGCCTTAGTAAATAGGCCTCTATGACTTTTGCACAGTACTGTGTGTGTATATATATATATATATATATATACACACACACACACACAATCGAGCCCTTCCCAATCAAACACCTTGACATATACAATATTTTATTTGTTTTTTATTGTTTTTAGAAAACTATTGAGGAAGTTTTTCCATTGATTGCTTAGTTGAAAACAAAAGATTTGAAGAACTGTAAAGCAAAGTTGCTATCATGCATATAAAAGTGCAGTAACATATTAAAAATATTTTTTTATACTGGCCGTTTGGACATTAAAGTTATCAGGAAGTGTATGTCTGTGCGCATGATAAAAAAGTATTAAAAAAATGTCCTTTTTATATGCAGCAAAGAAAAAAAATATTCCCCACTACCTTTTGCAGGAATATACTTACCTAGATGTACTAATTGCCTATGCAATTATTTCTGTTGTTATACTTTTAGGAAATTTTTGTTTTGCGTTAACCAGAGCTCTGAGGTTGCACTATCCCAATGCGTGTTAATAAACTTGTAATACGAGTGCTACATCCAACACATGCAAACAGCCACAATAAATCTGATATGGCTTGTGCGTAACTGTTAGCTCGCCACTCATACTCTGGCCCTATATAAATACATAAACAAACAAATTATTTATATGTGATGGGCATGACAAGATTCTGGGTATGTGGTTTATCTCTGCCCCTATTTTATTCTTATTTTTTTCACCAGACACCTCATTACAATATACAGTTACTACTATCACTGTATAAACAGTTTTAGTATATTTACATCTACTTGGTTTGTGCAGTCAAATTTACAGCACATCAAAAGTAGGGCAATGATGATTGGGTTCTATTATGTTTAAATGTATTTTTGTTATTTTATTATACTCGTATCTAGAATTCTGGTACTAAATGCAGAATGTTATGTGTTTCTACAAAACAGGAACAGGCAAGTCAGGATAATGTGTGTAAAAGGAAAAAACAGCAATGCTGGAAAATACAACTCCTTCCCCCAAACTTCCCTGTGTGACAGTACTAAGCTAAATGCTCTGTTTTCCATCACAAACAAAGTAACCAGTTGGAGGCTGCATTAACGTATGGAGAAACTAACAGACAAGTAGACACATATATAATATATTACAATAACATTACCATGCTGACTGACATACTTTTACAGAACATTTTAGGCTATTGCATATTGGCCAAAACAGCGGCTTCATTTTAAAAGCTATTCTAAGCCATTTGAATGAAACTGTCATAGAATTTCCAGATCATCAAAATTTGGGGGTTTATAATTAGATAAATAAATGGATATGTCTGCATTAAAGGGACATTAAACAACTCAAGATATTAATATAAATTGTTTAATTACATGTAGTAAAATAACTTTGCAATATACTTCTATTATTTATTTTGTTATAATTTAATTCTGAATATTGTGGGCTTTCCAATTCATTTTAAACATGGAAGTACAGGCACAGCTATATTCCACACAGACATTGGTTGCACACTCTAGTAAGACATTTCTAACCATTCCTAATTGGCCTCATTAGAAAGCTAACCTAAGTTACAATATGGCGGCGCCCACTGCTTTATGGTCATTAGAATGTTACCCTTATTTTTTAAATTTTTAAACAACGTGGGCCCGATCCGATATGCAGTGTCGCCCGCAAAAGCCGGCGACGCCGAAATTTGCGCTGGTTTGGTATCACATATACGGCGTAACCTAGAAGTTAAGCTCGTATATTTCTGCCTTCGCCCATAGTTTTTTGGGCCATAGGCAGGTATACCAAACCAGCGCAGTTTGGTATCCAATATACAGCGTAAGGACTTGCGTGGCGAAAATGGAGAAATCTTACTCCATTTTCACCTCGCCACAAAATGCAGCCGTAGTAAGCCTTACGTTGTCTATTGGAGCCCCGTAACTCCCTAAACTACCTGCAAAATAAACCTAACACCTAACGCATGCGCAATATCTATCTACCTGTCAACCGCCGGAATCCCTAATAAAGTATTTAACCCCTAAACCGCCGCACACGGACCCCGCCGCCACCTACATTAAAAGTATAACCCCCTAATGTGATCCCCCTACAACGTCGCCAGCTACATTACATACCCCCTAATGTGAGCCCCTTACACCGCCGCCATCTACCTTACCTACCCCCTAAAGTGAGCCCCTACCCCGCCACCATCTACCTTACCTACCCCCTAAAGTGAGCCCCTTACACCGCCGCCATCTATTTTAAAAATATTAACCCCTAATTAAATCCCCCTACACCGCCGCCAGCTATATTAACTATATTAACCCTAATTATATTAGGGTTAATATAGTTAATATAGTTATTATATTATATATATTAAATATATTAACCCTAATTATATTAGGGTTAATATAGTTAATATCGATATTATATTATATATATGTTAAGTATAATAACCCTATCTAACTCTAACATCCCTAACTAAATTCTTATTAAAATAAATCTAATTAATATTAATATTATTAATTAAAATATTCCTATTTAAATCTAAATACTTACCTATAAAATAAACCCTAAGATAGCTACAATGTAATTAATAATTACATTGTAGCTATTTTAGGGTTTATATTTATTTTACAGGTAACTTGGTATTTATTTTAACTAGGTACAATAGCTATTAAATAGTTAATAACTATTTAATAGCTACCTAGTTAAAATAATTACCAATTTACCTGTAAAATAAATCCTAACCTAAGTTACAAATACACCTACACTATCAATAAATTAAATAAACTACAAATATCTAAACTAAAATACAATAAAATAAACTAAACTAAATTACAAAAAAAAACCACACTAAATTACAAAAAATAAAAAAAATATTACAAGATTTTTAAGCTAATTACACCTATTCTAAGCCCCCTAATAAAATAATAAAGCCCCCCAAAATAAAAAAATTTCCCTACCCTATTCTAAATTAAAAAAGTTCACAGCTCTTTTGCCTTACCAGCCCTTAAAAGGGCCTTTTGCGGGGCATGCCCCAAAGAAAACAGCTCTTTTGCCTGTAATAAAAAAATACAATACCACCCCCAACATTACAACCCACCACCCACATACCTCTATTTTAAACCCCCCTTAAAAAAAACCTAACACTACCCCCCTGAAGATCTCCCTACCTTGTCTTCACCCAGCCGGGCAGAACTCTTTATCCGATCCGGGCGATGTCCAATCAAGCGGCAGAGAAGTCTTCTTCCATCCGGGTGATGTCTTCAATCAAGCGGCAGTGAAGTCTTCTTCCATCCGGCGATGTCTTCAATCAAGCGGCAGTGAAGTCTTCTTCCATGTCTTCAAGCAAAGCGGCATCTTCAATCTTCTTTCTTCGCTCCTCCGCCGCGGAGCATCCATCCGGCACGAAGACTGAACGAGGAATGAGGTACCTTTAAATAACGTCATCCAAGATGGCGTAAGTCAAATTCCGATTGGCTGATAGGATTCTATCAGCCAATCGGAATTAAGGTAGAAAAATCTGATTGGCTGATTGAACCAGCCAATCAGATTCAAGTTCAATCCGATTGGCTGATTGGTTCAGCCAATCGGATTGAACTTGAATCTGATGGCGACGGGGTAGGGGCTCACTTTAGGGGGTAGGTAAGGTAGATGGCGACGGGGTAGGGGCTCACATTAGGGGGTTATAGATTTAATATAGCTGGCGGCGGGGTCCGGGAGCGGCGGTTTAGGGGTTAATAACTTTATTAGGTGGCGGCGGGGTCCGGGAGCGGCGGTTTAGGGGTTAATACATTTGTTATTGTTAGGATAGTGAGGGGGGATAGCGGATAGAGGGTTAGACGTGTCGGGCTATGTTAGGGAGGCGTGTTAGACAGTACATGATATTTTATACTTTAGTCAGGTTTTGTAGGCGCCGGCAGTTTCTAAAGTGCCGTAAGTCACTGGCGACTCCAGAAATTTGTGCTTACGCAGATTTCTGGACATCGCTGGTTTGTCAGACTTACGGCACTTTAGCCTCTGACGGCGCCGTATATAGGATAGCTCGAGTTGCGAGCTGAAACTGCGGGCGGCGGGGGTTCCCTCGCTTGCGCCTCAAACTACGATCTTTATCGGATCGCGCCCCATATCTACTTTTTAGAAATACATGTACAAATTATTCTCAAGCTAATCTTTGCTTTGAATGCAACATCCAAACAATGATTTATTTAGTGTTTAATGTCCCTTTAAAGGCATTATCCCAGGTTAATATTTTGTAGGCTTTTCACATAAAAAGAAAATTTTAACCAGCCAATAGTAAATGACTGTATAATAAAAAAAAAACATTTTGTACCCTATATATGCTCATGTTAAATCAGGTTCATTTTAGATTTGTAAATGGTACTGAAGAGAGAACAGTTAAATGTGCGAAAAACATAAAAAATTTATTTGAACAAAGGAGTTAAACCTTTAGAAAAATGTATCAAATGATTTATCACTATAAAAGTCTATGTGGATTTTTTTTTTATATAAAATTATCTTTTCTAAAGGTTTGTGATTGACCCCAAAATCAGCCTCCATTTGTAATTTTTAAGTATGAAGTCATAATAAAACAGGTAATATAAGTTGTGAGTAGAGTGTTCTATACTTTTTAAAATGATAAGAAAATGAGAACATTAATTCCCACATGATGAAAACATTGTACTAATAATTGGGTGTTTTTGAAATATCAAGACATCTTATTTGCAACATCAGAAAACAAAGTTAGTGGGCTAGATTACAAATGGAACAGTATTTAGCGCTTCTGCTCAAGCATAAACACCGCTAGTAGTAATCTTTTTGCGTGTGGGTTAGCATGCATATTAGAAGATGAAAGTAAAATTTTTGCACGCAATCAAAAGTGCTCACTTCAGGACTTCGGATATAGTGACCGTGCTAACGTTTCTCCCCATAGAGTTCAATGGAGAGTGCAGAAGAAAAAAACCTAACACTTATGCAAGGTCTTCAGTTGCACTAACCGAAGAGGGTTAAATTTGATTGTGCTTGGGCTCAGCTCTGTCCTGTTGAAGCCACGGCTGCTGTTTGCTGCATGCAGATGTTTGCATGCAATACGCCATGTATTTGCAGCTAAAGTCAGAAAATGTTGTAATTTTTTTATATTTTTATTTTAGTTTACCATTATTTTATTTTAATTTTTCATGACAGATGAGGCTCTACCTCCCCTGACTGCATATCTCTGTGAGTGGCTGCTCTTGTGACTGAAACACTATAAACTGCCTCACACCAACTGTTGTCTTATGATGGCTCCTGTACTACTCTGATTCTATGCACAGCTCTGCACACTTGATGACATCATGTTTGAATGGAAGCCTCAATGTGCCGTCCAAACCACTACACTTGCTTTTACAGTGGTATGACACAAATAAAATCTTCACTGATGCAATCCACACCACCACCAACTCTCTGTTCAGGCATGGTATTGGAATCCTTATTCTCTGGTCACAAGTACCATATGTGTGTATGCCACTTAAATAGTAATAACGTTTACTAGAAACATTTGTGCTTAAGGAAGTATACTGCAAAATATTTATGTTAAAAATTTAAATGCATTAAACTCAATGGTCAGAACTACACCTTAGTAAATCTTTATGCCCGAAATGTTCACCAACCTAAATTCTTGAGATCTGTTTTGACTAAGATTGACAACCTCAAGACTGGTATATTCATTGTGGGGGGAGACTTCAACATGCTATGGGGCCAGGAACTTGACAAACGGGCCCAGCATGACAAGGCAATAGACTCCTATACCATTACACCTGCCCATAAGTTTAGAGAGCTTATCTCACAATATAATCTATATGATATCTGGAGAGCGTGTCACCCCAATACCAAGGACTATACAATCTTTTCAAAACAGCATAATTCGTACTCAAGACTTGACTATTTCTTTACAGACTCTTGGACTCTAAACAAAATAAAGGACGCAAAGATTAAAACCTGCTCCTGGTCTGAACATGACGTACTTACCCACACTCTTGATACCTCAGGTGGAAACTGACAGGCTACCTATGGTCTGACTCAGACTTTAAGTCCCTCATACAAACTTCAATTCTAGAATATGTAACTCTTAACTCAGACCCCACAATATCTGATCAAACTCTCTGGGTCTCCTTGAAAGCTTATGTCAGAGGAGTTTGTATTCAGAAACAGGCGGCCATGAAGAAGCTTATGGGAGCTCCTCTAAGAGTTCTGGTTACTACACTTAGGAACAAAAAACACCTGAATAAAAACAATCCTTCCCAAAATCTTGCTTCTGAAATAGACTCCCTACAAAATCAGATTAAAGAAAAAGAAATGGAACGGGTACAAAAGGCACTCCTAAGATTCAAACAGTTGCTCTACTATCAGGTAAACAAAGCGTCGACCCTCTTAGCCCATAAACCTAGAGGACAAAGGGCGGCCTCGCTTATCCAAACCATTGAGAAAGAGGATATTCCAGTTACAGCCTCTAGAGACATAGGAGAGGCATTTGTGCAGTACGATTTCAATCTGTATAACTTGCAAAACTCAGGCATGGTTAAGAAACCCATGATAGATACGATTTGTTCCTTCCTACAAGACTTAAACCTGCCCAAACTTTCTCCCGAGAGTAGGGAAACATTATTAGACCCATTTTCACCTAGAGAACTTAATGCAGCAATTAAACAACTGAAAAACAATAAAACTCCAGGCCCAGATGGATTCCTCTATATCAGAGGCTAGACAACAGGGCAATTTTCGTAGAGAGCTATTTGAAGCAACAATACTTACTATCCCAAAACCCGAGAAAGATCCCACCCACTGTAGTAACTACCGCCCAATATCTCTCATTAATACAGATGTGAAGCTCTTTGCAAAACTCTGGGCCAATAAACTCCGCAGCATTCTACCTACCCTCCTACATCTGAACCAAGTAGGATTCACTTGGGAAAGAGAAGAACCTGACAACACGCAAAGGTTACTAAATATTTTCTCAGAAGCAGATAGATTACACTCTCCCATGTTGGCCCTCTCCTCAGATGCCGAAAAGGCTTTTGACAGGGTCAACTGGAATTATTTATGGCAGACTCTTTCCCAGTTTAGTTTTCCAGATAAAATCATAAAAGTGATACAGGCCCTCAATTCACGACCTCACGCAAGAGAGACAGGTTAAGGATTCTGCTCTGATGAATTCCCGATCTCAAATGTCACCCGTCAGGGTTGCCCCTTGTCCCCCTTAATCTTCACCATAGAACCGCTAGCCCAAGCCATTAGGTCTTCAGCCAAGATTCAGGGCATTCAGATAAGTCATCAACAAGACAAGATAACTTTATTCGCTGATGACATCACTCTATTCCTCTACAACCCAATAGGTTCCCTACCAGCCTTATTTGACCTTATAACCCAATTTGGTGAGCTTAGCTACTACAAAATTAATTTCTTAAAAACAGAGGCCCTGCCAATTCATATCCCCAAATTCAAACTTGAAATTTTACAGTCTACATATCAATTCAAATGGTCGACAGCTACCCTTAAGCATCTAGGGGTCTACCTCGGCCCAGATCTTCAAACTGTCAGAGATAAGAACTACCAACTTCTATTACAAGATGTTCGCAAGCTCTTAAATTCATGGAGCTTTTGTGAAGTCTGCTGGCTAGGCCGGATCACCTCGATTAAGATGACAATATTGCCCAAGATTTTTTACTTATTCCGATGTCTTCCTATAAACCCCCCTAAGGAACAATTAGATAGATTTAATGCCCTAATTATGAGGTATAGCTGGCAAAACAAGAAGCCAAGGATTGCAAAGAAAATCCTACAAAAAACATTCGGAATGGGAGGAGTCCTACTACCAGACATATCCACCTACTTCAAAGCGACTCGCCTTACACACATTTCTGGCTGGAGTTCAGCCAGAGAAGATGCTGGGTGGCAAAGAGGGTGGAACAATCATCCTTGCCATCTGGATTCCTCCTGAATGATCTATCATGGATACCTGACTACCAAATAGGTAGTTTGGGTATTCACAATGCTATTATCTTACAAAACCTAGAGATCTGGAAGTCACTTCGACATTACTCTGAGGAGGCTCCCCATCATTCTCCTGCCCACTCCATTCCAGGTCTGCTAAGAGGTCTTCCTGAATCCCATGTATTTTGGCTTTGTGCTGACCTAAATATTGACCCTAAACTAGAGCCTAAAATTGCACTATTCAACATATTTCCTCTTAAGCTACCCAGATCCCAGAAACAAATGGCAATTTTTATATTTGCAGCAATGAAAATATCTTTTGCAAGAGCGTGGACCCAATCTTAACCCCTGTCAATACAGTGTGTAATTAAGACCATTGACATGTTCGCTAAAATGGAAATAAGCTTTTACCAACAGATAGATAAACTAGAATCATACGTGGGTCCTGATAATAATCATCCAAGGATTTTAAAAGAACTTTGATCAGTGTTAGTTGTCCCATTTACTGATCTGTTTAATCAGTCACTATTAACAGGAGCTGTTCCAGTTGATTGGAGAATAGCAAATGTAACACCTCTTCATAAAAAAGGGCAGTAGAGAAGAATCTGGTAACTACAGGCCAGTTAGTTTAACTTCAGTAGTATTGAAATTAATGGAAAGCCTCTTAAAAGAAAGAATTATGACTTACATAAAGACAAACAATTTATAGGACCAAAATCAGCATGGTTTTACTTCAGGGAGATCATGTCAGACTAATCTAATTGACTTCTTTGATTATGTAACAAAAGTATTAGACAAAGGTGGAGCAGTTGATATAGCATATCTAGATTTCAGCAAAGCATTTGACACCTTCGCACACAATAAGCTAATTCACAAACTGTATCTCCTTGGTCTAGGTTCAAAAATTGGGAACTGGGTGGAATGCTGGCTTAAGGACAGAAAACAAACGCCTAGATTTAGAATTCTGCGTTAGTCGTCAAAACTAGCATTAGGGGGTCCTTTTACCGCCCGCTGGTATTTAGAGTCAGTCAGGAAAGGGTCTAACGCTCACTATCCCTCTATGCCAATTGCGTATCCTATCTTTTCAATGGGATCTTCCTAACACCGGTATTTAGAGTCTTGGCTGAAGTGAGCGTTAGAAATCTAACGACAAGACTCCAGCCGCAGAGAAAAACCAGGAGTTACGAGCTTTCTGGGCTAATGCCGGTTCATAAAGCTCTTAACTACTGTGCTCTAAAGTACACTAACACCCATAAACCACCTATGTACCCCTAAACCGAGGCCCCCCCACATCGCCACCACTCTATTAAATTTTTTTAACCCCTAATCTGCCGACCGCACACCGCTGCCACCTACATTATCCCTATGTACCCCTAATCTGCTGACCCCTACATAATATTTATTAACCCCTAATCTGCCCCCCCAATGTCGCCGCTACCTACCTATAATTATTAACCCCTAATCTGCCGACCGGACCTCACCGCTACTATAATAAATGTATTAACCCCTAAAGCTAAGTCTAAACCTAACCCTAACACCCCCCTAAGTTAAATATAATTTTAATCTAACAAAATAAATTAAATCTTATTAAATAAATTATTCCTATTTAAAGCTAAATACTTACCTGTAAAATAAACCCTAATATAGCTACAATATAAAGGATTTTTCTTTGGGGCATGCCCCACAAAAGGCCCTTTTAAGGGCTGGTAAGGTAAAAGAGCTTTGAACTTTTTTAATGTAGAATAGGGTAGGGAATTTTTTTATTTTGGGGGGCTTTGTTATTTTATTAGGGGGCTTAGATTAGGTGTAATTAGCTTAAAATTGTTGTAATATTTTTTAAATGTTTGTAACTTATTTTTTTTATTTTTGTAACTTAGCTTTTTTTTATTTTTTGTACTTTGGTTAGTTTATGTAATTGTATTTAATTGTAGTTATTTGTAGGTAGTTTATTTAATTAATTTAATGATAGTGTAGGTTTAATTGTAACTTAGGTTAGGATTTATTTTACAGGTAATTTTGTATTTCTTTTAGCTAGGTAGTTATTAAATAGTTAATAACTATTTAATAACTATTCTAACTAGCTAAAATAAATACAAAGTTACCTGTAAAATAAATATAAATCCTAAAATAGCTACAATGTAATTATTAATTACATTGTAGCTATCTTAGGGTTTATTTTACAGGTAAGTATTTAGTTTTAAATAGGAATAATTTATTTAAGTATAGTGTAGTGTTAGGTGTAATTGTAACTTAGGTTAGTTTTTATTTTACAGGTACATTTCTCTTTATTTTAGCTAGGTAGCTATTAAATAGTTAATAACTATTTAATAGCTATTGTACCTAGTTAAAATAAATTGAAAGTTACCTGTAAAATAAAAATAAATCCTAAGATAGCTACAATATAATTATTATTTATATTTTAGCTATATTAGGGTTTATTTTAAAGGTAAGTATTTAGTTTTAAATAGGATTAATTTAGTTAATAATAGAAATATTATTTAGATTTATTTAATTAATATTTAAGTTAGGGGGGTGTTAGGGTTAGTGTTAGACTTAGGTTTAGGGGTTAATAAATTTATTACAGTGGCGGCGGTGTAGTGGGGGGCAGGATAGGGGTTAATAAATTTATTATAGGTGGCGACGGTGTAGGGGGGGCAGATTAGGGGTTAATAAATTTAATATAGGTTGCGGCAGGGTCCGGGAGCGGCGGTTTAGGGGTTAAACTATTTATTTAGTTGCGTCGAGGTGCGGGATCAGCAGGATAGGGGTTAATAACTTTATTATAGAGGGCGGCGGTATAGGGGGGGCAGGATAGGGGTTACTAGGTATAATGTAGGTGGCAGCGGTGTCCGAGAGCGGCGGTTTAGGGGTTAATACATTTATAAGAGTTGTGGCGGGGTCTAGGAGCGGCGGTTTAGGGGTTAATAACTTAATTGAGTTGCGGGGGGCTCCGGGGGCGCCGGTATAGGGGGTAGAACAGTGTAGTTTAGTGTGGGTGCTTAGTGACAGGCTAGCAATAAAGCTGTCGAAAAGCCGAAGAGTAGCGAGATCGGATGAGTGATAACTCTCACAGTCCGCTGCTCATCGCCCCGTACTTGGTGCGCGGCTTTTTGACAGATTTATTCATAGGCTAATTTTTTCAGGTCCGCGGCGGCGATGGTAGGCGAGCTTAGGCGGGCGTATTGGGCCAGCGAAGGCAGGAAAGTTGACACGTTGATAACTACCCCCCTTTGACTCATTCATATATCATTAAAGGTGTATTTTTCATAAAAATTCTGATCATGATTCTGATGAAGCATTCTATTTGGATTATAAATATAATATACTCCTTTGATGATATATATATATTCTTTATATTATTTTAAGATTAAGATCTCGAAGCTTCTTAGTCTACACCTTTGTGCTTCAGAACATGGCTAGCACATGATTCTATTTAATATATATTTAGACAACAATTATCAAGTGATACACACATGAGAACTCTTAAATGTTCCATGTACTCAGCTTTTGTGAATATTTTCAAAATACAGACACTAAAATCAAATTATTACTCATCGATAAGTACAAATCTTATTTCATTTGCATGCTCCATCAAAATGATGTAATTCCTAACTTTGGTTCAGTATCTCTTTAATGCAACACTGATGTGTGTCCTTGAGCACCAGTAACATATCTTATAATATTTAATTTTAACATGTACACAACATATTATGTTTTACAGATATTGCTGGAACAACATGTGAGATGGAGGAGGAAGTGGCTCCCTCGGAGTCTGATGGTACGTCAAATATATATAACATGTATCTAACATGTATTATTGTTTACAAATCCTATTCTTGACAAAAAAATAAAGTCTACAGCTTAAATATATTATTCCATTATTTTTTAAATACCCTACTGCCCCCCTTTATATATCATGCAGCATGAACCTATGTTTTTAATTTTTAATAAATGTATGTATGATTTGTAAATAATGACAGACATCATGATGTCACATGCATATTCCATGCAAACCCCCAATAAGCATCTTCTGATTGTACAGACAGTCATTTCTATTCATCTGAGTGCATAGATGCAGACCATATCATTATATCATCAGTTTATAATTTCAAATCCACTTCTAAGTATACATCAAACATAATCATATTGAAATCAATTCATTTAATTTCATGATGTATGATATGTAAATGTTTTTACAAAAAACTTATGTGTAGACTGTCCATTTCAATCAAACATTAATATTCCTCAGAAATAAAGCATGCATTTCAGAATGTGTCTAGTAATATTGGGATGACATACATTAATCCTAATATAAAAGATAGATTACAATACAAAAAAAATTAAGATCAGATATAGATTATATTATTAATATTTAATATGAACGGTAGTATCTACTGTGTATATATTCAGAATAGTAATTGTTTGAAGCATTCTATTGGCTGATCCAATCAGCCAATCGGATTGAACTTCAATCCGATTGGCTGATTACATCAGCCAATCGGATTTTTCCTACCTTAATTCCGATTAGCTGATAGAATCCTATCAGCCAATCGGCATTCGAGGGACGCCATCTTGGATGACGTCATTTAAAGGAACCGTCATTCGTTGTTAGTCCGTCGTGCTGGAAGGATGCTTCGCGCCGGAGGTCTTCAAGATGGAGCCGCTCATCGCCGTAAGGATGAAGATAGAAGATGCCGCTTGGATGAAGACTTCTGCTGGATGGAGGACCTCTTCTGCCCCAATCGGATGAAGACTTCTGCCCGGCTGGAGGACCATGTGTGCCTGGATCGGATGAAGAGTTCGGCCCGGCTGGGTGAAGACGGCTCAAGGTAGGGAGATCTTCAAGGGGGTAGTGTTAGGTTTATTTAAGGGGGGATCGAATGGGTTTTAGAGTAGGGGTGTGTGGGTGGTGGGTTGTAATGTTGGGGGGGTATCGTATTTATTTTTTTTACAGGTAAAAGAGCTGATTACTTTGGGGCAATGCCCCGCAAAAGGCCCTTTTAAGGATTAGTTTAGGGTAGGGAATTTTATTATTTTGGGGGCCTTTTTTATTTTATTAGGGGGCTTAGATTAGGTGCAATTAGATTAAACTTCTTGTAATATTTTTTTATTTTTTGTAATTTAGTGTTTGTTTTTTTTGTAATATAGTTTAGTTTATTTAAATGTATTTTAATTTAGATCATTGTAGTTAATTGATTTAATTAATTTATTGATAGTGTAGTGTTAGGTGTATTTGTAACTTAGGTTAGGATTTATTTTACAGGTAAATTTGTAGTTATTTTAACTAGGTAGCTATTAAATAGTTATTAACTATTTAATAGCTATTGTACCTAGTTAAATTAAATACAAAGTTGCCTGTAAAATAAAAATAAACCCTAAAATGGCTACAATGTAATTATTAATTATATTGTAGCTATCTTAGGGTTTATTTTATAGGTAAGTATTTAGTTTTAAATAGGATTAATTTATTTAATTATAGGAATATTTATTTAGATTAATTTAAATAATATTTAAGTTAGGGGGGTGTTAGGGTTAGGGTTAGACTTAGGTTTTGGGGTTAATTCATTTAATATATTGGCAGCAGTATAGGGGGGTAGATTAGGGGTTAATCAATGTACTGTAGGTGGCAGCAGTGTAGGGGGGCAGGATAGGGGTTAATAAATGTAATGTAGGTGGTGGAGGGCTCCGGGTGCGGCGGTTTAGGGGTTAAATAATTAATTTATTTGAAGCGGGGTCCGGGATCAGCAGGATAGGGGTTAATAATTTTATGTAGGTGGCGGCGGTATAGGGGGCGGCAGATTAGGAGTTAATAGGTATAATGTAGGTGTCGGCGGGGTCCGGGAGCGGCAGTTTAGGGGTTCATATATTTATTATAGTTGTGGCTGGGTCCTGGAGTGGCGGTTTAGGGGGTAATAAGTTTATTTAGGTGCAGGGGGCTCCGGGAGCGGCGGTTTAGGGGGTATAACTGTATAGTATAGTGTGGGTGCTTAGTGACAGGCTAGCAAGAAAGCTGCGAAGAAGCCGATGAGCAGCGAGATCGATGACTGTCAGTTAACAACAGTCCGCTGCTCATCCCTCTGTACTTGGTGTGCGGCTTCTTGACAGCTTTTTTGATCACTTTGGCAAATGTATTCAGGTCCGCGGCGGCGATGTTAGGCGAGCGTATTGGGCCGTCGAATGCAGGTAAGTTGACGGCTTGATACATAGGGGCCATACTGATGATCACCAAGAACATGTCACACTACTCATGTTTGTGTCAAAGTTAGAAATACCCAGAGACTGAGGTAGGAGTAAAAAGTAACCAACCGAAGGCTCTGGACAACTCCAGGTAGAGACTTATTTAGTAATGTAAAGTAGAGAACAAAAGGTTGTACCTGTAGAATGATGTATGGAGACTCCACACCAGTGATGGATAGCGTGACCACCAGGAACAGTAGCTTGCCAGGTACCAGAGGAATAAAAAGGGCCAAGGTCAAGACACTGTCTGAAGTCAAAGCCAGGTATCAATCAAATCTTGCAAGGTACCAAAGGAGAAAGAAAAGCCAAGGTCAAACCCCAGTCCAAAGTTGAAGCCAGGTATCAAATGAAGTTGAAGAATAAGTGCACCCACTAGCGATACAGTATACTATACTCGGACAAGGAGGATATGGCAAAAAAGCAGAAATACCACGCCAAAAATTACACAGATTTGACAAGGCACCAGCAATGCCAAAAAATTACGCAACAATGACGCAAAAAACTGACATGACCGTGAATATGTAATAGTGAAGCCAATAAATGATGCGACCGTGACGCAACAGCGAAGCCAAAAATGACACAACCGTGACAGACAATGAAACAGTGACGCCAAAAAAGGTAATGACAAAACATTATCGCACATATGCATAAGTTTCATTCAAAGCACAAAGGATGAAATATCAGAGTTTTTCAAGAGTTCACCTGCAGGTTATTAAATTATCTTTTATACAGATCCTTGTTACTTTCTCCTGAATGTGAATAACCTTTCCCTTTAGAACATCTGGATTCAGTTACTGGTGACTACAATTATTGATTTAAATGCATCCCTTCCAAAATGCATTGCAACAGCTGTTTTTTGAATTACAATCAAAATGAAAATTCTTCTGAAAGAATGATATTTGCTCAACTGGATCTGGCATTTTTGTGTCAATTACAACTTTAGCATAGAATGGGGGCACCTAGTAGACTTGAAGTGACTTAAAGAGCCATTATAGCGATAAAATGAAATGCTCTCATTTTTTAAAGCCAGTCTTGCTACTAGTTTCGACTGGGGACTATCGGCTAGATTACAAGTTTCGTCGGTAAGGCTGTGCGGTGCTAACGAGCAGTTTTCCCTCACCTCTGGTATTACAGGTTTGTAAAACCCGGCGTTAGCCGCAAAAAAGTGAGCGGAGAGCAAAAATTTGCTCCACATCTCACCTCAATACCAATACCAGCGTTGCTTACGGTAGCGGTGAGCTGTTAAAATGTGCTTGTGCACGATTTCCCCATACGAATCAATGGGGCAGAGCCGGCTGAAAAAAAACCTAACACCTGCAAAAAAGCAGTGTTCAGCTCCTAACGCAGCCCCATCGATTCCTATGGGGAAATACATTTTATGTCTACACCTAACACCCTAACATGAACCCCGAGTTTAAACACCCCTAATCTTACACTTATTAACCCCTAATTTGCCGCCTCCGACATCGCCGACACCTATATTATACTTATTAACCTCTAATCTGCCACCCCCGACATCGCCGCCACCTGCATTATATTATTAACCCCTAATCTGCCGCTCCGGACACCGCCGCCACCTACATTATAGTTATGAACCCCTAATCTGCTGCCCCCAACATCGTCGACACCTATATTATATTTATTAATCCCTAATCTGCCACCCCCAACGTCGCCGCCACTATATTGAATGTATTAATTAATATATTAATGTATTATTAATAAATCTAAATCAAATTACTATCATTAACTAAATTAATCCTATTTAAAACTAAATACTTACCTATAAAATAAACCCTTAGCTAGCTACAATATAACTAATAATTACATTGTAGCTAGTTTAGAGTTTATTTTTATTTTACAGACAACTTTGTATTTATTTTAACTAGGTACAATCGTTATTAAATAGTTATTAACTATTTAATAGCTACCTAGTTAAAATAAAGTCAAATTTACATGTAAAATAAATCCTACCCTAAGTTACATTGACACCTAACACTACACTACAATTAAATTAATTCCCTAAACTAACTACTATTAAATACAATTAAATACAATTATCGTACAATTATAAAGTATGAAAAAAAACAAACACTAAATTACAGAAAATAATAAAATAATTAAAAAATGTTTAACCTAATTACACCTAATCTAATCCCCCCTAATCTGGATGAAGACTTCTGCCCGTCTGGAGGACCACTTCGCCCGACTTCGTTGAGGACTTCGGCCCAGTTCGTGAAGACTTCTCAAGGTAGGGTGATCTTCAAGGGGTTAGTGTTAGGTTTTATTAAGGGGGTATTGGTGGGTTTTAGAGTAGGGTTGGGTGACTGTGTGGGTGGTGGGTTTTAATGTTGGGGGGGTATTGTACTTTTGTTTACAGGTAAAAGAGCTGATTACTTTGGGGCAATGCCCCACAAAAGGCCCTTTTAAGGTATAGGGTAGGGCTTTTTATTATTTTGGGGGGCTTTTTTATTTTATTAGGGGGATTAGATTAGGTGTAATTAGTTTAAAAAAATGTAATTATTTTATTATTTTCTCTAATTTAGTGTTTGTTTGTTTTTTGTACTTTAGATAATTGTATTTAATTGTATTTAATTGTAGTTAGTTTAGGGAATTAATTTAATTGTTGTGTAGCGTTAGGTGTAATTGTAACTTAGGTTAGGATTTATTTTACAGGTAAATTTGACTTTATTTTAACTACGTAGCTATTAAATAGTTAATAACTATTTAATAACTATTGCACCTAGTTAAAATAAATACAAAGTTGCCTATAAAATAAAAATAAACTCTAAACTAGCTATAATGTAACTATTAGTTATATTGTAGCTAGCTTAGGGTTTATTTTATAGGTATTTAGTTTTAAATATGATTAATTTAGTTAATGATAGTAATTTTATTTAGATTTATTAAAATTATATTTCAGTTAGGGGGGGTTAGGGTTAGAGTTAGATCTAGGGGTTAATACATTTAATATAGTTGCGGCGACATTGGGGGTGGCAGATTAGGGGTTAATAAATGTAGGTAGGTGGCAGGGATGTTAGGGACGGCAGATTAGGGGTTAATAAAATTTAACTAGTGTTTGCGATGCGGGAGTACGGCAGTTTAGGGGTTAATATATTTATTATAGTGGCGGCGATCTCCGGTTCAGCAGATTAGGGGTTAAAAATTTTATTATAGTGTTTACGATGTGTGGGGGCCTCGGTTTAGGGGTTAATAGGTAGTTTATGGGTGTTAGTATACTTTGTAGCAGTTTAGTTAAGAGTCTTATGTTACGGCGTTAGCCCATAAAACTCTTAACTACTAACTTTTAAATGTGGTGCCAGTCTTGACAGGAGAGGCTGTACCGCTCACTTTTGGTTAGACTCGTAATACCAGCGTTATGCAAATCCCATTGAAAATGTAGGATACGCAATTGACGTAAGTGGATTTGCGGTATTTTCGAGTCTGGCCGAAAAAGTGAGCGGTGAACCTGTCATTTCAAGACTCGTAATACCAGCGGGCGTTAAAAAGCAGCGTTGGGACCTCTCAACGCTGCTTTTTAAGGCTAACGCAAGACTCGTAATCTAGCAGTATGTATTTAAAGGGACATGAAACATGTTTTTCTTTCATGATTCGGCTACAGCATACAATTTTAAACAACTTTCCAATTTACTTTTATTGTCTAATTTGCTTAGTCCTTTTAGTATCCTTTGTTGTAAAACATACTTAGGTAGGCTCAAGAGCTATGAGCTATCTGCTAATTGGTGGCTGCACTTATAGCCTCTTTTCATTGGTAAAATTGACAATAGAAGTAAATCAGAACACTGTTTAAAAAGGTATGTTCTATTGGGGCTTTAAAGTTGGTGGGAGTGGGGTGTTAGAACAAAACGGCACTGAAAAGTGCCTTTACATTGCGGTCTATGGGAACTGTGTGTTCCCATAGACCGCAATGTAAATATATATGTATATGATTATATACATATAGATTTATATGTGTATATACACATATTAACACATAAATATATATGTATATATTTATATACAGGGAGTGCAGAATTATTAGGCAAGTTGTATTTTTGAGGATTAATTTTATTATTGAACAACAACCATGTTCTCAATGAACCCAAAAAACTCATTAATATCAAAGCTGAATAGTTTTGGAAGTAGTTTTTAGTTTGTTTTTAGTTATAGCTATTTTAGGGGGATATCTGTGTGTGCAGGTGACTATTACTGTGCATAATTATTAGGCAACTTAACAAAAAACAAATATATACCCATTTCAATTATTTATTTTTACCAGTGAAACCAATATAACCACCTTTCTTTGCAAGGACACTCAAAAGCCTGCCATCCATGGATTCTGTCAGTGTTTTGATCTGTTCACCATCAACATTGCGTGCAGCAGCAACCACAGCCTCCCAGACACTGTTCAGAGAGGTGTACTGTTTTCCCTCCTTGTAAATCTCACATTTGATGATGGACCACAGGTTCTCAATGGGGTTCAGATCAGGTGAACAAGGAGGCCATGTCATTAGATTTTCTTCTTTTATACCCTTTCTTGCCAGCCACGCTGTGGAGTACTTGGACGCGTGTGATGGAGCATTGTCCTGCATGAAAATCATGTTTTTCTTGAAGGATGCAGACTTCTTCCTGTACCACTGCTTGAAGAAGGTGTCTTCCAGAAACTGGCAGTAGGACTGGGAGTTGAGCTTGACTCCATCCTCAACCCGAAAAGGCCCCACAAGCTCATCTTTGATGATACCAGCCCAAACCAGTACTCCACCTCCACCTTGCTGGCGTCTGAGTCGGACTGGAGCTCTCTGCCCTTTACCAATCCAGCCACGGGCCCATCCATCTGGCCCATCAAGACTCACTCTTATTTCATCAGTCCATAAAACCATAGAAAAATCAGTCTTGAGATATTTCTTGGCCCAGTCTTGACGTTTCAGCTTGTGTGTCTTGTTCAGTGGTGGTCGTCTTTCAGCCTTTCTTACCTTGGCCATGTCTCTGAGTATTGCACACCTTGTGCTTTTGGGCACTCCAGTGATGTTGCAGCTCTGAAATATGGCCAAACTGGTGGCAAGTGGCATCTTGGCAGCTGCACACTTGACTTTTCTCAGTTCATGGGCAGTTATTTTGCGCCTTGGTTTTTTCACACGCTTCTTGCGACCCTGTTGACTATTTTTAAGGAAACGCTTGATTGTTCGATGATCACGTTTCAGAAGCTTTGCAATTTAAGAGTGCTGCATCCCTCTGCAAGATATCTCACTATTTTTGACTTTTCTGAGCCTGTCAAGTCCTTCTTTTGACCCATTTTGCCAAAGGAAAGGAAGTTGCCTAATAATTATGCACACCTGATATAGGGTGTTGATGTCATTAGACCACACCCCTTCTCATTACAGAGATGCACATCACCTAATATGCTTAATTGGTAGTAGGCTTTCGAGCCTATACAGCTTGGAGTAAGACAACATGCATAAAGAGGATGATGTGGTCAAAATACTAATTTGCCTAATAATTCTGCACTCCCTGTATATTTAAAAATACTTCACTACATACATATGCTGTGACAGCATCAGAAGTGAGCTCTCATGAGCGCAATGCTTCCAAGCAATGCGAACGCGAGCATTATCGTGCACTGGTATTACAAAGTGGAGCGTTAATATCGCTTGCATGCAAACAATATTTAGTGCTCTACTTGTAATCTGGTCCATAGAGTTGCAGCATTGCTAGTGATAAAATCATATGCTCTAACCAATTAGAGCATCTAATTTTCTTTATAATATTGGCCTAATCATCTTCAATACTATTACAAAGAGACAGTGATTAAACATGTTAGCAATATTTAGTTCGAAAAAAAGTTACATTTAAGCAGATTAAATTGATATTGAATTTAACAAAAAATTAATATATGTGCATAAATCATTCCTAGTGGTATATTAAACTTTGGTTGATACAGACAATTAAAAAAAATAAAAAATGTCCTTTAAAATCTCAACAGATTTATATCATATAGGAGCAAATTTCAAAATTCTACCACCTGATCAGTCAAGAAGATACTCCTTTGCATTAAAGTCTCCCTAGGCAACTGTCTTTGTTGACTCACCAAAGTGAACATTAGGTTACAATAATGAAGTATATGGGTTTCAAAGGGAAAAAACATTTTGAATAAAGGGACACGAGACCCTTCCTTTGAAGAGATCACTGACCTTCAAGTAAGGTATTCTCGGTTTCTCTAACTACCATGAATGTAAAATAGTTTTGCGCATTGTGTTTCTAAATTTAGATCTTAACTCGGTCGGGTTAGCGCACATTAAATCTTAGTATTCAAAAAAATTATTAAAATGATTAAACATACTGTAAAATATGGATTATTTGGAATATTTTACAGTATGTTTAATATTTTTAATAATTTGCATTATTTTGTTTAATATTTATATGTAATATTTCAATAACATGAAATATATATATATATATATGATATGACAATGTTAATGTAAAATACGTATCTATACCTATATATCTATAGGAATAGATATGCAGGTATAGGTATATATACAAACACACACACACACATATATATATATATATATTTGTATTTTAGAATAAAAATGACTTTATCCTGTAAGTGAACATTGGAATGTGACATGTAAATATACAGTAAAACACATAAATACATAACTACTTCTGTCACCTGAGACCTCATATCTTTGAGCCCTTATAACTTTGTATTGCAATTTTTTTTAAATCATTTTATCAGACAGTGTTATTATTAGTGTAACTGTACTTTTAAAAAGAATTTGTGATGTTTTTTGTGACACTTTTTATTCGAGCTCTGAAGTCATGCTAACCCGATGAGAATTTAATACAATTGCACTTGAGCGAACGCATTTACTTTCAACTTGTAATATGTGCGCTACTTCCAAAGCTCACAAACACCTGCAATAAACCCAATATCGTTTGCGTGCAACTGTTAGCACTCCACTCGTAATCTAGCCCACAATGTTCCATTGTGGTGTAACCTAGATGAGTTGCTGGAGTTCTCTTATGAATAGTGTTGCTAGAGTGTAGCTCAGGCACTAAGTTAATCATAGCGTGTCTCACATCTCACTGTCTCCTGTCTCGCTTCTATCCTGGGAACGATGGCAGCCCAGGAGGTCTATGACCTGAGGCAACAGCATTCCCTAAATAACTCCCTGACGCCTTACAGGGCCTGGCACTTGCGAACCCATTTGTAGTACACTAAACGTTTACAAATCTCACTTACTGTGTTGCCATCTGTCATATTTGTTAGCACTGGTACTAATGGAATGGAATAATAGAAGTTTTCCCTCCCTTGATTTTTCTCATCTCGCCAAGTCTACAGGTAAAAAAAAACATATATACATTTGAAAAACAAATACACCCTACACCTAACACAACAATGGCAAAAATGCTGTTTGTTTCTATTAAAATATTACCAATACTTTTACTTATGAAAATGGATGTTCTTGTGCTGAATAAACCTTTTTTTTAACTGTGGGAGTTGTCCCTGTCAGCAAGTGAACAAAATCATGCACTTCCAGTTAATTTTACTTTAAATATAAACATTGATTAACATTTTTTAACTGAAAATATTTTAATATTTATTTAATATTTATTTATTCATTTATTTATAAAATATTTTACCAGGAAGGATACATTGAGATTTCTCTCGTTTTCAAGTATGTCCTGTTTAATCAATGCTCTTATACATACATGATAGACATTTTTGAATACCATGTCCATTTAAAGGGACATTCCAGCCAAAATTGGAATCCACATGGATGCAGTTCAGTTTTTAATAGAAGCATTTTTGTAATATACATGTATTAGCAAAAATGCTTCTAATACAAGATATAGCTGTTTCAAATGTGTATTTAAGTATGCACTGTGCACCAGAATTTTAAACACAGCACTTGCTGATAGCGCCTAAGGTACTTGTACCACCTGGTAATAACTCAATTTGTTAATTGCTGACATGATTACAAGCCCCACTGGCATTCTAAGCAGCTGTAGTATTTAAAACTCTGGTGCAGTGAGAATATCTAGCTATTCTTCACATGCACGTGCAGAGAAAAATGCTAACACTAAAGCAGTTATAACTTTGACTAGATGCTTTTTTGCCAATAAAAGTATATTGCAAATATGCTTCTATTCAAAGATGTAAATCATCTATGTACATTTAAATTTTGACTGGAATATCCCTTTAAGAAAATAAAATCATCACAAAAATGTGAAATTAAAAATATAATAAACAAAATAAAGCTTAGGTGAACTAATGTTTCAGAACTGATATAGGAAAGAACAAGGTTATAAGATTTCATGTCTTGTAGCTATTGTCATTAAGAGGTTTCTATGGTCCTAGACAAGGGGAAGGGTGGCACCCTTTGGGAACTACAGATTTTTTTTTTTCCTGGTAAACTTCCATGATTCAGATAGAGCACACCATTTTAAACAACTTTCCATTTCACTTCCATTATCTAAATGTGCACAATTGTTTTATATGCACACTTTCTGAGGCACCAGATTCTGCTGAGAATATATGTATATGCATTTTGTCATTGGTTGATGGCTGTCACACGGTGCAAGGGAAAGGAAAATGCATCTACATTTTAAAGAAAAAAATCTACTACTCATTTGAAATTCAAACTAAGTGCTTTTGCATTGTCTTTTTATTATGCATTTCTTGATTATGCAATCGTACTGTATTTAATTGTCTTTAAAACAAAAACAAAATGTATGCTTACTTGATTATTTTCTTTCAGAATGATGATGGTCCACAGTCCTCTATAACATATGGGATATATTTCCTGTCACTAGGAGGAGGTCAGGAACCCAATCAGAGCTTAAAATCCCTCCCACCTCCCTTCTCTCTCTTAGTTTAACGTATAGCCGAGTATAGAATAGGAAACATATAGGTAGGAAAGACAAAGCAGGGTATGTAGAGGTGTCATTAGAACTGTCGACCAAAAATATAAACGGGGGCTTGTACACCATCATCATTCCGAAAGAAAATAATTTAGCAGGTAAGCATACATTTTTTCTTTTGTAAAATGATGATGGTCCACAGTCCTCCATAACATATGGATGAATACCCAAGCAGATGGTCTATATTACAGAAAGTGTGTGAAAAAATTTTCTGGCAGTTCCTATTTAGCTAACACTGTAGTCTAAAGAAGGACTTTCCTGCCAAAAGCTGCTTGCGAAGAAGCAAAAACATCAAAACAGAGAAGACTATGTTTCAGCTTTGCAAGTCTGCTCCAAAGATGCATTATTTTTAAAAGAACACAATGTTACAACTGCTCTAGTAAGCCTGGTGAATCCCTTGTTTAAGCCAAGAAGCCAACGCTACCTTAGTAGCTTTTTGCCCTTTACTGTAACAGTCGCTCCTTAGAGTTAGAAGGATCTGGACACAATGAAGGAATAACAATTTCTTGATTGATATTTTCCGTAGAAACTGCCTTAGGAGGGAAATCATATTTGGTACAAACTACAGCCTTATCCTTGTGAATGATTAAAAAGGAAGAATCACAAGACACTTCTGACAATTCATAAACTCTCCTTGCAGAAAAGATTGTTAACATAAAAAGTTATTTCCTAGACAAGGGAGAACCCTGTAATACGGAAAGAACTAGATTCAAATTCCAGGGTGGAGAAATAGGTTTTACAACTGGCCTGAATTGAATTAACACCTGGACAAAAGTCAGAACATCAGGAAATTTAGCTAATTTCCTCTGAAAATGAAGAGATAAAGGGGTATATTTATTATAGTGCGAGCGGACATGATACGATGTAGCGTATCATGTCCACTGCACATCGATAAATGCCGATAGCATGCGCTGTCGGCATTTATCATTGCACCAGCAGTTCTTGTGAACTGCTGGTGCAATGCCGCCCCCTGCAGATTTGCGGCCAATCAGCCGCTAGCAGGGGGTGTCAATTAACCCGATCGTATTCGACTTTAGACCGCTGCTTCATAACTTCTGTTTCCGGCTTGCCGGAAAAAAACCTTGTGAAGTCCATACTGTACCAAAAATTTTTTTTTAGCTTACATGCTAAGGGGGTTCAAGGGGATAGTAATGAAGGAGAGGAACTGGTATAAAGAAAGGTTAGTGTAGGTTGTATGCATCTCGGAACAGTGTAGGTTGTATGCATCTCTGTAGAGTCTTTAGGGAGTGCTTGAAACTTTCAAAACTAGGGGAGAGTCTTGTGGAACGAGGCAGAGAGTTCCACAAGATGAGAGCCAGTCTGGAGAAGTGCTGTAAATGGGAATGTGAGGAGGTAAAAGGAGAGGATGAGAGTAGGAGGTCATGAGCAGAGCGAAGGGGACGGGAGGGAGAGTATCTGGAGACAAGGTCTGAGATATAGGGGGGAGCAGTGCAGTTGAGAATTTTGTGTTTAATCCTGGAGGCAAGAGGAAGCCAGTGAAGGGATTGGCAGAGAGGTGCAGCAGATGAAGAGCGACGTGTAAGGAATATGAGCCTGGTAGAGGCATTCATTATGGATTATCTAGACTTTTTGAGGTCCCGGCCTGCTGTGTTTGGCACCGATATTAGTTTATTGTACGTTAGGGGGTGTTTTTATTTTGGGGTGGCTTTTTTGTTTTTATAGGGCTATTAAATTAGGTTTAATTTGTATTATTTTGGATAATTTTGTTTATTATTTTTTGTTATCTTAGATTTTTTTTATTTTTCGTAATGTTAGTGGGTTTTTTTTTAGTAAAGTTAGATTTATTTTATTTTTTCGGGGTGATGTGGGGGGGGGCGGCGGTTTATGGGGTTAATAGGTTTAGTCTTTGTGATGTGGGGGGCCGGCGGTTTAGGGGTTAATAGATTTATTATAGTCTTTGCAATGCAGGGGTCGGCGGTTTAGGGGTTAATACTTTATTTAACCCCTTAATGACAGAGAACTTACCAGATACGTCATAGAAAAATACTCCCTTAATGACAATTGACGTACCTGGTACGTCCTCTGTTCTCTGAAGTGCTGGAAGCGATCATGATCGCTTCCAGCTGCTTCCAAGGGATTGTAGTGATGCCTCAATATTGAGGCATCACTGCAATCCACTATTTTACTTATCGATGCGGAAAGGGCCACTCTGTGGCCCTCTCTGCATCGGCCAATGATGCTAACAAATTCGTTGGTGGGTGGGAGCATCTTTTGGCTATATGACCCCCAGTTAGCCAAACCGATCTGACACTGTCGGTTGTTGTGACCGGAGGGGTGGTTGCGGCGAGGGGGGGCGGGGTGGCGTGCGCGCGTGCGCACATGTGCGCGCACGCAAATTATGCATCAATATGAAAGTAAAAAAAAAAAACGATATAGATGCAGGGGGATCTTAGTTCTTTAGTAAGGGATCTGGGAGGGGGAGGGATATAGATCATTTAGGGGGGCCAGCTACACTACAGAAAACAAGTATTTCAGTATAAAAAAGTAAAGAAAAAACTATTTTGGGGGGCAAATTGGGTAGAGGGGGAGGGTTAGAGATATGTATTGGGGGGGATCAGGGAGGTTGTGGGGTAAGGGGGGATCCATCACTGCAGACTGTATGAAAAAAATAAAAAAATAAATTATTTTTATTTCAGTACTGGCAGACTTTCTGCCAGTACTTAAGATGGCGGTGACAATTGTGAGGTGGGGGAGGGAAGAGAGCTGTTTGAGGGGGTCAGGGGGGGATCAGGGGGTGGGATGTGTCAGGTGGGAGGCTGATCTCTACGCTAAAGCTAAAAATTAACCCTACAAGCTACCTAATTAACCCCTTAACTGCTGGGCATATTACAAGTGTGGTGCGTAGCAGTATTTAACGGCCTTATTATTACCAAAAAGCAACGCCAAAGCCATATATGTCTGCTATTTCTGAACAAAGGGGATCCCAGAGAAGCATTTACAACCATTTGTGCCATAATTGCACAAGCTGTTTGTAAATAATTTCAGTGAGAAACCTAAAATTGTGAAAATTTTTTTTTTTTTTTTTTTTATTTGATCGTATTTGGCGGTGAAATGGTGGCATGAAATATAAAAAAATGGGCCTAGATCAATGCTTTGGGATGTCTTCTAAATATAAATATATACATGTCAAGGGATATTCAGGGATTCCTGAAAGATATCAGTGTTCCAATGTAACTAGCGCTAATTTTGAAAAAAAAGTGGTTTGGAAATAGCAAAGTGCTACTTGTATTTATGGCCCTATAACTTGCAAAAAAAGCAAAGAACATGTAAAAATTGGGTATTTCTAAACTCAGGACAAAATTTAGAAACTATTTAGCATGGGTGTTTTTTGGTGGTTGTAGATGTGTAACAGATTTTGGGGGTCAAAGTTAGAAAAAGTGTGTTTTTTTCATTTTTTTCCTCATATTTTAAATTTTTTTTATAGTAAATTATAAGATATGATGAAAATAATGGTATCTTTAGAAAGTCCATTTAATGGCGAGAAAAACGGTATATAATATGTGTGGGTACAGTAAATGAGTAAGAGGAAAATTACAGCTAAACACAAACACTGCAGAAATGTAAAAATAGCCATTGTCATTAAGGGTAAGAAAATTGAAAAATGGTCCGGTCATTAAGGGGTTAAGTGTTGGCAATGTGGGGGGGCGGCGGTTTAGGGATTAATAGTTTTATTTAGTGTCAGCGATGTCAGGGGCGGCGGTTTAGGGGTTAATAGGTTTATTTAGGTGTTAGCCATGGGGGCGGTGGTTTAGGGGTTAATCACTTTTTTCAGTGTCGACGATGTCGGGGGTGGTGGATTAGGGGTATTTAGACTTTCTTTTCCCCATAGACATCAATGGGGATTGCGTTATAGCGATCACCATTCCGCGATCGCAGGCGTTTTTTGGTGTCTATGGGGTAAAAAGTGCACAAGCACGTCAAGTAAGGCCTTGGGTTTTGTGCAGTATGGAGCTTATTGCACCATAACGCACAACAAAAGACGATTTTTTTTAGTAACATGTAATGGCAGCGCTATGGAGAGTGCGATACCGCTCATTGTTTTGCATTTTTTACGGTTTAGGGCATAACTTGTAATCTTGTAAAGTTGAGGTGACTGCAACACGTATAGAGAGGGGAGAGAATAAACAAATCATGTGGGTTTTGAATGAGGAAAATGTGAGTAAAGATATGGGTTGTATTTGTTGTATTTGTTGAAAGGTGCAACGAGAGGAAAGTAAAATATCTACACCACCTCCTTGTCTATTACCAGACCTAGGAGTGTGGCTGAAGTGGCGATCCCCATGTGACAGAGCAGCAGTGGATGCTGTGTCTAAGGGAGAGACCCAGGTTTCTGTTAGAGCCAGAAGGTTTAGGGTGCGTGAGAAAAAGAGGTCATGGATAGAAGTGAGCTTGTTGCAAACAGAGCGAAAGTTCCAGAGTGCACAAGTGAAGGCGTAGTGGCTTTAGATACAAGAGGAATGTGAATAAGGTTACCAGAGTTTTGTTTTCTGAGTTTATGGAAGGGTACATATGGATATGCACGGCTAGGAAGTTGTTGGGGACCAGGATTAGGGGAGATGTCACCAGCTGCTAGTATTAAAAAGAGGGAGAGTGACATGAGATGAGATGTAGATGTGCAGTAATGTTTTTGAGACAAGGTATGGGGGGAGAGAGAGTGTTTAGGAATAGGTAAAGTTCATGAGTACAAAAGTAAGGTGAGTTTAAGAGAGATGGGCTAATGAACAGTGCAGGTGGTGAGGGGGAAGGAGTAATTGAATAAAGTAGTTTGTTATAGAGACATGAGGTAGCAAAAAGGAATATGAAGATATTGAGCATTTTTACAAAAGTGGGAACCAATTAAACACATAAAACACAGTATTACAGAAGCACTTGCATTAAGTGAGAGGCCACCAGATATATGTTCTGTAAGCCCTTCGCTAATATTGGTACCCTTGGTAAATATGAGCAAAGAAGGCTGTAAAAAATTGTCTTTATTGTTTAAACTTTTGATCTTTTGTTCAAAAAGTACACAAAAATACCCTGCTCTCATGGATATCAAACAATTGTAAACACATCACAGGTTTATCCACAAAAAAAACATAACTTTTTTAAATATATGTTTTAATTATTATTGCCACAATTATTGGCACCCCTATGAATTCATACTATAAAAATATATTTGAAGTATATTCACATTGATTTTTTTTTATTTTTTTAGTACACTTGGGTGACTAGGAACATGGAATTGTTCAACCATGACTTCCTGTTTCACAGGGGTATAAATATGAGGTAACATATAGTCCAAATTCCCTTACTCATTCACCACAATGGAGACCAAGGAATATAGCTGTGACGTGTGGCAAAAGTTATTGAGCTTCACAAAATGGGAAGGGGCTATAAGAAAATAGCAAAGGCAATAATTAAGAAGTTCTAGTCAACTGGAAATGTTATGAATCAACCTGGAAGAGGACGTGTGTCTATATTGTCTCAATGCACTGTGAAGAGGATGGTTCGAGTGGCCAAAATATCTCCAAGGATCACAGCTAGAGAATTGCAGTTAGTTGGAGTAAGAAAGTCTCCAAAACTACAATCTGATATCACCTACATCACCACAAGTTGTTTGGAAGAGTTTCAAGAAAAAAGCCTCTTCTTTCATCCAAAAACAAACTCAAGCATCTTCAGTTTGCCACACACTACTGGAATTTCAAATGGGATCGGGTTCTTTGGTCAGGTGAAACCAAAATAGAGATTTTTGGCAATAAACACCAGTGGTGGGTTTGGCACACACAGAGAGGTATCATTTGGAAAAGTATCTCATGCCCACGATTAAATATGGTGGTGGTTCGTTAATGTTTTGGGGCTGTTGTTCTGCCAGAGGACCTGGACATTTTTTTTAGGATACATGGCATCATGGACTCTAGAAATGGTTTAATGACCACAAAATCAAGGTCCTTCCATGTCCATCTCAGTCCCCTGATGTGAACCCCATAGAAAACCTGTGGGGTGAACTGAAGAGGAGAGTCCACCAGCGTCAACCACAAAATTTGAAGGATCTGGAGAGATTCTGTATGGAGAAATGGTCTCAAATCCCTTGCCATGCATTCTCCAACCTCATGAGGCATTATAGGAGAAGACTCAGAGCTAGCACAAAGTATGGACTAAAAGGGTGCCAATAATTGTGGTACACATATATTTAACAAAACATAATTTATGCTTACCTGATAAATTTATTTCTCTTGTAGTGTATCCAGTCCACGGATCATCCATTACTTATGGGATATTAACTCCTCCCCAACAGGAAGTGCAAGAGGATTCACCCAGCAGAGCTGCTATATAGCTCCTCCCCTAACTGCCATTACCAGTCATTCGACCGAAAACATGCAGAGAAAGGAAAACCATAGGGTACAGTGGTGACTGTAGTTTAATGGAAAAAGTACCTGCCTTAAAGTGACAGGGCGGGCCGTGGACTGGATACACTACAAGAGAAATAAATTTATCAGGTAAGCATAAATTATGTTTTCTCTTGTTAAGTGTATCCAGTCCACGGATCATCCATTACTTATGGGATACCAATACCAAAGCTAAAGTACACGGATGACGGGAGGGACAGGCAGGCTCTTTATACGGAAGGAACCACTGCCTGAAGAACCTTTCTCCCAAAAACAGCCTCCGAAGAAGCAAAAGTGTCAAATTTGGAAAATTTGGAAAAAGTATGAAGAGAAGACCAAGTTGCAGCCTTGCAAATCTGTTCAACAGAAGCCTCATTCTTAAAGGCCCAAGTGGAAGCCACAGCTCTAGTAGAATGTGCTGTAATTCTTTCAGGAGGCTGCTGTCCAGCAGTCTCATAGGCTAACCGTATTATGCTACGAAGCCAAAAGGAGAGAGAGGTAGCCGAAGCTTTTTGACCTCTCCTCTGACCAGAATAAACGACAAACAGGGAAGACGTTTGTCGAAAATCTTTAGTTGCCTGTAGATAAAATTTCAGGGCACGGACTACATCTAGATTGTGTAGCAGACGTTCCTTTTTCGAAGAAGGATTAGGACACAAAGATGGAACCACAATCTCTTGATTGATATTCCTGTTAGTGACCACCTTAGGTAGGAACCCAGGTTTAGTACGCAGAACTACCTTGTCTGAATGAAAAATCAGATAAGGAGAATCACAATGTAAGGCAGATAACTCAGAGACTCTTCGAGCCGAGGAAATCGCCATTAAAAACAGAACTTTCCAAGATAACAACTTGATATCAATGGAATGAAGGGGTTCAAACGGAACCCCCTGTAAAACATTAAGAACTAAGTTCAAACTCCATGGTGGAGCAACAGTTTTAAACACAGGCTTGATCCTAGCTAAAGCCTGACAAAAAGCTTGAACGTCCGGAACTTCTGACAGACGTTTGTGTAAAAGAATGGACAGAGCTGAAATCTGTCCCTTTAAGGAACTAGCGGATAAACCCTTTTCTAAACCTTCTTGTAGAAAAGACAATATCCTCGGAATCCTAACCTTACTCCATGAGTAACTCTTGGATTCGCACCAATATAAGTATTTGCGCCATATCTTATGGTAAATCTTTCTGGTAACAGGCTTCCTAGCCTGTATTAAGGTATCAATAACTGACTCAGAAAAACCACGTTTTGATAAAATCAAGCGTTCAATTTCCAAGCAGTCAGCTTCAGAGAAATTAGATTTTGATGTTTGAAGGGACCCTGGATCAGAAGGTCCTGTTTCAGAGGTAGCGACCAAGGTGGACAGGATGACATGTCCACTAGATCTGCATACCAAGTCCTGCGTGGCCATGCAGGCGTTATTAGAATCACTGATGCTCTCTCCTGTTTGATTCTGGCAATCAATCGAGGAAGCATCGGGAAGGGTGGAAACACATAAGCCATCCCGAAGGTCCAAGGTGCTGTCAAAGCATCTATCAGAACCGCTCCCGGATCCCTGGATCTGGACCCGTAACGAGGAAGCTTGGCGTTCTGTCGAGACGCCATGAGATCTATCTCTGGTTTGCCCCAACGTCGAAGTATTTGGGCAAAGACCTCCGGATGAAGTTCCCACTCCCCCGGATGAAAAGTCTGACGACTTAAGAAATCCGCCTCCCAGTTCTCCACTCCCGGGATGTGGATTGCTGACAGGTGGCAAGAGTGAGACTCTGCCCAGCGAATTATCTTTGATACTTCCATCATTGCTAGGGAGCTTCTTGTCCCTCCCTGATGGTTGATGTAAGCTACAGTCGTGATGTTGTCCGACTGAAACCTGATGAACCCCCGAGTTGTTAACTGGGGCCAAGCCAGAAGGGCATTGAGAACTGCTCTCAATTCCAGAATGTTTATTGGTAGGAGACTCTCCTCCTGATTCCATTGTCCCTGAGCCTTCAGAGAATTCCAGATAGCGCCCCAACCTAGTAGGCTGGCGTCTGTTGTTACAATTGTCCAGTCCGGCCTGCTGAATGGCATCCCCCTGGACAGATGTGGCCGAGAAAGCCACCATAGAAGAGAATTTCTGGTCTCTTGATCCAGATTCAGAGTAGGGGACAAGTCTGAGTAATCCCCATTCCACTGACTTAGCATGCACAATTGCAGCGGTCTGAGATGTAGACGTGCAAAGGGTACTATGTCCATTGCTGCTACCATTAAGCCGATCACCTCCATGCATTGAGCTACTGACGGGTGTTGAATGGAATGAAGGACACGGCATGCATTTTGAAGCTTTGTTAACCTGTCTTCTGTCAGGTAAATCTTCATTTCTACAGAATCTATAAGAGTCCCCAAGAAGGGAACTCTTGTGAGTGGAAAGAGAGAACTCTTCTTTTCGTTCACCTTCCATCCATGCGACCTTAGAAATGCCAGTACTAACTCTGTATGAGACTTGGCAGTTTGAAAGCTTGAAGCTTGTATCAGAATGTCGTCTAGGTACGGAGCTACCGCAATTCCTCGCGGTCTTAGTACCGCCAGAAGAGCACCCAGAACCTTTGTGAAGATTCTCTGAGCCGTAGCCAATCCGAATGGAAGAGCTACAAACTGGTAATGCCTGTCTAGAAAGGCAAACCTTAGATACCGGTAATGATCTTTGTGAATCGGTATGTGAAGGTAAGCATCCTTTAAATCCACTGTGGTCATGTACTGACCCTTTTGGATCATGGGTAAAATTGTCCGAATAGTTTCCATTTTGAACGATGGAACTCTTAGGAATTTGTTTAGGATCTTTAAATCCAAGATTGGCCTGAAAGTTCCCTCTTTTTTGGGAACCACAAACAGATTTGAGTAAAACCCTTGTCCTTGTTCCGACCGCGGAACCGGATGGATCACTCCCATTAATAAAAGATCTTGTACGCAGCGTAGAAACGCCTCTTTCTTTATTTGGTTTGTTGACAACCTTGACAGATGAAATCTCCCTCTTGGGGGAGAGAATTTGAAGTCTAGAAGGTATCCCTGAGATATGATCTCTAACGCCCAGGGATCCTGGACATCTCTTGCCCAAGCCTGGGCGAAGAGAGAAAGTCTGCCCCCCACTAGATCTGTTCCCGGATCGGGGGCCCTCGATTCATGCTGTCTTAGGGGCAGCAGCAGGTTTCCTGGCCTGCTTGCCCTTGTTCCAGTACTGGTTAGGTCTCCAGCCTTGTCTGTAGCGAGCAACAGCTCCTTCCTGTTTTGGTGCAGAGGAAGTTGATGCTGCTCCTGCTTTGAAATTACGAAAGGAACGAAAATTAGACTGTCTAGCCTTAGGTTTGGCTCTGTCTTGAGGCAGGGCATGGCCTTTACCTCCTGTAATGTCAGCGATAATTTCTTTCAACCCGGGCCCGAATAAGGTCTGCCCTTTGAAAGGTATATTAAGCAATTTAGATTTAGAAGTAACGTCAGCTGACCAGGATTTTAGCCACAGTGCTCTGCGTGCCTGAATGGCGAATCCGGAATTCTTAGCCGTAAGTTTAGTTAAATGTACTACGGCATCTGAAATAAATGAGTTAGCTAACTTAAGGGCTTTAAGCTTGTGTGTAATCTCATCTAATGGAGCTGATTCAAGTGTCTCTTCCAGAGACTCAAACCAAAATGCTGCTGCAGCCGTGACAGGCGCAATGCATGCAAGAGGTTGCAATATAAAACCTTGTTGAACAAACATTTTCTTAAGGTAACCCTCTAACTTTTTATCCATTGGATCTGAAAAGGCACAGCTATCCTCCACCGGGATAGTGGTACGCTTAGCTAAAGTAGAAACTGCTCCCTCCACCTTAGGGACCGTTTGCCATAAGTCCCGAGTGGTGGCGTCTATTGGAAACATCTTTCTAAATATCGGAGGGGGTGAGAACGGCACACCGGGTCTATCCCACTCCTTAGTAACAATTTCAGTAAGTCTCTTAGGTATAGGAAAAACGTCAGTACTCGCCGGTACCGCAAAATATTTATCCAACCTACACATTTTCTCTGGTATTGCAACTGTGTTACAATCATTCAGAGCCGCTAACACCTCCCCTAGTAATACACGGAGGTTTTCCAGCTTAAATTTAAAATTTGAAATATCTGAATCCAGTTTGTTTGGATCAGAACCGTCACCCGCAGAATGAAGCTCTCCGTCCTCATGTTCTGCAAATTGTGACGCAGTGTCTGACATGGCCCTAATATTATCAGCGCACTCTGTTCTCACCCCAGAGTGATCACGCTTACCTCTTAGTTCTGGTAATTTAGCCAAAACTTCAGTCATAACAGTAGCCATATCCTGTAATGTGATTTGTAATGGCCGCCCAGATGTACTCGGCGCTACAATATCACGCACCTCCCGAGCGGGAGATGCAGGTACTGACACGTGAGGCGAGTTAGTCGGCATAACTCTCCCCTCGTTGTTTGGTGAAATATGTTCAATTTGTACAGATTGACTTTTATTTAAAGTAGCATCAATACAGTTAGTACATAAATTTCTATTGGGCTCCACTTTGGCTTTAGCACATATAGCACAGATATCTTCCTCTGAATCAGACATGTTTAACACACTAGCAAATAAACTAGCAACTTGGAAATACTTTTCAAGTAATTTACTATAATATGAAAACGTACTGTGCCTATAAGAAGCACAGAAAAAGTTATGACAGTTGAAAATTAATAAACTGAAAAGTTATAGCATCAAATCTTTGTAAAAAACACAATTTTAGCAAAGGATTGCTCCCATTAGCAAAGGATAACTAACCCTGATAGCAGAAAAAAAAACAAAAAAAAAACGTTTATTTCTGTATCACAGTCAACTACAATCTCACAGCTCTGCTGTGAGTGATTACCTCCCTCAAAACAAGTTTTGAAGACCCCTGAGTTCTGTAGAGATGAACCGGATCATGCAGGGAAGACAATAAACTTCTGACTGAATTTTTTGATGCGTAGCAAAAGCACCAAAAAAGGTCCCTCCCCCTCACACATAACAGTGAGAGAGATCAGTAAACTGTCATAAATTAAATAAAATGACTGCCAAGTGGAAAAAAATAGTGCCCAAAACATTTTTTCACCCAGTACCTCAGAAAATTAAACGATTTTACATGCCAGCAAAAAACGTTTAACATTAATAAATTGAGTGTTATTAAAAAGCCTGTTGCTAGTCCCTGCAAATTAGGCTAAAGTTTTATGCATACAGTATAATTCCAGTGAAGTGCCATTCCCCAGAATACTGAAGTGTAAAATATACATACATGACAGCCTGATACCAGTTGCTGCTACTGCATTTAAGGCTGAGTTTACATTATATCGGTATGGCAGAATTTTCTCATCAATTCCATTGTCAGAAAATAATAAGCTGCTACATACCTCTTTGCAGATTAATCTGCCTGCTGTCCCCTGATCTGAAGTTTACCTCTCCTCAGATGGCCGAGAAACAGCAATATGATCTTAACTACTCCGGCTAAAATCATAGAAAAACTCAGGTAGATTCTTCTTCAAATTCTACCAGAGAAGGAATAACACACTCCGGTGCTATTATAAAATAACAAACTTTTGATTGAAGGTATGAAACTAAGTATAATCACCACAGTCCTCTCACACATCCTATCTATTCGTTGGGTGCAAGAGAATGACTGGTAATGGCAGTTAGGGGAGGAGCTATATAGCAGCTCTGCTGGGTGAATCCTCTTGCACTTCCTGTTGGGGAGGAGTTAATATCCCATAAGTAATGGATGATCCGTGGACTGGATACACTTAACAAGAGAAAGATATTTTTTTTTTTGATACACCTGTTGTCTTTGCATTTGTTTGATATCCATGAGAGCAGAGTATTTTTGTGTACTTTTTGAACAAAAGATAAAAAGGTTAAGCAATAAAGACAATTTTTCACAGCCTTCTTTGCTCATATTTACCAAGGGTGCCAATGTTAGTGGAGACTGTATGTGTAATAGAGAACAGCATACATTACTCTGTTTATAATTTCAAGCTTATACTGCTTATATTTTATTGTTTGTTTTTTTTTGTTTGTTTTTTTTTAAAGGATAAATGTCAAGTTTTTTTTTCATTACTTAGTTTAGGTTAACATGGTAATAAAAATTAAACCTTAAGACAGATATAAAAAATATCAAATTTTGAGAGCATACTGAGATAGGTTCAGGAGTGTGCATGTAACTTGAGCACTATACTGTTTTGTTTGTTTAATTTTTTGGGGGGTCTTTTTTTGTGTGTGAAAAACAGACATTCCTGTGACAATTATTTTGTTATTATGCTTGTAGGGAGTGTCATTGCCCACCAATTTATTTGTGAAATACTTTCTATTAAGGATGCCACTGAGCTTGCATCAGCCCTGGGATGCAGTTAAAGCCAGATTAGAAAATAGAGGCATCCATGACTAGAGGGGGGAGAAGATTATAAAATATGTTTATTGTTTAATGGTCCTTTAAGTTATATATTTCTAAATGATCTCTAGCAGTGGTTTCCCTCTTCTGTATTTTACAGAACACTTTGACCTACCCATGACTTAATTCTATTTTTTTGTCTGTTATGTGCTTAAAAACATTTTAATGCTAGTGTTGTTATGCTTTGTAATTAGTTTTCCATTTCCTAGTTTGGTCAGTCTGATTGCTGTTTTGGCACTTTGTCTGACATTATGCAGTGCAATGATTTCATAAACTTTTTAAATGTTATGGGCTAGATTACAAGTGGGGCGCTAATTAATGCTTCTGCTTGAGCATTAATTGCGCTCATCGGGTTGCGCTCGCATTATCAGTTGAAAGTAAACTGTTTTCGTTTTTCTCAATCGCATATTCTCATGTGCGCTAACCTGACATGAAAATATGAATATTTCACATTCCAATGTCCTTCACATAATAGAATATGTTGTATTTATTCATAAATAGATATTTCTACACATATCTGATGTTTTTTTCTGGTACAATATATATTTATACATACATGATTATATAAAGGTATAGATTTACAGGGAGTGCAGAATTATTAGGCAAGTTGCATTTTTGAGGATTAATTTTATTATTGAACAACAACCATGTTCTCAATGAACCCAAAAAACTCATTAATATCAAAGCTGAATAGTTTTGGAAGTAGTTTTTAGTTTGTTTTTAGTTATAGCTATTTTAGGGGGATGTCTGTGTGTGCAGGTGACTATTACTGTGCATAATTATTAGGCAACTTAACAAAAAACAAATATATACCCATTTCAATTATTTATTTTTACAAGTGAAACCAATATAACATCTCAACATTCACAAATATACATTTCTGACATTCAAAAACAAAACAAAAACAAATCAGTGACCAATATAGCCACCTTTCTTTGCAAGGACACTCAAAAGCCTGCCATCCATGGATTCTGTCAGTGTTTTGATCTGTTCACCATCAACATTGCGTGCAGCAGCAACCACAGCCTCCCAGACACTGTTCAGAGAGGTGTACTGTTTTCCCTCCTTGTAAATCTCACATTTGATGATGGACCACAGGTTCTCAATGGGGTTCAGATCAGGTGAACAAGGAGGCCATGTCATTAGATTTTCTTCTTTTATACCCTTTCTTGCCAGCCACGCTGTGGAGTACTTGGACGCGTGTGATGGAGCATTGTCCTGCATGAAAATCATGTTTTTCTTGAAGGATGCAGACTTCTTCCTGTACCACTGCTTGAAGAAGGTGTCTTCCAGAAACTGGCAGTAGGACTGGGAGTTGAGCTTGACTCCATCCTCAACCCGAAAAGGCCCCACAAGCTCATCTTTGATGATACCAGCCCAAACCAGTACTCCACCTCCACCTTGCTGGCGTCTGAGTCGGACTGGAGCTCTCTGCCCTTTACCAATCCAGCCACGGGCCCATCCATCTGGCCCATCAAGACTCACTCTCATTTCATCAGTCCATAAAACCTTAGAAAAATCAGTCTTGAGATATTTCTTGGCCCAGTCTTGATGTTTCAACTTGTGTGTCTTGTTCAGTGGTGGTCGTCTTTCAGACTTTCTTACCTTGGCCATGTCTCTGAGTATTGCACACCTTGTGCTTTTGGGCACTCCAGTGATGTTGCAGCTCTGAAATATGGCCAAACTGGTGGCAAGTGGCATCTTGGCAGCTGCACGCTTGACTTTTCTCAGTTCATGGGCAGTTATTTTGCGCCTTGGTTTTTCCACACGCTTCTTGCGACCCTGTTGACTATTTTGAATGAAACGCTTGATTGTTCGATGATCACGCTTCAGAAGCTTTGCAATTTTAAGAGTGCTGCATCCCTCTGCAAGATATCTCACTATTTTTGACTTTTCTGAGCCTGTCAAGTCCTTCTTTTGACCCATTTTGCCAAAGGAAAGGAAGTTGTCTAATAATTATGCACATCTGATATAGGGTGTTGATGTCATTAGACCACACCCCTTCTCATTACAGAGATGCACATCACCTAATATGCTTAATTGGTAGTAGGCTTTCAAGCCTATACAGCTTGGAGTAAGACAACATGCATAAAGAGGATGATGTGGTCAAAATACTCATTTGCCTAATAATTCTGCACTCCCTGTATACATATGTACAGTATATAGGGATATGTATTTATAAATACTTAGAACAGATTCCCCTATGTACAGAACATTGGATTGTGAAATATTTACAGTAAATACATAGTTAAAGGGACACTAAACCCACATTTTTCAGAGAGAATGCAATTTTAAGCAACTTTCTAATTTACTCCTATTATCAATTTTTCTTTGTTCTCTTGCTATCTTCATTTAAAAAGCAGGAATGTGATGCATAGGAGCCAGCCCATTTTTGGTTGAGAACCTGGGTTATGCTTGCTTATTGGTGGGAAAATGTAAGCCTCCAATAAACAAGCGCTATCCATGGTGCTGGACCTAAAATGGGCTGGCTGCTAAGATTTATATTCATAATTTTAAAATAAAGATAGCAAGAGAACGGAAAAAAAATTGACAATAGGAGTAAATTCGAACGTTTCTTAAAATGTCATGCTCTATCTGAATACGAAAGAAAAAATTTGGGTTCAGTGTCCCTTTAAAACCTTTATTAAAAATAAATATTGCATTAATATGATTTTTTATGTTTTCATCTACTTAACTGCAAAAGGCTCCAATGCACACACACACACACATACATATATATATATATATATATATATATATATATATGTGTGTGTGTGTGTGTGTGTGTGTATATTATGTATACATATGTATTTATGTGTTTATATGTGTATATATGTCTGTAATACATATATACACACACATAAATACATAAATATATACATATTTACACATATATATGTATGCAACTTAATGGTAAAGCCCTTTGTCTGCTTTTTTCCCCTAACATCTGAGATCTCATAACTTTTTTATACAATATTTTTTTTTAAATAATTTAAAGTGCATACTATACTACATAAGACAAAGCATGGTCTGGAATGCCTTAGTTCAGTAAGCTTCTTTTTAAGTTTTGTTTGTCACTTTCAGAAGTACATTGTGCCCAGTGAATCCCAAGTATGGTCATGTTGAATTTCCCTTATTTGCCCTTTCTAAATGTTGGCAGCTTCCACATTCAGACAGAGACAGATACACAGAGAATTGTAAAGAGCTAGTGAGAAAACAAAAAACAGATTAGATATTGTGCCCAGGTTCTGTGGGTATCAAACATTTTTTTAGGTGGCTCTTTACTCTATTTAGTGAGGCAAGAACTTACTGGTTTAATCAGTAAATGTGCCCTATTTAAAGGGACAGTCAAGTATAAATTAAACTTTCATTATTCAGATAGGACTTTTAATTTTAATTGACTTTCCAATTTACTTTTATCATCAAATTTGCTTTTTTCTCTTGGTATTCTTAGTTTAGACTAAACATAGGTACAGAGGCGTAACTAGAAACTACAGGGCCCAGGTGCAAGAATCTAAGAAGGGCCCCCCCCACCACCACCACCCTTCCCCCCTCCAAAAAAGGTGAATTTAATACATATATATTTTATTTTTTTACGTTTAACACAGAAAAAAATGTGAATCAGATTACATGTCTGCAAAAGGAGGTACCCTGTGCCCACAGTCTGCGAGATGGTCTGATCCCCTATTACTGTATATATATAGTGACACCATTTAACCCCCCAGTACTGTATATAGTAAATTAGTGACACAGTCTGTAATCTGCCAGTGAGATGGCTGGCCTGACCCTACCCGCCCAGTACTTTATAAAGTGACCACAGTAGTCAGTGACATGGTCCACCCCCCATACTGTATAAAGTGGTACTGTATAGTGACACTGTTTACCCCCTGCCCCCCCATGCTGTAGTAACAAGGTCTGTAAATTGCTGGTTCCACAAACATACACACACATACATATATGCATAAATACACACACAGTCACATACATACACACACACACATACATGCATAAATACACATACTACATGCATAAATACACACACAGTCACATACATACACACACATACATACACAAACACACATACTACATGCATAAATACACACACAGTCACATACATACACACACACACACACCATACACACACACATAAACACCAATGGGTAAAACATAAACACTAACCCCTGTAGTCATGTCACACTCGCATGATATCAGTGCAGGTAGTGGTAGGTTAACGTTTTTTATAATTATAAAATTTTTTTATTTTTTTTTATTTTAAGTTGGGCCCCCACCCCCTGTAGTTTCGCCCCTGCATAGGTAGGCTCATATGCTAATTTCTAAGCCTTTGAGGGCTGCCTCTTATCACATGCTTTTTAAATCTCTTTTCAACACAAAGAGACAGAAAGTACACGTGGGCTATATAGATAACACTGTGTTCAGGCACAGGGGGTTATTTAAGATCTAGCACAATACAATGCTAAATTTAAGACAATAGATAGTAAACAGTCACAGTCATGTGATCAGGGGGCTGGGAGAAGGTTCCTAGATACAAGGTAATCACAAAGGTAAAAAGTACATTAATATAACTGTGTTGGTTATGCAAAACTGGGGAATGAGTAATAAAGGGATTATCTATCTTTTAAAACAATAACAATTCTATGGTTGACTGTCCCTTTAAGGTGTAATTATGATCCATTGAGGGTACAACCACAGCAGTTGTACCATAAGCGTTCACAAACGGACCCCAACCGTACCCTTTTTTTCTCACAGTGTATATTTGGTTCCTGGAGACACACCTGCAAAATAGCCATTAAAAGAAAAATAAGTGGTTTCTTTCTGATGGAGCAACATTCAAAATAATATACAATGCCCCTTTAATCATTTTGAAAGCTAATAATCTAAGCTGCTTCTCATCTAGTTCCATAGTTAAAGGGACAGTCAACCATAGAATTGTTATTGTTTTAAAAGATAGATAATCCCTTTATTACCTATTCCCCAGTTTTGCATAACCAACACAGTCATATTAATATACTTTTTACCTCTGTGATTACCTTGTATCTAGGAACCTTCTTCCAGCCCCCTGATCACATGACTGTGACTGTTTATTATCTATTGTCTTAAATTTAGCATTGTATTGTGCTAGATCTTAAATAACTTTCTGTGCCTAAACACAGTGTTATCTATATAGCCCACGTGTACTTTCTGTCTCTTTGTGTTGAAAAGAGATTTAAAAAGCATGTGATAAGAGGCAGCCCTCAAATGCTTAGAAATTAGCATATGAGCCTACCTAGGTTTAGTTTAAACTAAGAATAGCAAGAGAAAAAAGCAAATTTGATGATAAAAGTAAATTGGAAAGTCAATTAAAATTAAAAGTCCTATCTGAATAATGAAAGTTTAATTTATACTTGACTGTCCCTTTAAGGAGCTAATATGTACAATTTAGCGGTAAATAAGGTACAAATATGTTTCCAACTGTCAAAGGGTCCATGTATGTACCATTAAATCCCCCCAAAAATGTACAATCACTTGTGTGACTAAAAGATTGAGGGGGTTGGGGGGTTCAAGGCTGCCAAACCCTGCAAGTCCATATCATTTATGCACCTCAATTATTCAATGAACAAATAACTGACAGTCATCAAAAATGAATTCAACATACATCTTGTACAGCAAAATAATTAATGTTCATTCAATGGTTGTTAGTAATATGCAAGAAGTGGGCAAGGCAACAAAAAATACTTAAAGGGACATGAAACCCAATTTTTTTCTTTCGTGATTTAGAAAGAGCATGTCATTTTAAACAACTTTCTAATTAACTTATATTATCTAATTTGCTTCATTCTCTTGATATCACTTGCTGAAAAGCATATCTAGATATGCTCAGCAGCTGCTGATTGGTTGCTGCACATAGAGGCCGTGTGTGATTGGCTTACACATGTGCATTGCTATTTCTTTAACAAATAATATCTAAAGAATTGAGCAAATTAGATAATAGAAGTAAATTGGAAAGTTGTTTAAAATTGCATGCCCTATCTGAATCATGAAAGTTTAATTTTGACTAGACTGTCCCTTTAACAACCCATGTCTTCAATGATACTGTGTTGCTGGTTCTAAATAGCACACAAGCACTTAACATTTTAATGCATTTACACATAAAGCAAATATATTAACGTAAATTAAAAGGAAAAAAAATGTGTTTTCAATTCTATAAAATAAACAAGAGCTGTTTAAGACCCTGTTTTTAAAAAATAAAATAAAAATTGTAATCGTTCCCCAGTCACATACATGGACATAGTGTAACATGCCATAGCGCCATCTATTGGTTGAAAGTTCCTTGACATGTGTAACACAGCTCCATCTCCAAAATGGCTCATTTGCATATATTTTGCATAGAGTGACAATTCAATGTATGGTTGTGACTTTTGACGTTTATCCCTCCCCTGAATCCCCCTTCTTTTCGTTAGAGTTATATTTTATTACTATGTTGTTTTCTATGTTTTCTATATATATTTATGTTTTATGTGGTGTGTCACCCTAAGTTAAATGGGGTGTTGTTAGAGTCTAGTAAAGAGTGTAATAATATTAAAATATTTCAAGTAACTCCTTTTTGAACTGGTAGTTTAGCCTGGTTCTTTTAGGAATTTTAGTAGTATTTTCACTATCTAAACTTATTTAACTTTATTGTGGATTTTGTAATATTGTCTGATCAAGAACACAGTAGGTAAATGCATATTTGATTATTCTAAAATATGATGGAACAGCATTTTTAATATTCTGTGTTGAGTACAAATTTGTCATCATGAGGTACAAAGGGTTTGTCACTGGGGCAGTACCCTGAAAAGGCCAAATTCGCACCATTTTTAAGGGTACATTATTATACCATAGCATTGAGGTTTAATCTAGTCACCAAAGGCACATATTTGCCTTTGAAAGGTACAATCTGCAAGGGTACCAATATGTAACCATGTTAAAGGGTACAGTGGGTGTACCTTTGAGGGTACTGCCCCAGTGACAAGCTGTTGTACCCCTAAAGGTATAATTTTTGAACATTTTTTCTGACAGTGTAGGGGCATACGGTCAAAAGTAGAGGGGCCACAAATAACTGCTAATGCAAGTTCTAAAAAGGAAATAAGAAATAATTAATACATATTTGTTCATTAAAAAACAAAATTTTAAAACAAACTACATTCAGTTGGTTAGATCGTTGTTAGATCAGGTTAGATCAATTGTTGTCTTTGTTAAATCTAACATACAACAAGTACTATTAACAATTATTTGGAGGGGGTCTTGTCATCATCAGGCCCTTAACAAAAAAAAAATAACAAAAATGAATTCAATTTGATAGATATTTTATAGATCTGGTATGATCAGTCAGTTGTTTTGTTAGATAGGACATAATTACAGATATATTAGTTATTAAATTTGGGGGCTAGTCCCCCAAATCAAAATTTCAGACAAAAAATAATTCAGGCTACAAGATCAAGATAGTGGGATCTTTTATGTATTTAATATGGTCATTTCAGCGTTAAAACAGCACCGCAGCCATTACAAGTCTTGCCGGTTTAGGTGTACCGCAAGCCTTTTAGCCTGTAATGCAATGTCAGTCCCGCACACGTAAAAATTACGTTTTTTCATGGGATTCCCATAGCGTTGCCATTACGAGTTTTGCGGTAAGGCTAAAATACCTGCATTACAGCCTAAAACAACAAGATCCGCAACGCCATCTAAAAGCAGTAGTTATGAGTTTTACTCTACCAATCTGTTACATAAAACTCATAACTAGTGATGTTGCGAACTTAAAATTTTCCGTTCGCGAATGGCGGACTCAAACTTCTGCAACTGTTCGCGAACGGGCGAACCGGGCGAACTGCCATTGACTTCAATAGGCAGGCGAATTTTAAAACCCACAGGGACTCTTTCTGACCACAATAGTGATGGAAAAGTTGTTTCAAGGGGATTAACACCTGGACTGTGGCATGCCGGAGGGGGATCCATGGCAAAACTCCCACGGAAAATTACACAGTTAATGCAGAGTCTGGTTTTAATCCATAAAGGGCATAAATCACATAACATTCCTAAATTGTTTGGAACAACGTGCTTTAAAACATCAGGTATGATGTTGTATCGATCAGGTAGTGTAAGGGTTACGCCCGCTTCACAGTGACAGAACAAACTCCCCGTTTAACGCACCGCAAACAGTCCATTTGCACAACCACGAGATCGATAGATTTGATAGATAGATACATAGATTACATAGATCAATAGATGCAATATACATTTGATAGATACAAATTACATAGAACAAAAGATGCAATATACATTTGATAGATACGAATTAAATAGATCAAAAGATGCAATTTACATTTGATAGATACGAATTACATAGATCAAAAGATGCAATATACATTTGATAGATACGAATTACAAGGATCAAAAGATGCAATATACATTTGATAGATACGAATTACATCAATAGATGCAATATACATTTGATAGATACGGATTACATAAATCAAAAGATGCAATATACATTTGATAGATATGAATTACATAGATCAATAGATGCAATATACATTTGATAGATACGAATTCCATAGATCAATACATGCAATATACATTTGATAGATACGAATTGCATAGATCAATAGATGCAATATACATTTGATAGATACGAATTCCATAGATCAATAGATGCAATATACATTTGATAGATACGAATTGCATACATCAATAGATGCAATATACATTTGATAGATACGATTGATAGTTAGATAGATTTGATAGATAAATAGCTAATTTGAAAGATATATAATTTCCCAGACAGAGAATTACAAAGACGAGTATACCAGTTGCAGAGGTTCTGACCCTGCATTCTGGCTGCACCTCTACCTGCAAGAGAGATCTGTTACAGAGTCTGTGGGCCTCTATGCAAAGAGCTGGCCTGCCTGAAAGGATCAGCAAGGCAGATCAAAAGATGCAATATACATTTGATAGGTACGAATAACATAGATCAAAAGATGCAATATACATTTGATAGGTACGAATAACATAGATCAAAAGATGCAATATACATTTGATCAATACGAATTACAGAGATCAATAGATGCAATATATATTTGATTGATAGTTATATAATTTCACTGACAGAGTATAACAATAAAACATGCGTTCTGCGACCCATGGTAAGGTTACTTCCTTTTGTACAATCGAGTATACCAGTTGCAGAGGTGCTGACCCTGCATTCTGGCTGCACCTCTCCCTGCAAGAGAGATCTGTTACAGAGTCTGTGGGCCTCTATGCAAAAAGCTGGCCTGCCTGAAAGGAGCAGCAAGGCAGATCAAAAGATGCAATATACATTTGATAGGTACAAATAACATAGATCAAAAGATGCAATATACATTTGATAGGTACGAATAACATAGATCAAAAGATGCAATATACATTTGATCGATACGAATTACAGAGATCAATAGATGCAATATATATTTGATTGATACGATTGATAGTTATATAATTTCACTGACAGAGTATAACAATAAAACATGCGGGCTGAGACCCATGGTAAGGTTACTTCCTTTTGCACAATCGAGTATACCAGTTGCAGAGGTTCTGACCCTGCATTCTAGCTGCACCTCTCCCCGCAAGAGAGATCTGTTACAGAGTCTGTGGGCCTCTATGCAAAGAGCTGGCCTGCCTGAAAGGAGCAGCAAGGCAGATCAAAAGATGCAATATACATTTGATAGGTACAAATAACATAGATCAAAAGATGCAATATACATTTGATCGATATGAATTACAGAGATCAATAGATGCAATATATATTTGATTGATACGATTGATAGTTATATAATTTCCCTGACAGAGTATAACAATAAAACATGCGTTCTGTGACCCATGGTAAGGTTACTTCCTTTTGCACAATCAAGTATACCAGTTGCAGAGGTTCTGACCCTGCATTCTGGCTGCACCTCTCCCTGCAAGAGAGATCTGTTACAGAGTCTGTGGGCCTCTATGCAAAGAGCTGGCCTGCCTGAAAGGAGCAGCAAGGCAGATCAAAAGATGCAATATACATTTGATAGGTACGAATAACATAGATCAAAAGATGCAATATACATTTGATTGATACGAATTACAGAGATCAAAAGATGCAATATACATTTGATAGATACGAATTACATGGATCAAAAGATGCAATATACATTTGATAGGTACGAATAACATAGATCAAAAGATGCAATATACATTTGATCAATACGAATTACAGGGATCAATAGATGCAATATATATTTGATTGATACGATTGATAGTTATATAATTTCCCTGACAGAGTATAAAAATAAAACATGCGGTCTGGGACCCGTGGTGTGTTAAGCACTAAGTAGTACTATTCTTAGCAGTTTAATACCTGTTACTCCCCCTATCGGGGGAGGTCTATATGGCCTTGATTTTTGGAACAGGGAGATGGAAGAAGATGCTTGGTCTGTCCTCCTACTTCAAATTTGGCCGAAACACAAGTTGCTGTCACAAAACAGTCCGGCCACGAGATCGATAGATTTGATAGATAGATCCATAGATTACATAGATCAATAGATGCAATATACATTTGATAGGTACGAATAACATAGATCAAAAGATGCAATATACATTTGATAGATACGAATTACATAGATCAAAAGATGCAATATACATTTGATAGATAAGAATTACATGGATCAAAAGATGCAATATACATTTGATAGGTACGAATGACATCAATAGATGCAATATACATTTGATAGATACAAATTACATCAATAGATGCAATATACATTTGATAGATACGAATTACAGAGATCAATAGATGCAATATATATTTGATTGATACGATTGATAGTTATATAATTTCCCTGACAGAGTATAACAATAAAACATGCGGTTGAGACCCATGGTAAGGTTACTTCCTTTTGCACAATCGAGTACAGGTTGGGGTCCGGGATTGCCTTTTTGTGCTGTCTGATTCTTTCAGGTATACCAGTTGCAGAGGTTCTGACCCTGCATTCTGTTACAGAGTCTGTGGGCCTGTATGCAAAGAGCTGGTCTGCCTGAAAGGAGCAGCAAAGCAGAGGGATCGATTCCTGCCTATAAGAAACCAGAGGGCACGCTACCTGCTGGAAGTGTGCAGTGAGGCAGAGGGATCTATTCCTGCTTAGAAGCAGACAGGCAGAGGGGACGCTACCTGCCTGGGAGCCCACTGAGACCAGCCCAGCTGGGGGAGATACAGCTGCTGGCTTGACCCTGGTCTCAGCCACGATAGCCCTGGTCCCACTATTTGGAGGCATAGGGAGCTATTCCTGCCAATAAGCAGCTTGGCAGGGGGATTTATTCCTTCCTAGAAGCAGGCAGGCAGAGGGGATGATACCTGCCAAGAAAGAGCTGCAGGGCAGAGAGGACGCTACCTGACTGGGATTCCACTGAGACCAGCCCAGCTGGGGGAGATACACCCACTGGCTTGACCCCGGACTCAGCAACTATATCTTTGGTCCCACTATCCGGTGGCCACCCCTGGGTTTAGACAGAGGAAGGGAGACCCCCTAGTGGAGTACCGCTACATCCGGGAGATGGAAAAAGATGTTTGGACACCCAGTACAGGTCGTTCTCCTTCAGCCTTTTTATACTTGGGTCCCTGACCCTCACCAGGCACAACAGCATAAAATACCACATATGCCATCGTTTTGCACAATAGAGTACAGGTATGGCATCGATTTTAGAAACCCGGAGATAATTTTTAGGAACCGGGAGATGGAAAAAGATGTTTGGACACCCAGTACAGGTCGTTCTCCTTCAGCCTTTTTATACTTGGGTCCCCGACCCTCAACAGGCACAACAGCATGAAATACCACATATGCCATCCTTTTGCAGAATCGAGTACAGGTATGGCATAGATTTTAGGAACCCAGAGATAATTTTTAGGAACCGGGAGATGGAAAAAGATGCTTGGACACCCAGTACAGGTCGTTCTCCTTCAGCCTTTTTATACTTGGGTCCCCGACCCTCAACAGGCACAACAGCATGAAATACCACATATGCCATCCTTTTGCACAATAGAGTACAGGTATGGCATCGATTTTAGAAACCCGGAGATAATTTTTAGGAACCGGGAGATGAAAAAAGATGCTTGGACACCCAGTACAGGTCGTTCTCCTTCAGCCTTTTTATACGAGGGTTCCCAACCCTCAACAGAAACAACAGCATGAAACACCACATATGCCATCCTTTTGCACAATCGAGTACAGGTATGACATCGATTTTAGGAACCCGGAGATAATTTGTAGGAACCGGGAGATGGAAAAAGATGCTTGGACACCCAGTACAGGTCGTTCTCCTTCAGCCTTTTTATACGAGGGTCCCCGACCCTCAACAGGCACAACAGCATGAAACACCACATATGCCATCCTTTTGCACAATAGAGTACAGGTATGGCATCGATTTTAGGAACCCAGAGATAATATTTCGGAACCGGGAGATGGAAAAAGATGCTTGGTTGGTCCTCCTACTTCAAATTTGGGGCACTGCGCGTGCAATGTACTGTGCCACCAGATATGAGTGGTGTGTTAAGTAGTACTATTCTTAACAGTTTAATCACTGTTATGTGCCTTTTTTTGGTTTGGGTTTTGTAGCCACAGTGCAGCACCAGAGGCCAGAAAAATTAGGCATGTAAAACTGCCTGAAAAATTAGGTATTGTTGCAGCGACTGCTGTAGCAGCGGCCAGAAAAATTGATGTTTTTTTGACAGTTAGAAAGTGCCCTAAAACATTGCGGCTTGAACCCTAGTTGTTGGCGGGTAAGTCACGCAAGTCATCCGCCATTCGAAGATAAAATACAGCAGCGTGTGTACCATTTATAGCCCATGGCAGGTCATCTCATCAGGCCTTTTTTACTCTAATGTATCGCACAATGTCAGTCCCTTTGGGATCCAACCCTCATTCATTTTAATAAAGGTGAGATAATCAAGACTTTTTTGACCTAGGCGACTTCTCTTCTCAGTGACAATACCTCCTGCTGCACTGAATGTCCTTTCTGACAGGACACTTGAAGCGGGGCAGGCCAGAAGTTCGATTGCAAATTGGGATAGCTCAGGCCACAGGTCAAGCCTGCACACCCAGTAGTCAAGGGGTCCATCGCTCCTCAGAGTGTCGAGATCCGCAGTTAATGCTAGGTAGTCTGCTACCTGTCGGTTGAGTCTTTCTCTGAGGCTGGATCCTGAAGGGCTGTGACGATGCATAGGAGTTAAAAAGGTCTGCATGTCCTCCATCAACAACACGTCTGGAAAGCGTCCTGTCCTTGCCGGCGTGGTCGTGGGAGGAGGAGGATTACTTTCATCTTTTTCCCTGTTAGATTCCCGTTGTGCTGTGACATCACCCTTATACGCTGTGTAAAGAATACTTTTTAATTTATTTTTGAACTGCTCCATCCTTTCCGACTTGCGTGAATTTGGTAACATTTCAGTAACTTTATGCTTATACCGGGGGTCTAGTTGCGTGGACACCCAGTACAGGTCGTTCTCCTTCAGCTTTTTTATACGAGGGTCCCTCAACAGGCACGACAGCATGAAAGACCCCATTTGCACAAGGTTGGATGCCGAGCTAATCATGTCCCGTTCCTCGTCCTCACTGATCTCACTGAAGGTATCTTCTTCCCCTCAGCCACGTACAACACCACGGGTACCAGATAGGTGACAACAACGAGCACCCTGGGATGCCTGTTGTGCTTGGTCTTACCTCCTCCTCCTCAAAGCCAAATTCCTCCTCTGCCTCCTCTTCCACACAATCCTCTTCCTGCGTTGCCGTTGGTCCAGCAAGCGATGCTGATAAGGCTGTTTCTGGTGGTGATGGAGACCACAACTCTTCCTCTTCCCGCTCATCTACGGCCTGATCCAGCACACTTCGCAGGGCACGCTCCAGGAAGAAAATAAATGGTATGATGTCGCTGATGGTGCCTTCGGTGCGACTGACTAGGTTTGTCACCTCCTCAAAAGGACGCATAAGCCTACAGGCATTGCGCATGAGCGTCCAGTAACATGGCAAAAAAATCCCCCAGAGGCTGTCCTAGCACCCCAGTCATACAAATACTCGTTAACAGCTTTTTCTTGTTGTAGCAGGCGGTCGAACATTAGGAGTGTTGAATTCCAACGCGTCAGGCTGTCGCAAATCAAGCGTCTCACTGGCAGGTTGTTTCGCCGCTGGATATCGGACAAGTGCGCCATGGCCATGTAGGAACACCTGAAATGGCCACACACCTTCCTGGCCTGCTTCAGGACGTCCTGTAAGCCTGGGTACTTATGCACAAAGCGTTGTACAATCAGATTACACACATGTGCCATGCACGGCACATGTGTCAACTTGCCCAATTTCAATGCCGCCACCAAATTACTTCCATTGTCAGAAACAACTTTGCCAATCTCCAGTTGGTGCGGAGTCAGCCACTGATCCACCTGTGTGTTCAGAGCGGACAGGAGTGCTGGTGCGGTGTGACTCTCGGCTTTCAGGCAAGTCAACCCCAAGACGGCGTGACACTGCCGTATCCGGGATGTTGAATAGTACCTGGGGAGCTGGGGGGGTGCCGTTGATGTGGAGCAAGACGCAGCAGCAGAAGAGGACTCAGCCGAGTAAGAGGTTATGGAAGAGGATGGAGTAGGAGGAGTAGAGGAGGTAGCAGCAGGCCTGCCTGCAAGTTGTGGCGGTGTCACCAACTCCTCTGCAGAGCCACGCATTCCATGCTTGTCAGCCGTCAGCAGGTTTACCCAATGCGCAGTTTAGGTGATATACCTGCCCTGACCATGCTTTGCAGACCAGCTATCAGTGGTCAGATGGACCCTTGCCCCAACGCTGTGTGCCAGACATGCCATTACTTCCTTTCGCACAATCGAGTACAGGTTGGGGATTGCCTTTTGTGAAAAGAAATTTCGGCCGGGTACCTTCCACTGCGGTGTCCCAATAGATACAAATTTTTTGAACGCCTCAGACTCCAACAGCTTGTATGGTAAAAGCTGGCGGGCTAAGAGTTCAGACAAGCCAGCTGTCAGACACCGGGCAAGGGGGTGACTTTGGGAAATTGGCTTCTTACACTCAAACATGTCCTTGACAGACACCTGACTGTGGGCAGATGACCAGGAACTGCTACATAAGAGAGACTGAGTGGCAAATGGTTGAGAGGGGGCAAGGAGGACAGCAGTGGTTGACGTGGCTGAAGATGCTGGACCAGGAGGAGGATGGCGGCTTTGAGTTTGTGTGCTGCTTCTACTCATGTGTTCATCCCATCGGTGTTTGTGATGTGAGACCATGTGCCTTCGCAAAGCAGTTGTACCTAGGTGGGTGTTGGACTTCCCACGACTCAGTTTCTTTTGGCACAGGTTGCAAATGGCATCGCTGTTGTCAGAGGCAGACACACACAAAAAATGCCACACTGCTGAGCTCTGCGATGACGGCATTCTGGTGGTGGCAACAGCATGCGTTGATTGGCGTGCTGTCTGGCTGACCCTGGGTGCCGATGCATGCTGTCTGACTGTGACACTAGCACCTTGCGACGACCTCCCCCTGCTTCCAACTCGTCTCCTCCTCCTCCTCTCTGTCTCCCCATCTGAACTTTCCCCCTCTTCTTCTTCTCTTCTAGCGGGCACCCACGTGACATCCACGGACGCATCATCATCAACCACTTCACTTGTATCTGACAAATCAACAAAGGAAGCAGCAGCGGGTACAACATCACCATCATCATCACATCGTACGTCCATGTCTGTAATGCTGCCTGACTGAGACATATCACTGTTATCTACATCCTCTGTCAATGATGGTTGCGCATCACTCATTTCTTCCAACTGATGTGTCAATAACTCCTCTGACAGATCAAGTGAAGCGGCTGTGGTGCTAGTGTTGGTGGTGGCGGCAGGCGGGTGAGTGGCACTGGTCACTTGAGAGGTGCCCGCAGCTAAGCTGGAGGTGGATGGTGCGTCAAAGTTAGGAGCGGAAGCTGTAGAAGATTGGGTGTCCTGTGTTAGCCATTCAACTAGGTCCTCCTCAGAACTTTTCATGTTCATGGCACGTGGCCTCTGAACACTGTGCATAGTTGTAGGGTCAAAGGGAATCACAGCACCACGACCATGACGGCACCTGCGGGGTGGCCTGCCTCTGCCTGTCATTTTTTTTTAAATGTACACTTACACTACTATTAAACAAAATATGAGTGGTGCCACTGGGCAAGTGGGCACAGTATACGCTGTGAGCCTGACACAAAAAAGCAGACTGATGTTTCACAATCCAAAAAGTTTTTTTTTTTAAATGTACACTTACAATAATATTAAACAAGATATAAGTGGTGGCACTGGGCAAGTAGGCACAGTATACGCTGTGAGCCGGACACAAAAAAGCAGACTGATGTTTCACAAACCAAAAAGTTTATTTTTTTTAAATGTACACTTACACTACTATTAAACAAGATATGAGTGGTGGCACTGGGCAAGTGGGCACAGTATACGCTGTGAGCCTGACACAAAAAAGCAGACTGATGTTTCACAGTCAAAAATGTTTATTTTTTAAATATTTAAACTACTGTTACAACAAATATGAGTGGTGCCACTAACTTGGCAAGTGGGCCTGGCACACACGCTGGCAGGCAGGCAAATGCAATAAGATTACAATAGCAGACTGATGTTTCACAGTCCAAATTTTTTTTAATTTAAATATTTACACTACTGTTACAACAAATCTGATTGGTGGCACTAGTTGGCAAGTGGGCCTGGCACACACGCTGGCAGGCAGGCAACTTTAATTCGATTACACTAGCAGACTGATGTTTCACAGTCAAAAAAATGTAAAAAAATATTTACACTACTGTTATAACAAATATGAGTGGTGGCACTAGTTGGCAAGTGGGCCTGGCACACACGCTGGCAGGCAGGCAGGCAACTGCAATTAGATTACACTAGCTGAATGATGTTTCACAGTCAAAAAAGTTTTTTTTTAAATATTTACACTACTGTTACAACAAATATAGACAAATGGAATCCACAGCACCAATTATAATTGGTGCTGTGGATTCCATTTGTCTATGTTGCTGTAAGGGTGGCAGTAACCCTTTCTCCACGGGCATCATACAGAACTAAAACCTGCTTTAAGGAACCAACAGGTGCTGTACTCATTTACTACTTTTGTTACAACAAATATGAGTGGTGCCACTAACTTGGCAAGTGGGCCTGGCACACACGCTGGCAGGCAGGCAACTTCAATTAGATTACAATAGCAGACTGATGTTTCACAGTCAAAAAAGTATTTTTATTAAATATTTACACTACTGTTATAACAAATATGAGTGGTGGCACTAGTTGGCAAGGGGCCTGGCAAACACGCTGGCAGGCAGGCAACTGCAATTAGATTGCACTAGCTGACTGATATTTCACAGTCAAAAAAGTTTTTTTTTTTTAAATATTTACAATACTGTTACAACAAATATGAGTGGTGCCACTAACTTGGCAAGTGGGCCTGGCACACACGCTGGCAGGCAGGCAGGCAACTTCAATTAGATTACACTAGCAGACTGATGTTTCACAGTCAAAATTTTTTTTTAAAAAATATTTACACTACTGTTATAACAAATATGATTGGTGGCACTAGTTGGCAAGTGGGCCTGGCACACACGCTGGCATGCAGGCAACTGCAATTAGATTACACTAGCTGATGTTTCACAGTCAAAAAAGTTATTTTTTTAAATATTTACAATACTGTTATAACAAATATGATTGGTGGCACTAGTTGGTAAGTGGGCCTGGCACACACGCTGGCAGGCAGGCAACTGCAATTCAATTGCACTAGCAGACTGATGATTCACAGTCAAAAAAAGTTTTTATTTTAAATATTTACACTACTGTTACAACAAATATGAGTGGTGCCACTAACTTGGCAAGTGGGCCTGGCACACACGCTGGCAGGCAGGCAACTACAATTAGATTACACTAACAGACTGATGTATCACAGTCAAAAAAGTTTTTATTTAAAATATTTACACTACTGTTATAACAAATATGATTTGTGGCGCTAGTTGGAAAGTGGGCCTGGCACACACGCTGGCAGACAGGCAACTGAAATTAAATAACACTAGCAGACTGATGTAAAAGTTTTTTTTTTTTAAATGTTACACTAATGTTACACCAGATATGAGTAGTGGGAGGATGGAAGTAGGCACAGTATATGCTGGGAGCCTGACACACAGGCTGGCACTAGTGGCAGGCTGGCCTGGCAACTAAAATTAAATAACACTAGAAGACTGATGTAAAAGTTTTTTTTAAAAAAATATACACTAATGTTACACCAGATAGGAGTGGTGGCACTGAGGATGGAAGTAGGCACAGTATATGCTGGGAGCCTGACACACAGGCTGGCACTAGTGGCAGGCTGGCCTGGCAACTGCAATTAAATAACACTAGCAGACTGATGTAAAAGTTTTTTTTTACAAAATTTAAACTAATGTTACACTAGATAGGAGTGGTGGCACTGAGGATGGAAGTAGGCACAGTATATGCTGGGAGCCTGACACACAGGCTGGCACTAGTGGCATGCTGGCCTGGCAACTAAAATTATATAACAATAGCACACTGATGTAAAAGGTTTTTTTTTTTAAATTTACACTAATGTTACACCAGATATAAGTGGTGGAAAACAGAGCAATTAGGCACAGTATATGCTGTGCGCCTGACACACAGGCCTGATGGAAAATGAAATTAGATTACACTAGCAAAATGATGTAAAAGTTTTTTTTTTTTTAATTTACACTAATGTTCCCTTAGGCCCTTACACAGGCTGGCACTAGTGGCACGCTGGCCTGGCAACTAAAATTAAATAACAATAGCAGACTGATGTAAAAGTTTTTTTTTTTTAATTTATACTAATGTTCCCTTAGGCCCTTACACAGGCTGGCACTAGTGGCACGCTGGCCTGGCAACTAAAATTAAATAACAATAGCAGATTGATGTAAAAGTTTTTTTGTTTTTTTTAATTTACACTAATGTTCCCTTAGGCCCTTACACAGGCTGGCACTAGTGGCACGCTGGCCTGGCAACTAAAATTAAATAACAATAGCAGACTGATGTAAAAGTTTTTTTAAAAAAATTTACACTAATGTTCCCTAAGGCCCTTACACAGGCTGGCACTAGTGGCACGCTGGCCTGGCAACTAAAATTAAATAACAATAGCAGACTGATGTAAAAGTTTTTTTAAAATGTTTTTTACACTAATGTTCCCTTAGGCCCTTACACAGGCTGGCACTAGTGGCACGCTGGCCTGGCAACTAAAATTAAATAACAATGGCAGGATCTCATGGTGGCAATAACCAGCCACTTGTAAGGGTTGGTTATTTATCACGTGCCCGTACGGGTGAATGTTCCTGTGATGAGAGTGGGAAGTGACGTCACCAGATTGGGGGCGGGGCTTAGGTCTGTTTGTCTTTGTGGCAGTTACTAAGACCTAGATTTGGAGTTTGGCGTTAGCCGTGAAAACCAGCGTTAGAGGCTTACTTTTCCATACCGCAGATCCGCTTACGTAAATTGCGTATCCTATCTTTTCAATGGGATCTTTCTAACTCCGGTATTTAGAGTCGTTTCTGAAGTGAGCGTTAGACATCTAACGACAAAACTCCAGCCGCAGGAAAAAAGTCAGTAGTTAAGAGCTTTCTGGGCTAACGCCGGTTTATAAAGCTCTTAACTACTGTGCTCTAAAGTACACTAACACCCATAAACTACCTATGCACCCCTAAACCGAGGTCCCCCCACATCGCCGACACTCGAATTATTTTTTTCAACCGCTAATCTGCCGACCGCCACTTACGTTATCTTTATGTACCCCTAATCTGCTGCCCCTAACACCGCCGACCCCTGTATTATATTTATTAACCCCTAACCTGCCCCCCACAACGTCGCCTCCACCTACCTACACTTATTAACCCCTAATCTGCCGACCCCAAAGCGCCGCCACCTACGTTATCCTTATGTACCCCTAATCTGCTGCCCCTAATACTGCCGACCCCTATATTATATTTATTAACCCCTAATCTGCCCCCCTCAATGTCGCCTCCACCTGCCTACACTTATTAACCCCTAATCTGCCGACCGGACCTGAACGCTACTATAATAAAGTTATTAACCCCTAATCCGCCTCACTAACCCTATAATAAATAGTATTAACCCCTAATCTGCCCTCCCTAACATCGCCGACACCTAACTTCAATTATTAACCCCTAATCTGCCGACCGGAGCTCACCGCTATTCTAATAAATGTATTGCAAGATGGATCCGGAAGAAAGAAAATTGAAGATGCCGTTGATAGAAGACTTCATCCGGATCATGGACCTCTTCAGCTCCCGCTTGGATGAAGACTTCATCCGGATCATGGACCTCTTCAGCTCCCGCTTGGATGAAGACTTCAGCCGGATCATGGACCTCTTCAGCCCCCCGCTTGGGCTTGGATCAGGACATCGGAGGAGCTCTTCTGGACAGATCGTTGAACCCGGTGAGGTGAAGACAAGGTAGGAAGATCTTCAGGGGCTTAGTGTTAGGTTTATTTAAGGGGGGTTTGGGTTAGATTAGGGGTATGTGGGTGGTGGGTTGTAATGTTGGGGGGCTTGGGTATTGTATTTTTTTTTTACAGGCAAAAGAGCTGAACTTCTTGGGGCATGCCCCGCAAAGGGCCCTGTTCAGGGCTGGTAAGGTAAAAGAGCTTTGAACTTTAGTTATTTAGAATAGGGTAGGGCATTTTTTTATTTTGGGGGGCTTTGTTATTTTATTAGGGGGCTTAGAGTAGGTGTAATTAGTTTAAAATTGTTGTAATATTTTTCTTATGTTTGTAAATATTTTTTTATTTTTTGTAACTTAGTTCTTTTTTATTTTTTGTACTTTAGCAAGTTTATTTAATTGTATTTATTTGTAGGAATTGTATTTAATTAATTTATTGATAGTGTAGTGTTAGGTTAATTGTAGGTAATTGTAGGTAGTTTATTTAATTAATATATTGATAGTATAGTGTTAGGTTTAATTGTAACTTAGGTTAGGATTTCTTTTACAGGTAAATTTGTAATTATTTTAACTATTTTAGCTATTAAATAGTTCTTAACTATTTAATAGCTATTGTACCTGGTTAAAATAAATACAAAGTTACCTGTAAAATAAATATTAATCCTAAAATAGCTATAATATAATTATAATTTATATTGTAGCTATATTAGGGTTTATTTTACAGGTAAGTATTTAGCTTTAAATAGGAATAATTTATTTAATAAGAGTTAATTTATTTCGTTAGATTTAAATTATATTTAACTTAGGGGGGAGTTAGTGTTAGGGTTAGACTTAGCTTTAGGGGTTAATACATTTATTAGAATAGCGGTGAGCTCCGGTCAGCAGATTAGGGGTTAATAATTGAAGTTAGGTGTCGGCGATGTTAGGAAGGGCAGATTAGGGGTTAATACTATTTATTATAGGGTTAGTGAGGCGGATTAGGGGTTAATAACTTTATTATAGTAGCTCTCAGGTCCGCTCGGCAGATTAGGGGTTAATAAGTGTAGGCAGGTGGAGGCGACGTTGTGGGGGGCAGATTAGGGGTTAATAAATATAATATAGGTGTCGGCGATGTTAGGGAAGCAGATTAGGGTTACATAGGGATAATGTAAGTAGCGGCGGTTTACGGAGCAGCAGATTAGGGGTTAATAAGTGTAAGGTTAGGGGTGTTTAGACTCGGGGTACATGTTTGGGTGTTAAGTGCAGACGTAGGAAGGGTTACCGCATAGCAAACAATGGGGCTGCGTTAGGAGCTGAACGCAGCTTTTTTGCAGGTGTGGTTTTTTTTCAGCTCAAACAGCTCCATTGTTTCCTATGGGGGAATCGTGCACGAGCACGTTTTTGAGGCTGGCCGCGTCCGTAAGCAACTCTGGTATCGAGAGTTGAAGCTGCGTTAAAAATGCTCTACGCTCCTTTTTTGGAGCCTAACGCAGCCTTTTTGTGGACTCTCAATACCAGAGTTATTTTTATGGTGCGGCCAGAAAAAAGCCGGCGTTAGTTTTACCGACAAAACTCCAAATCTAGCCGTTAGTGAGATCAATGCTACCAGATGTATATTTCCATGCTCTACAATAAAATAGAGTTGTACCATCTTTGCTGTGTCCTGCATCTCATGACATGGTGTCAGAAGTTCTTGCATGCGCTTCTGTTTCCTGATCGATAACAATGTCAAAGTTTACCCCACCTGAGCCTTTTGATTTCTCTCAGCCTGCAGCTTGGCCCACATGGCGTCAGCGGTTTCAGCACTTCAGGATTGCTTCCAAGCTGGACAAGGAGAGTGGTGAAGTACAAGTTAATTCTCTTTTATACTCTATGGGTAAAGATGTGGAGCCAGTGTTCAATGCTTTTACTTTCCAAGAAGGGGAAGAATTTGACTTTGAAATAGTTATGAATAAACTCAGTGCCCACTTTGTGCCCAAAAGAAATGTGATTCATGAGAGGGCTTGTTTTCACAAGCGTGCTCAGCGTGTGGGAGAATCTGTGGAGTCATTTGTGCGCAGCCTGTATGAACTAGCTGAATTCTGTGAGTTTGGTGTTGCTGAAGAAGAGCAAATCAAAGACAGAATAGTCATTGGAATTGCAGATGCTGAAGTCTCACTGAAGCTACAGTTAGAGTCTGATTTAACATTAGATGGGGCTATTAAGATAGCCCGCCAGTGTGAACTGGTGAAAAAGCAAAGTGCTGATCTGAGGTCTGAGAGTATTGTGGAGGAAGTGTAGCAGTTCAGGAGAGCTGCTAGTGAAAGGCACAGTGTGAGCGGTAGACCTAAGACAACAGATAGGCCTAGAAGTGGATGAGTGCAGCATGCCCGATGCACATGGTGCAACCGTGCCCATGATCAGAGTGTCATATGCCCTGCTAAAGACAAAAGATGTAGAAAATGTAACAGGATAGGCCATTTTGAAGTGGTGTGTAAGAATGAATATATTAAATAGATGCAGGTGGATAGCGAACAGGAGGGTCAAGAAGTGTCCTTTGTGGGGTCTGTTGTTGAACGGCCGGGTTCAGAAGATGATTGGAGGGTTACTCTTACTGTAATGGGAGCCAAAGTTGCCTTTAAGATTGACACAGGAGCAGACATCACTGTAATGTCTCTTGCAGCATTCATAAAACTGCCTCGACAGCCCCAGCTGGCAAAAGTTACAACAAAAGTTCATAGTCTTGGTGGCTGCATTGATTGTGCGGGAAAATTTCTTGCCAGCTGCGAGTACAAGCAAAGGAAACTCACCATGTGGGTGCATGTGATTAGAGGTCAGTGTGTTAACAATTTATGGAGCAGAAAAGCAGCCTGTGGTTTGGGCCTAGTAGCCAGAGTAAATGAAATCTCAGAAGATATGTTTGGTGAATTGGGCCTACTGAATTGCAACCCAGTCCGCATATCACTTAAAGGTGACGCAAGCCCATACAGCATTACCACTCCTGTAGAATTCCGTTCCCGATCATGCCTCAAGTGGAGAAGGAGCTTCTGCGTATGAAGAATATGGGGGTTATTGAAGAGGTTGTTGAAGCAACTGACTGGTGTGCCCCCATTGTGCCTGTTGCGAAGAAAAACAGGAAGGTACGCATCTGCGTAGACTTGAAAAGGCTGAATGAGGCGGTGAAGAGAGAGAGATATGTGCTGCAGACACTTGAAGACATAGCTCCGAAATTAGCTGGGGCGAAGTTCTTCTCTACATTGGATGCTTCTAGCAGCTTTTGGCAGATGCCTTTAGATACAAAGTGCCACAAACTATCTAACTTCATCACACCGGTAGGTCGGTTTTGCTTCTGCAGACTCCCCTTTGGGATAGCCTCTGCTCCTGAAATCTTTCAAAGAGAAATGAGTTCTCTCCTAAGAGACCACGTGGGCACGGAAGTCGTCATGGAAAACATCTTGGTGTATGGGTCTACATTGGAGGAACATGATCAGTGACTGAGCTGCGTGCTGCAGACTATTAGAGAGTCCGGGCTGAAGTTAAATAAAGAGAAATGCCATTTTAGGAAAGCTGAGTTATATTACTTTGGGCATATCATCAATGGGGATGGCATCAAGCCAGACCCGAGAAAATTTGTGCTATTGAACAGATGTAAAGTCCTTCTGATGTACATGAGCTGAGACAAATATTGGGCCTTGTAAATTATGTAGGCAGGTTCCTCCCAGATTTATCCACTATACTACACCCTATCACAGAGTTGCTAAAGAAAGATGTGGCCTGGGTCTGGGGACCTTCACAGAAAGAATCTTTTATGCAGGTCAAGTCCCTGTTGGGGTCTGCCCCAATGTTGGGGTTCTATGACCCTTCCAAAAAGACTGAGGTTAATGCTGATGCGAGCAGTTATGAGTTAGTAGCCGCCCTCCTGCAGTTGAATGAAAACAAACTACAGCCCATCGCCTACTGTTCCCATATACTGACGGCTGCTGAGTCAATATACACCCAAATTGAGAAAGAGTGCATGGCGGCAGTTTGGGCCTGTGAGCACTTTTAGCGTTATCTAGTGGGTTTAGAGAAATTTAGTCTGGAGACTGACCATAAACCGCTAGTCCCTCTAATCAACTCCTATGATATTGACAAAACACCCCTAAGATGCCAGAGACTTCTAATGAGGCTGCTCAGGTTCAACGTTCAGGCAGTGCATGTGCCGGGGAAACAACTGGTTGTGGCGGACACACTGTCCAGGCTCCCGCTGGCTGCTGCTGAAGAGTCTTCAACGGAATCGGATGTGAAAGTGTATGTACAGGGAGTGCAGAATTATTAGGCAAGATGTATTTTTGAGGATTAATTTTATTATTGAACAACAACCATGTTCTCAATGAACCCAAAAAACTCATTAATATCAAAGCTGAATAGTTTTGGAAGTAGTTTTTAGTTTGTTTTTAGTTATAGCTATTTTAGGGGGATATCTGTGTGTGCAGGTGACTATTACTGTGCATAATTATTAGGCAACTTAACAAAAAACAAATATATACCCATTTCAATTATTTATTTTTACCAGTGAAACCAATATAACATCTCAACATTCACAAATATACATTTCTGACATTCAAAAACAAAACAAAAACAAATCAGTGACCAATATAGCCACCTTTCTTTGCAAGGACACTCAAAAGCCTGCCATCCATGGATTCTGTCAGTGTTTTGATCTGTTCACCATCAACATTGCGTGCAGCAGCAACCACAGCCTCCCAGACACTGTTCAGAGAGGTGTACTGTTTTCCCTCCTTGTAAATCTTACATTTGATGATGGACCACAGGTTCTCAATGGGGTTCAGATCAGGTGAACAAGGAGGCCATGTCATTAGATTTTCTTCTTTTATACCCTTTCTTGCCAGCCACGCTGTGGAGTACTTGGACGCGTGTGATGGAACATTGTCCTGCATGAAAATCATGTTTTTCTTGAAGGATGCAGACTTCTTCCTGTACCACTGCTTGAAGAAGGTGTCTTCCAGAAACTGGCAGTAGGACTGGGAGTTGAGCTTGACTCCATCCTCAACCCGAAAAGGCCCCACAAGCTCATCTTTGATGATACCAGCCCAAACCAGTACTCAACCTCCACCTTGCTGGCGTCTGAGTCGGACTGGAGCTCTCTGCCCTTTACCAATCCAGCCACGGGCCCATCCATCTGGCCCATCAAGACTCACTCTCATTTCATCAGTCCATAAAACCTTAGAAAAATCAGTCTTGAGATATTTCTTGGCCCAGTCTTGACGTTTCAGCTTGTGTGTCTTGTTCAGTGGTGGTCGTCTTTCAGCCTTTCTTACCTTGGCCATGTCTCTGAGTATTGCACACCTTGTGCTTTTGGGCACTCCAGTGATGTTGCAGCTCTGAAATATGGCCAAACTGGTGGCAAGTGGCATCTTGGCAGCTGCACGCTTGACTTTTCTCAGTTCATGGGCAGTTATTTTGCGCCTTGGTTTTTCCACACGCTTCTTGCGACCCTGTTGACTATTTTGAATGAAACGCTTGATTGTTCGATGATCACGCTACAGAAGCTTTGCAATTTTAAGAGTGCTGCATCCCTCTGCAAGATATCTCACTATTTTTGACTTTTCTGAGCCTGTCAAGTCCTTCTTTTGACCCATTTTGCCAAAGGAAAGGAAGTTGCCTAATAATTATGCACACCTGATATAGGGTGTTGATGTCATTAGACCACACCCCTTCTCATTACAGAGATGCACATCACCTAATATGCTTAATTGGTAGTAGGCTTTCGAGCCTATACAGCTTGGAGTAAGACAACATGCATAAAGAGGATGATGTGGTCAAAATACTCATTTGCCTAATAATTCTGCACTCCCTGTAGAGTCAGTTCTGGCCTCCAAGTCCATCTCTTCAGGGAAGCTAGAACAAATAAAGAAAGAGACATATTTAGATATAGACCTCCAAGAAGTTATAAAGTACATAAAAGAAGGTTGGCCTGAGAGTCGGGCAGCCTGGATGTCTTTAAGTTCTTACCAGTCAGAAAGGTTGCATCTCACGGAGCTGGATGGGTTGGTGCTGTTCCAGGACCGTATTTTATTCCTGTTAGTATGCGGCAGTAGATGTTAAACAGGATTCATGATGGCCACTTAGGCATTACAAAGTGCAGAGAAAGGGCAGCTACGGCAGTATGATGGCCTGGAATCAGTTCCGACATTGCAAGCCATCTGTCTAAATGTGCCTTTTGCCGGGAACGCCGGCCTACTCAGAGAAGGGAGCCCTTGATTTCTACTCCGCTGCCTGCAGGCCCATGGCAGAAAATAGCTGCTGATTTATTCGAACTGCATGGGAAAAAGTTCCTAGTCGTGATCGACTACTATTCCAGGTATTTGGAAATTGCACCTTTGAATGAAATCACAAGTCAAGCCGTTATCACTCGTCTCAAGAGTTTGTTCGCCCGGTGGGGCATACCTATGGAGTTGGTGAGTGATAACGGAATGCAGTTCGCTTCCACAGAGTTCAGTTCTTTCAGCAGAGAATATGATTTTATACATTCCACATCAAGTCCACACTACCCGCAGGCCAACGGAATAGCTGAAAGGGCAGTTCAAACAACAAAATTCATTTTGAAGCAATCTGAGCCGTACCTGGCCCTCTTGTCCTATAGGGCGACTCCCATTCAAGCCACGGGGTTTAGCCCAGCACAGCTGATGCTAGGATGCCAGATTCGCACCACCTTACCCTCTGTGGGTGTCTTCCAGCAAACTAGCTCTATTCCTCGGGACAAAGTCCTTAGGAGGAATGAAGAGGCAAAAAGGGGCTATCGATTCTTCTACGACAGGAGACATTCTGTGAGGCCCTTGCAGGAGCTGAATGCGGGGCAAAATGTCAGAATTAAACTGGATGATGAGAAGAAATGGAAGACGCCTGCTACAGTAATTGGACGCTCTTCAGAACCAAGGTCTTATGTAGTCCTTATGGATGGAGGGACAGTTACACGCCGTAATCGAAAACATCTTCACCCTGTACCTGAGAGTTTGGAACTGGATGCCTCAGTACCACCACCGGTGGGATCCCCTGTTTTAAAAGCCTTCCCCTCAGCAAGATCACAGTGGGGATATGTCTTTGCCTCCAGCAGACTCTCAATCACCTTCTTCTGTATCAGAGGACAGTTCATGTAGAGTTATGTTATGGTATAACCCAGATACCAAGGGTTAATACCAGATGAAAGATGTCCTGAATATGCAAAAAATTTAATTAAAATAGGAGCGCTGTAGCTAAAGGTGTCAAACTAAAGTAAAGCAAGTGTGGCAAATTATTAAAAATCAGTGTAGCAAATTATTAAACATCAGTAGTAATGGGACACATAAATATGTGTCAAAATTAAGTGCTAGAATATATCAATGGGGTGAAATACTTAGTGATAAAGTGATTCATGCATATTATGATTGATCAACAAAAGTGTTAATAAATATATATAATCAAATAAAATAAACAGTGACAAGTTGTGCTATTTAGCAGGCTCTGCCTAAAATTTAATACAGCAGAAAATGAATAACAATTAACAAACACAAAAAAGTATATTTGTAATAAAAACGGACGTCTCCGTATATAGAAAAAGGATTTTGCCAGTCCACCAAAAGTATAAAATGTTTATCCTTATGGCCAATTGGATATGAGCAGTCCAGGTATATAATGTTTTGTAGATAAATGAGACAGGTTTACCCCCAAACAATGCGTCTCTTAATGAAGGAAAAAAAGAGAATTACCGCCGTAGCGGAAGTGACGTCACCTTTATGGGCGCTGGCCAGACTGAGCCCTCCGATTGGTCCTTATGCGATTGCTTCTCCGGTTTCGGCTGTTAGGTTCCACAACCACAGAATATCCGCTCTTTATGTGCCCAAAGCACGCAGGATACTGGTAAAAGGTGCTGTATGTTAAGTGCAGCTGTTCAAGTAGATATAAAGTTCCGCTTTTGTACCTTTAATACAGCTTGTAGTTTCGGTGCATAAGTAAGCACCAGAATAGTGCAGAGTTCAAGGTTTTCAGAGTTTCACAGACGGCAGACAGGCATCAATCTGTGACAGCAATTTGTAGCTGTAAAATACTCTTAAAATTTAAATAATGGCAACAAACATCAACGCGTTTCTCCCTCTACAGGGCTTTCTCAAGATGAGGTGTTGCAACAGGTGCACCTTTTTTAAAGGTGTATCTTGATCTCTTATTGGCCACTTTTAATTGGTCATAGAGAGGGGGTGTATATCATTATTTAAAGGTGGTATTGGCAAAATATACATATGTTAAAAGCAGCAATACATAAGATAAAATACAAGAAACTAAAACTACAATTGTCATTAAAAATTGTCAAAAACACATAAATAAAATATATATATATATATATATGTTTTTCATATACTCATCTAAAAACTGTCAATTACAAATTATAGTGATAATGGTGTTGTTTTAACTCAATATAGAAATAAGGAAATTTCATAATAAAGTGAATATATAAATGAATTCAGGCCCTTATATGGAATGGACTAGTTAGAAAAATTCTTTAATATGTATCCTTATTATGGAGATACATTAAAATGGAGTATATACATTTTAAAATATATAATATGTAGTGTAATACCTCAACATAAAGGGACACTAATAAACTTAAAAGCAAGGGAAAATTATTGTGTATATGGCATAAATTTAGTCTAAAAAAAATGGGGAGATGTCTAACTCTGAATTCAGGCCAGCGGGGAATAGAGTATCATATCTGTATATGAGTTCTGCCTCTTTAAGTTTTAAATTTTTTTCTATATTCCCACCCCTCCAATTTTGTGTAAAATGTGCTATCCCCCAATATTTTAAATCAGAGGTTCTTCCATTATGCACTAATTTAAAATGTTTATAGAGATTAGTGTCTTCCACTCCCTTTTCAATACATAGGAGATGTTCCCTTATCCTGTCTTTTATCATTCTTTTTGTTTCCCCAAAATATATCAAATCACACGTACATTTTAAAATATAAATGACCCCTTTAGTGGTACATCTAATGCACTCTTTAATACTAAATTCTTCTCCAGATTTATGAACTTTTACTGCGCTTCTTTTGTCACTGAACTTACAGGCCTTACATGAGTAACAGGGAAAGAAGCCTAGTATTTTCCCTCCTTGTAAATTTTTCTGTATGGGTGTCATTGTTTTCGTGTTATATGCACTGGGTGCCAGGATAGATTTGAAATTTTTGGATTTTCTAAATATCAATTTAGGTTTTGGTGGTAAAGAGTCTCCTATAATAGGATCTGCTTTAAGTATGCCCCAGTTTTTATTTAAAAATTTTCTCATAAGACCATGGTCCACGCTATACTCAGTAATAAATGGTATATTGATTACCTCTGTATTCTCTATATTAGTCTTTTGTTTATATGAGAGCAGTGATTGTCTATCAGTCTCCCTAGCCCGTATTACAGCCTTATTTACAGTCTCTTTTTTGTAACCTCTATCTAAGAATTTTCCATTAGGATCCCAATCTGATTTTCAAAGTCTTGGGGTCTAGAACAGTTTTTCTTAATCCTTAGACTTTGGCCAAAAGGGATGTTGTCTTTCCATTGTTGGAGATGGCAACTGTTGGCATGTATGAAACTATTAGAATCCACTTCTTTAAAGTGGGTTTTTGTTTCAACTAGGTTATTTACTACCATAATTTCCAGGTCTAAGAATATAACTGTTTCCTTACTATAATTAAAGGTAAATTTTAGGCCCCTATCATTAGCATTCATTTTATCAAACATCCTATGTAAATCTGATTCGGACCCTCTCCATATTAGCAGGACATCATCGATGTACCGCCTATAGAGCACGAGGTCTGCACCATAGCTAGACCTCGTGCTCTATAGGCGGTACATCGATGATGTCCTGCTAATATGGAGAGGGTCCGAATCAGATTTACATAGGATGTTTGATAAAATGAATGCTAATGATAGGGGCCTAAAATTTACCTTTAATTATAGTAAGGAAACAGTTATATTCTTAGACCTGGAAATTATGGTAGTAAATAACCTAGTTGAAACAAAAACCCACTTTAAAGAAGTGGATTCTAATAGTTTCATACATGCCAACAGTTGCCATCTCCAACAATGGAAAGACAACATCCCTTTTGGCCAAAGTCTAAGGATTAAGAAAAACTGTTCTAGACCCCAAGACTTTGAAAATCAGATTGGGATCCTAATGAAAAATTCTTAGATAGAGGTTACAAAAAAGAGACTGTAAATAAGGCTGTAATACGGGCTAGGGAGACTGATAGAAAATCACTGCTCTCATATAAACAAAAGACTAATATAGAGAATACAGAGGTAATCAATATACCATTTATTACTGAGTATAGCGTGGACCATGGTCTTATGAGAAAAATTTTAAATAAAAACTGGGGCATACTTAAAGCAGATCCTATTATAGGAGACTCTTTACCACAAAAACCTAAAATGATATTTAGAAAATCCAAAAATTTCAAATCTATCCTGGCACCCAGTGCATATAACACGAAAACAATGACACCCATACAGAAAAATTTACAAGGAGGGAAAATACTAGGCTTCTTTCCCTGTTACTCATGTAAGGCCTGTAAGTTCAGTGACAAAAGAAGCGCAGTAAAAGTTCATAAATCTGGAGAAGAATTTAGTATTAAAGAGTGCATTAGATGTACCACTAAAGGGGTCATTTATATTTTAAAATGTACGTGTGATTTGATATATTTTGGGGAAACAAAAAGAATGATAAAAGACAGGATAAGGGAACATCTCCTATGTATTGAAAAGGGAGTGGAAGACACTAATCTCTATAAAAAATTTAAATTAGTGCATAATGGAAGAACCTCTGATTTAAAATATTGGGGGATAGCACATTTTAAACAAAATTGGAGGGGTGGGAATATAGAAAAAATTTTAAAACTTAAAGAGGCAGAACTCATATAAAGATATGATACTCTATTCCCCGCTGGCCTGAATTCAGAGTTAGACATCTCCCAATTTTTATTAGACTAAATTTATGCCATATACACAATAATTTTCCCTTGCTTTTAAGTTTATTAGTGTCCCTTTATGTTGAGGTATTACACTACATATTATATATTTTAAAATGTATATACTCCATTTTAATGTATCTCCATAATAAGGATACATATTAAAGAATTTTTCTAACTAGTCCATTCCATATAAGGGCCTGAATTCATTTATATATTCACTTTATTATGAAATTTCCTTATTTCTATATTGAGTTAAAACAACACCATTATCACTATAATTTGTAATTGACAGTTTTTAGATGAGTATATGAAAAACATATATATATATATTTTATTTATGTGTTTTTGACAATTTTTAATGACAATTGTAGTTTTAGTTTCTTGTATTTTATCTTATGTATTGCTGCTTTTAACATATGTATATTTTGTCAATACCACCTTTAAATAATGATATACACCCCCTCTCTATGACCAATTAAAAGTGGCCAATAAGAGATTAAGATACACCTTTAAAAAAGGTGCACCTGTTGCAACACCTCATCTTGAGAAAGCCCTGTAGAGGGAGAAACGCGTTGATGTTTGTTGCCATTATTTAAATTTTAAGAGTATTTTACAGCTACAAATTGCTGTCACAGATTGATGCCTGTCTGCCGTCTGTGAAACTCTGAAAACCTTGAACTCTGTACTATTCTGGTGCTTACTTATGCACAGAAACTACAAGCTGTATTAAAGGTACAAAAGCGGAACTTTATATCTACTTGAACAGCTGCACTTAACATACAGCACCTTTAACCAGTATCCTGCGTGCTTTGGGCACATAAAGAGCGGATATTCTGTGGTTGTGGAACCTAACAGCCGAAACCGGAGAAGCAATCGCATAAGGACCAATCGGAGGGCTCAGTCTGGCCAGCGCCCATAAAGGTGACGTCACTTCCGCTACGGCGGTAATTCTCTTTTTTTCCTTCATCATTGTTTGGGGGTAAGCCTGTCTCATTTATCTACAAAACATTATATACCTGGACAGCTCATATCCAATTGGCCATAAGGATAAACATTTTATACTTTTGGTGGACTGGCAAAATCCTTTTTCTATATACGGAGACGTCCGTTTTTATTACAAATATACTTTTTTGTGTTTGTTAATTGTTATTCATTTTCTGCTGTATTAAATTTTAGGCAGAGCCTGCTAAATAGCACAACTTGTCACTGTTTATTTTATTTGATTATATATATTTATTAACACTTTTGTTGATCAATCATAATATGCACAAATCACATTATCACTAAGTATTTCACCCCATTGATATATTCTAGCACTTAATTTTGACACATATTTATGTGTCCCATTACTACTGATGTTTAATAATTTGCTACACTGATTTTTAATAATTTGCCACACTTGCTTTACTTTAGTTTGACATCTTTAGCTACAGCGCTCCTGTTTTAATTTAATTTTTTGTCTATTCTATTTACCTATATTAGGGACTTTTTAGGTAAACCAGGAGTTTGGTGTTTTTACCCTGCGCTTTTTATACCATCCCTCAGATGTCCTGAATATGGGATCGGCAACACACGGACCCAGTTAATTCCCACCAAACATGAGACCAAGCTCCATCTTGAGGGTAAAACAGAATGTGTTTTATTGAGGGCTATATGCCCAGTATTTATGCAGGTCTCCCACCTGGCTGACACTCCCCAGCAACAGCTGCACAGGAAGAAGATAGTAGATTAGATAGAGGGAAGACGCCCTTTTACAGGATACAATAGTATTGCATTACTTAACCAAATAAACAATTAAACACAAGAAAACAAGGGAGTCCTTCTTGAGTCCGGGCTGAAGTTAAATAAAGAGAAATGCCATTTTAGGAAAGCTTAGTTATATTACTTTGGGCATATCATAAATGGGGATGGCATCAAGCCAGACCCGAGAAAATTTGTGCTATTGAACAGATGCAAAGTCCTTCTGATGTACATGGGCTGAGACAAATATTGGGCCTTGTAAAATATGTAGGCAGGTTCCTCCCAGATTTATCCACTATACTACACCCTATCACAGAGTTGCTAAAGAAAGATGTTGCCTGGGTCTGGGGACCTTCACAGAAAGAATCGTTTATGCAGGTCAAGTCCCTGTTGGGGTCTGCCCCAATGTTGGGGTTCTATGACCCTTCCAAAAAGACTGAGGTTAATGCTGATGCGAGCAGTTATGAGTTAGAAGCCGCCCTCCTGCAGTTGAATGAAAACAAACTACAGCCCATCGCCTACTGTTCCCATATACTGACGGCTGCTGAGTCAATATACGCCCAAATTGAGAAAGAGTGCATGGCGGCAGTTTGGGCCTGTGAGCGCTTTTAGCGTTATCTAGTGGGTTTAGAGAAATTTAGTCTGGAGACTGACCATAAACCGCTAGTCCCTCTAATCAACTCCTATGATATTGACAAAACACCCCTAAGATGCCAGAGACTTCTAATGAGGCTGCTCAGGTTCAACGTTCAGGCAGTGCATGTGCCAGGGAAACAACTGGTTGTGGCGGACACATTGTCCAGGCTCCCGCTGGCTGCTCCTGAAGAGTCTTCAATGCAATCGGATGTGAAAGTGTATGTAGAGTCAGTTCTGGCCTCCAAGTCCATCTCTTCAGGGAAGCTAGAAAAAATAAAGAAAGAGACATATTTAGATATAGACCTTCAAGAAGTTATAAAGTACATAAAAGAAGGTTGGCCCGAGAGTCGGGCAGCCTGGATGTCTTTAAGTTCTTACCAGTCAGAAAGGTCGCAGCTCACGGAGCTGGATGGGTTGGTGCTGTTCCAGGACCGTATTTTATTCCTGTTAGTATGCGGCAGTAGATGTTAAAAAGGATTCATGATGGCCACTTAGGCATTACAAAGTGCAGAGAAAGGGCAGCTAAGGCAGTATGGTGGCCTGGAATCAGTTCCGACATTGAAAGCCATTGGTCTAAATGTGCATTTTGCCGGGAACGCCGGCCTACTCAGAGAAGGGAGCCCTTGATTTCTACTCCGCTGCCTGCAGGCCCGTGGCAGAAAATAGCTGCTGATTTATTCGAACTGCATGGGAAAAAGTTCCTAGTCGTGATCGACTACTATTCCAGGTATTTGGAAATTGCACCTTTGAATGAAATCACAAGTCAAGCCGTTATCACTCTTCTCAAGAGTTTGTTCGCCCGGTGGGGCATACCTATGGAGTTGGTGAGTGATAACGGAATGCAGTTCGCTTCCACAGAGTTCAGTTCTTTCAGCAGAGAATATGATTTTATACATTCCACGTCAAGTCCACATTACCCGCAGGCCAACGGAATAGCTGAAAGGGCAGTTCAAACAACAAAAACAGAATTTATGTTTACCTGATAAATTACTTTCTCCAACGGTGTGTCCGGTCCACGGCGTCATCCTTACTTGTGGGATATTCTCCTCCCCAACAGGAAATGGCAAAGAGCCCAGCAAAGCTGGTCACATGATCCCTCCTAGGCTCCGCCTACCCCAGTCATTCGACCGACGTTAAGGAGGAATATTTGCATAGGAGAAACCATATGTTACCGTGGTGACTGTAGTTAAAGAAAATAAATTATCAGACCTGATTAAAAAAACCAGGGCGGGCCGTGGACCGGACACACCGTTGGAGAAAGTAATTTATCAGGTAAACATAAATTCTGTTTTCTCCAACATAGGTGTGTCCGGTCCACGGCGTCATCCTTACTTGTGGGAACCAATACCAAAGCTTTAGGACACGGATGAAGGGAGGGAGCAAATCAGGTCACCTAAATGGAAGGCACCACGGCTTGCAAAACCTTTCTCCCAAAAATAGCCTCAGAAGAAGCAAAAGTATCAAATTTGTAAAATTTAGAAAAAGTGTGCAGTGAAGACCAAGTCGCTGCCTTACATATCTGATCAACAGAAGCCTCGTTCTTGAAGGCCCATGTGGAAGCCACAGCCCTAGTGGAGTGAGCTGTGATTCTTTCAGGAGGCTGCCGTCCGGCAGTCTCATAAGCCAATCGGATAATGCTTTTAATCCAGAAGGAGAGAGAGGTAGAAGTTGCTTTTTGACCTCTCCGTTTACCAGAATAAACAACAAACAAAGACAAAGTTTGTCTGAAATCCTTAGTAGCTGCTAAGTAAAATTTGAGAGCACGAACTACATCCAAGTTGTGCAACAAACGTTCCTTCTTTGAAACTGGATTAGGACACAAAGAAGGCACAACTATCTCCTGGTTAATGTTTTTGTTAGAAACAACTTTTGGAAGAAAACCAGGTTTAGTACGCAAAACCACCTTATCTGCATGGAACACCAGATAAGGAGAAGAACACTGCAGAGCAGATAATTCTGAAACTCTTCTAGCAGAAGAAATTGCAACCAAAAACAAAACTTTCCAAGATAATAACTTAATATCAACGGAATGTAAGGGTTCAAACGGAACCCCCTGAAGAACTGAAAGAACTAGGTTGAGACTCCAAGGAGGAGTCAAAATTTTGTAAACAGGCTTGATTCTAACCAGAGCCTGAACAAAGGCTAGAACATCTGGCACAGCTGCCAGCTTTTTGTGAAGTAACACAGACAAGGCAGAAATCTGTCCCATCAAGGAACTTGCAGATAATCCTTTTTCCAATCCTTCTCGGAGGAAGGATAGACTCTTAGGAATCTTAACCTTGTCCCAAGGGAATCCTGCAGATTCACACCAACAGATATACCAAATTATGTGGTAATTTTTCTGGTTACAGGCTTTCAGGCCTGAACAAGAGTATTAATAACAGAATCTGAGAACCCTCGCTTTGATAAGATCAAGCGTTCAATCTCCAAGCAGTCAGCTGGAGTGGGTCGAACGGACCTAGAACAAGAAGGTCTCTCAAAGGTAGCTTCCATGGTGGAGCCGATGACATATTCACCAGATCTGCATACCAAGTCCTGCGTGGCCACGCAGGAGCTATCAAAATCACCGACGCCCTCTCCTGATTGATCCTGGCTACCAGCCTGGGGATGAGAGGAAACGGCGGGAACACATAAGCTAGTTTGAAGGTCCAAGGTGCTACTAGTGCATCCACTAGAGCCGCCTTGGGATCCCTGGATCTGTACCCGTAGTAAGGAACTCTGAAGTTCTGACAAGAGGCCATCAGATCCATGTCTGGAATGCCCCACGGTTGAGTGACTTGGGCAAAGATTTCCGGATGGAGTTCCCACTCCCCCGGATGCAATGTCTGACGACTCAGAAAATCCGCTTCCCAATTTTCCACTCCTGGGATGTGGATAGCAGACAGGTGGCAGGAGTGAGACTCCGCCCATAGAATGATTTTGGTCACTTCTTCCATCGCTAGGGAACTCCTTGTTCCCCCTGATGGTTGATGTATGAACTTGGCCCTCGCTAGCTGAGGCCAAGCTTTGATAGCATTGAATATCGCTCTCAGTTCCAGAATATTTATCGGTAGAAGAGATTCTACCCGAGACCAAAGACCCTGAGCTTTCAGGGATCCCCAGACCGCGCCCCAGCCCATCAGACTGGCGTCGGTCGTGACAATGACCCACTCTGGTCTGCGGAAGGTCATCCCTTGTGACAGGTTGTCCAGGGACAGCCACCAACGGAATGAGTCTCTGGTCCTCTGATTTACTTGTATCTTCGGAGACAAGTCTGAATAGTCCCCATTCCACTGACTGAGCATGAACAGTTGTAATGGTCTTAGATGAATGCGCACAAAAGGAACTATGTCCATTGCCGCTACCATCAAACCTATCACTTCCATGCACTGCGCTATGGAAGGAAGAGGAACGGAATGAAGTATCCGACAAGAGTCTAGAAGTTTTGTTTTTCTGGCTTCTGTCAGAAAAATCCTCATTTCTAAGGAGTCTATTATAGTTCCCAAGAAGGGAACCCTCGTTGACGGAGATAGAGAACTCTTTTCCACGTTCACTTTCCATCCGTGAGATCTGAGAAAGGCCAGGACAATGTCCGTGTGAGCCTTTACTTGAGGAAGGGACGACGCTCGAATCAGAATGTCGTCCAAGTAAGGTACTACAGCAATGCCCCTTGGTCTTAGCACCGCCAGAAGGGACCCTAGTACCTATGAGAAAATCCTAGGAGCAGTGGCTAATCCGAAAGAAAATGCCACGAACTGGAAATGCTTGTCCAGGAATGCAAACCTTAGGAACCGATGATGTTCCTTGTGGATAGGAATATGTAGATACGCATCCTGAAATCCACCTTGGTCATGAATTGACCTTCCTGGATGGAAGGAAGAAGTGTTCGAATGGTTTCCATCTTGAACGATGGAACCTTGAGAAACTTGTTCAAGATCTTGAGATCTAAGATTGGTCTGAACGTTCCCTCTTTTTTGGGAACTATGAACAGATTGGAGTAGAACCCCATCCCTTGTTCTCCTAATGGAACAGGATGAATCACTCCCATTTTTAGCAGGTCTTCTACCCAATGTAAGAATGCCTGTCTTCTTATGTGGTCTGAAGACAACTGAGACCTGTGGAACCTCCCCCTTGGAGGAAGCCCCTTGAACTCCAGAGAATAACCTTGGGAGACTATTTCTAGCGCCCAAGGATCCAGAACATCTCTTGCCCAAGCCTGAGCGAAGAGAGAGAGTCTGCCCCCCACCAGATCCGGTCCCGGATCGGGGGCCCGCATTTCATGCTGTCTTGGTAGCAGTGGCAGGTTTCCTGGCCTGCTTTCCTTTGTTCCAGCCTTGCATAGGTCTCCAGGCTGGATTGGCTTGAGAAGTATTACCTTCCTGCTTAGAGGACGTAGCCCTTGGGGCTGATCCGTTTCTGCGAAAGGGACGAAACTTAGGTTTATTTTTGGTCTTGAAAAGACCTATCCTGAGGAAGGGCGTGGCCCTTGCCCCCAGTGATATCAGAGATAATCTCTTTCAAGTCAGGGCCAAAGAGTGTTTTCCCCTTGAAAGGAATGTCAAGCAATTTGTTCTTGGAAGACGCATCCGCTGCCCAAGATTTTAACCAAAGCGCTCTGCGCCACAATAGCAAACCCAGAATTTTTTCGCCGCTAACCTAGCCAATTGCAAGGTGGCGTCTAGGGTGAAAGAATTAGCCAATTTAAGAGCACGAATTCTGTCCATAATCTCCTCATAAGAAGAAGAATTACTAATAATCGCCTTTCCTAGCTCATTCACAATCATCCAAATTGGATAACACCTCCTTAAGCAGAGCGCGGAGATGTTCCAACTTAAATTTAAAAGTAATCACATCAGGTTCAGCTTGTTGAGAAATGTTTCCTGAATCTGAAATTTCTCCCTCAGACAAAACCTCCCTGGCCCCCTCAGACTGGTGTAGGGGCCCTTCAGAAACCATCTCATCAGCGTTCTCATGCTCTACAGAATTTTCTAAAACAGAGCAGTCGCGCTTTCGCTGATAAGTGGGCATATTGGCTAAAATGTTTTTGATAGAATTATCCATTACAGCCGTTAAATGTTGCATAGTAAGGAGTATTGGCGCACTAGATGTACTAGGGGCCTCCTGTATGGGCAAGACTGGTGTAGACGAAGGAGGGGATGATGCAGTACCATGCTTACTCCCCTCACTTGAGGAATCATCTTGGGCATCATTTTTACTAAATTTTTTTATGACATAAAATACATATAGTTAAATGAGAAGGAACCTTGGTTTCCCCACAGTCAGAACACAATCTATCTGGTAGTTCAGACATGTTAAACAGGCATAAACTTGATAACAAAGCACAAAAAACGTTTTAAAATAAAACCGTTACTGTCACTTTAAATTTTAAACTAAACACACTTTATTACTGCAATTGCGAAAAAGTATGAAGGAATTGTTCAAAATTCACCAAAATTTCACCACAGTGTCTTAAAGCTTTAAAAGTATTGCACACCAAATTTGGAAGCTTTAACCCTTAAAATAACGGAACCGGAGCCGTTTTTATATTTAACCCCTTTACAGTCCCTGGAATCTGCTTTGCTGAGACCCAACCAAGCCCAAAGGGGAATACGATACCAAATGATGCCTTCAGAAAGACTTTTCTATGTATCAGAGCTCCACACACATGCAGCTGCATGCCATGCTGTCCTCAAAAACAAGTGCGCCATACCGGCGCGAAAATGAGGCTCTGACTATGATTAGGGAAAGCCCCTAAAGAATAAGGTGTCTAAAACAGTGCCTGCCGATATAATCATATCAAAATACCCAGAATAAATGATTCCTCAAGGCTAAATATGTGTTAATAATGAATCGATTTAGCCCAGAAAAAGTCTACAGTCTTAATAAGCCCTTGTGAAGCCCTTATTTACTATCTTAATAAACATGGCTTACCGGATCCCATAGGGAAAATGACAGCTTCCAGCATTACATCGTCTTGTTAGAATGTGTCATACCTCAAGCAGTAAGAGACTGCACACTGTTCCCCCAACTGAAGTTAATTGCTCTCAACAGTCCTGTGTGGAACAGCCATGGATTTTAGTTACGGTGCTAAAATCATTTTCCTCATACAAACAGAAATCTTCATCTCTTTTCTGTTTCTGAGTAAATAGTACATACCAGCACTATTTTAAAATAACAAACTCTTGATTGAATAATAAAAACTACAGTTAAACACTAAAAAACTCTAAGCCATCTCCGTGGAGATGTTGCCTGTACAACGGCAAAGAGAATGACTGGGGTAGGCGGAGCCTAGGAGGGATCATGTGACCAGCTTTGCTGGGCTCTTTGCCATTTCCTGTTGGGGAGGAGAATATCCCACAAGTAAGGATGACGCCGTGGACCGGACACACCTATGTTGGAGAAATTCATTTTGAAGCAATCTGAGCCGTACCTGGCCCTCTTGTCCTATAGGGCGACTCCCATTCAAGCCACGGGGTTTAGCCCAGCACAGCTGATGCTAGGATGCCAGATTCGCACCACCTTACCCTCTGTGGGTGTCTTCCAGCAAACTAGCTCTATTCCTCGGGACAAAGTCCTTAGGAGGAATGAAGAGGCAAAAAGGGGCTATCGATTGTTCTACGACAGGAGACATTCTGTGAGGCCCTTGCAGGAGCTGAATGCGGGGCAAAATGTCAGAATTAAACTGGATGATGAGAAGAAATGGAAGACGCCTGCTACAGTAATTGGACGCTCTTCAGAACCAAGGTCTTATGTAGTCCTTACGGATGGAGGGACAGTTACATGCCATAATCGAAAACATCTTCACCCTGTACCTGAGAGTTTGGAACTTGATGCCTCAGTACCACCACCGGTGGGATCCCCTGTTTTAAAAGCCTTCCCCTCAGCAAGAGGGGATATGTCTTTGCCTCCAGCAGACTCTCAATCACCTTCTTCTGTATCAGAGGACAGTTCATGTAGAGTTATGTTATGGTATAACCCGGATACCAAGGGTTAATACCAGATGAAAGATGTCCTGAATATGGGATCAGCAACACACAGACCCAGTTAATTCCCACCAAACATGAGACCAAGCTCCATCTTGAGGGTAAAACAGAATGTGTTTTATTGAGGGCTATATGCCCAGTATTTATGCAGGTCCCCCACCTGGTTAACACTCCCCAGCAACAGCTGCACAGGAAGAAGATAGTAGATTAGATAGAGGGAAGACGCCCTTTTACAGGATACAATAGTATTGCATTACTTAACCAAATAAACAATTAAACACAAGAAAACAAGGAAGTCCTTCTTGAGTCCGGGCTGAAGTTAAATAAAGTGAAATGCCATTTTAGGAAAGCTGAGTTATATTACTTTGGGCATATCATAAATGGGGATGGCATCAAGCCAGACCCGAGAAAATTTGTGCTATTGAACAGATGCAAAGTCCTTCTGATGTACATGGGCTGAGACAAATATTGGGCCTTGTAAATTATGTAGGCAGGTTCCTCCCAGATGTATCCACTATACTACACCCTATCATAGAGTTGCTAAAGAAAGATGTTGCCTGGGTCTGGGGACCTTCACAGAAAGAATCTTTTATGCAGGTCAAGTCCCTGTTGGGGTCTGCCCCAATGTTGGGGTTCTATGACCCTTCCAAAAAGATTGTGGTCAATGATAATGCAAGCAGTTATGAGTTAGAAGCCGCCCTCCTGCAGTTGAATGAAAACAAACTACAGCCCATCGCCTACTGTTCCCATATACTGACGGCTGCTGAGTCAATATACGCCCAAATTGAGAAAGAGTGCCTGGTGGCAGTTTGGGCCTGTGAGCGCTTTCAGCGTTATCTAGTGGGTTTAGAGAAATTTAGTCTGGAGACTGACCATAAACCGCTAGTCCCTCTAATCAACTCCTATGATATTGACAAAACACCCCTAAGATGCCAGAGACTTCTAATGAGGCTGCTCAGGTTCAACGTTCAGGCAGTGCATGTGCCGGGGAAACAACTGGTTGTGGCGGACACACTGTCCAGGTTCCCACTGGCTGCTGCTGAAGAGTCTTCAACGGAATCGGATGTGAAAGTGTATGTAGAGTCAGTTCTGGCCTCCAAGTCCATCTCTTCAGGGAAGCTAGAACAAATAAAGAAAGAGACATATTTAGATATAGACCTTCAAGAAGTTATAAAGTACATAAAAGAAGGTTGGCCCGAGAGTCGGGCAGCCTGGATGTCTTTAAGTTCTTCCCAATCAGAAAGGTCGCAGCTCACGGAGCTGGATGGGTTGGTGCTGTTCCAAGACCATATTTTATTCCTGTTAGTATACGGCAGTAGATGTTAAACAGGATTCATGATGGCCACTTAGGCATTACAAAGTGCAGAGAAAGGGCAGCTACGGCAGTATGGTGGCCTGGAATCAGTTCCGACATTGCAAGCCATGTGTCTAAATGTGCCTTTTGCAGGGAATGCCGGCCTACTCAGAGAAGGGAGCCCTTGATTTCTACTCCGCTGCCTGCAGGCCCGTGGCAGAAAATAGCTGCTGATTTATGCGAACTGCACAGGAAAAAGTTCCAAGTCGTGATCGACTACTATTCCAGGTATTTGGAAATTGCACCTTTGAATGAAATCACAAGTCAAGTCGTTATCACTCGTCTCAAGAGTTTGTTCGCCCGGTGGGGCATACCTATGGAGTTGGTGAGTGATAACGGAATGCAGTTCGCTTCCACAGAGTTCAGTTCTTTCAGCAGAGAATATGATTTTATACATTCCACGTCAAGTCCACATTACCAGCAGGCCAAAGGAATAGCTGAAAGGGCAGTTCAAACAACAAAATTCATTTTGAAGCAATCTGAGCCGTACCTGGCCCTCTTATCCTATAGGGCGACTCCCATTCAAGCTACGGGGTTTAGCCCAGCACAGCTGATGCTAGGATGCCAGATTCGCACCACCTTACTCTCTGTGGGTGTCTTCCAGCAAACTAGCTCTACTCCTCTGGACAAAGTCCTTAGGAGGAATGAAGAGGCAAAAAGGGGTCATTGATTCTTCTACGACAGGAGACATTCTGTGAGGCCCTTGCAGGAGCTGAATGCGGGGCAAAGTGTCAGAATTAAACTGGATGATGAGAAGAAATGGAAGACGCCTGCTACGGTAATTGGACGCTCTTCAGAACCAAGGTCTTATGTAGTCCTTACGGATGGAGGGACAGTTACACGCCGTAATCGAAAACATCTTCAGCCTGTACCTGAGAGTTTGGAACTGGATGCCTCAGTACCACCACCGGTGGGATCCCTTGTTTTAAAAGCCTTCCCCTCAGCAAGATCACAGTGGGGATATGTCTTTGCATCCAGCAGACTCTCAATCACCTTCTTCTGTATCAGAGGACAGTTCATGTAGAGTTATGTTATGGTATAACCCGGATACCAAGGGTTAATACCAGATGAAAGATGTCCTGAATATGGGATCAGCAACACACGGACCCAGTTAATTCCCCCCAAACATGAGACCAAGCTCCATCTTGAGGGTAAAACAGAATGTTTTTTATTGAGGGCTATATGCCCAGTATTTATGCAGGTCTCCCACTTGGTTGACACTCCCCAGCAACAGCTGCACAGGAAGAAGATAGTAGATTAGATAGAGGGAAGACGCCCTTTTACAGGATACAATAGTATTGCATTACTTAACCAAATAAACAATTAAACACAAGAAAACAAGGGAGTCCTTCTTGAGTCCGGCTGAAGTTAAATAAAGAGAAATGCCATTTTAGGAAAGCTGAGTTATATTACTTTGGGCATATCATCAATGGGGATGGCATCAAGCCAGACCCGAGAAAATTTGTGTTATTGAACAGATGCAAAGTCCTTCTGATGTACATGAGCTGAGACAAATATTGGGCCTTGTAAATTATGTAGGCAATCCTCCCAGATTTATCCACTATACTACACCCTATCACAGAGTTGCTAAAGAAAGATGTTGCCTGGGTCTGGGGACCTTCACAGAAAGAATCTTTTATGCAGGTCAAGTCCCTGTTGGGGTCTGCCCCAATGTTGGGGTTTTACGACCCTTCCAAAAAGACTGTGGATAATGCTGATGCGAGCAGTTATGAGTTAGAAGCCGCCCTCCTGCAGTTGAATGAAAACAAACTACAGTCCATCGCCTACTGTTCCCATATACTGACGGCTGCTGAGTCAATATACGCCCAAATTGAGAAAGAGTGCCTGGCGGCAGTTTAGGCCTGTGAGCGCTTTCAGCGTTATCTAGTGGGTTTAGAGAAATTTAGTCTGGAGACTGACCATAAACCGCTAGTCCCTCTAATCAACTCCTATGATATTGACAAAACACCCCTAAGATGCCAGAGACTTCTAATGAGGCTGCTCAGGTTCAACGTTCAGGCAGTGCATGTGCCGGGGAAACAACTGGTTGTGGCGGACACACTGTCCAGGCTCCCGCTGGCTGCTGCTGAAGAGTCTTCAACGGAATCGGATGTGAAAGTGTATGTAGAGTCAGTTCTGGCCTCCAAGTCCATCTCTTCAGGGAAGCTAGAACAAATAAAGAAAGAGACATATTTAGATATAGACCTTCAAGAAGTTATAAAGTACATAAAAGAAGGTTGGCCCGAGAGTCGGGGCAGCCTGGATGTCTTTAAGTTCTTACCAGTCAGAAAGGTCGCAGCTCACAGAGCTGGATGGGTTGGTGCTGTTCCAGGACCGTATTTTATTCCTGTTAGTATACAGCAGTAGATGTTAAACAGGATTCATGATGGCCACTTAGGCATTACAAAGTGCAGAGAAAGGGCAGCTACGGCAGTATGGTGGCCTGGAATCAGTTCCGACATTGCAAGCCATGTGTCTAAATGTGCCTTTTGCCAGGAACGCCGGCCTACTCAGAGAAGGGAGCCCTTGATTTCTACTCCGCTGCCTGCAGGCCCGTGGCAGAAAATAGCTGCTGATTTATGCGAACTGCACGGGAAAAAGTTCCTAGTCGTGATCGACTACTATTCCAGGTATTTGGAAATTGCACCTTTGAATGAAATCACAAGTCAAGCCGTTATCACTCTTCTCAAGAGTTTGTTCGCCCAGTGGGGCATACCTATGGAGTTGGTGAGTGATAACGGAATGCAGTTTGCTTCCACAGAGTTCAGTTCTTTCAGCAGAGAATATGATTTTATACATTCCACGTCAAGTCCACATTACCCGGAGGCCAAAGGAATAGTTGAAAGGGCAGTTCAAACAACAAAATTCATTTTGAAGCAATCTGAGCCGTACCTGGCCCTCTTGTCCTATAGGGCGACTCCATTCAAGCTACGGGGTTTAGCCCAGCACAGCTGATGCTAGGATGCCAGATTCGCACCACCTTACCCTCTGTGGGTGTCTTGCAGCCAACTAGCTCTATTCCTCGGGACAAAGTCCTTAGGAGGAATGAAGAGGCAAAAAGGGGCTATCGATTCTTCTAAGACAGGAGACATTCTGTGAGGCCCTTGCAGGAGCTGAATGCGGGGCAAAGTGTCAGAATTAAACTGGATTATGAGAAGAAATGGAAAACGCCTGCTACGGTAATTGGACGCTCTTCAGAACCATGGTCTTATGTAGTCCTTACGGATGGAGGGACAGTTACACGCCGTAATCGAAAACATCTTCAGCCTGTACCTGAGAGTTTGGAACTGGATGCCTCAGTACCACCACCAGTGGGATCCCCTGTTTTAAAAGCATTCCCCTCAGCAAGATCACAGTGGGGATATGTCTTTGCCTCCAGCAGACTCTCAATCACCTTCTTCTGTATCAGAGGACAGTTCATGTAGAGTTATGTTATGGTATAACTCGGATACCAAGGGTTAATACCAGATGAAAGATGTCCTGAATATGGGATCAGCAACACACGGACCCAGTTAATTCCCCCCAAACATGAGACCAAGCTCCATCTTGAGGGTAAAACAGAATGGCCTAGATTTAGAGTTTGGCGGTAGCCGTGAAAACCAGCGTTAGAGGCTCCTAACGCTGGTTTTAGGCTACCGCCGGTATTTGGAGTCAGTCAGGAAAGGGTCTAACGCTCACTTTTCAGCCGCAACTTTTCCATACCGCAGATCCCCTTACGTCAATTGCGTATCCTATCTTTTCAATGGGATCTTTCTAACTCCGGTATTTAGAGTCGTGTCTGAAGTGAGCGTTAGAAATCTAACGACAAAACTCCAGCCGCAGAAAAAAGTCAGTAGTTAAGAGCTTTCTGGGCTAACGCCGGTTTATAAAGCTCTTAACTACTGTGCTCTAAAGTACATTAACACCCATAAACTACCTATGTACCCCTAAACCGAGGTCCCCCCACATCGCCGCCACTCGATTAATTTTTTTTAACCCCTAATCTGCCGACCGCCACCTACGTTATCCTTATGTACCCCTAATCTGCTGCCCCTAACACCGCCGACCCCTGTATTATATTTATTAACCCCTAACCTGCCCCCCACAACGTCGCCGCCAGCTACCTACAATAATTAACCCCTAATCTGCTGACCGCAAAGCGCCGCTACTTACGTTATCCTTATGTACCCCTAATCTGCTGCCCCTAACACCGCCAACCCCTATATTATATTTATTAACCCCAAATCTGCCCCCCACAACGTTGCCTCCACCTGCCTACACTTATTAACCCCTAATCTGCTGAGCGGACCGCACCGCTATTATAATAAAGTTATTAACCCCTAATCCGCCTCACTAACCCTATAATAAATAGTATTAACCCCTAATCTGCCCTCCCTAACATCGCCGACACCTAACTTCAAACATTAACCCCTAATCTGTCGACTGGAGCTCACCGCTATTCCAATAAATGTATTAACCCCTAAAGCTAAGTCTAACCCTAACACCCCCCTAAGTTAAATATAATTTAAATCTAACGAAATTAATTAACTCTTATTAAATAAATTATTCCTATTTAAAGCTAAATACTTACCAGTAAAATAAATCCTAATATAGCTACAATATAAATTATATTTATATTATAGCTATTTTAGGATTTATATTTATTTTACAGGTAACTTTGTATTTATTTTAACCAGGTACAATAGCTAAAATAGTTAAAATAATTACAAAATTACCTGTAAAATAAATCCTAACCTAAGTTACAATTAAACCTAACACTACACTATCAATACATTAATTAAATAAAATACTTACAATTACCTACAATTAAACCTAACACTACACTATCAATAAATTAATTAAATACAATATCTACAAATAAATACAATGAAATAAACTAACTAAAGTACAAAAAATAAAAAAGAACTAAGTTACAAAAAATAAAAAAATATTTACAAACATCAGAAAAATATTACAACAATTTTAAACTAATTACACCTACTCTAAGCCCCCTAATAAAATAACAAAGACCCCCAAAATAAAAAAAATGCCCTACCCTATTCTAAATTACTAAAGTTCAAAGCTCTTTTACCTTACCAGCCCTGAACAGGGCCCTTTGCGGGGCATGCCCCAAAGAATTCAGCTCTTTTGCCTGTAAAAAAAACACATACAATACCCCCCCCCAACATTACAACCCACCACCCACATACCCCTAATCTAACCCAAACCCCCCTTAAATAAACCTAACACTAAGCCCCTGAAGATCTTCCTACCTTATCTTCACCATACCAGGTTCACCGATCGATCCAGAAGAGCTCCTCCGATGTCCTGATCCAAGCCCAAGCGGGGGGCTGAAGATGTCCATGATCCGGCTGAAGTCATCATCCAAGCGGGAGCTGAAGAGGTCCATGATCCGGCTGAAGTCATCATCCAAGCGGGAGCTGAAGAGGTCCATGATCCGGCTGAAGTCTTCTTTCAACGGCATCTTCAATCTTCTTTCTTCCGGATCCATCTTGCAGACCTCCGACGCGGAACATCCTGCTGGCCCGACGTACTACCGACGAATGAAGGCTCCTTTAAGGGATGTCATCCAAGATGGCATCCCTCGAATTCCGATTGGCTGATAGGATTCTATCAGCCAATTGGAATTAAGGTAGGAAAATTTTGATTGGCTGATGGAATCAGCCAATCAGAATCAAGTTCAATCCGATTGGCCGATCCGATCAGCCAATCAGATTGAGCTTGCATTCTATTGGCTGATCGGAACAGCCAATCGGAATTCGAGGGACGCCATCTTGGATGACGTCCCTTAAAGGAGCCTTCATTCGTCAGTAGTACGTCGGGCCAGCAGGATGTTCCGCGTCGGAGGTCTGCAAGATGGATCCGGAAGAAAGAAGATTGAAGATGCCGTTGATAGAAGACTTCAGCCGGATCATGGACCTCTTCAGCTCCCGCTTGGATGATGACTTCAGCCGGATCATGGACCTCTTCAGCTCCTGCTTGGATGATGACTTCAGCCGGATCATGGACATCTTCAGCCCCCCGCTTGGGCTTGGATCAGGACATCGGAGGAGCTCTTCTGGATCGATCGGTGAACCTGGTATGGTGAAGATAAGGTAGGAAGATCTTCAGGGGCTTAGTGTTAGGCTTATTTAAGGGGTTTTTGGGTTAGATTAGGGGTATGTGGGTGGTGGGTTGTAATGTTGGGGGGGGTATTGTATGTGTTTTTTTTACAGGCAAAAGAGCTGAATTCTTTGGGGCATGCCCCGCAAAGGGCCCTGTTCAGGACTTTAGTAATTTAGAATAGGGTAGGGCATTTTGTTATTTTGGGGGTCTTTGTTATTTTATTAGGGGTCTTAGAGTAGGTGTAATTAGTTTAAAATTGTTGTAATATTTTTCTGATGTTTGTAAATATTTTTTTATTTTTTTGTAACTTAGTTCTTTTTTATTTTTTGTACTTTAGTTAGTTTATTTCATTGTATTTATTTGTAGATAATGTATTTAATTAATTTATTGATAGTGTAGTGTTAGGTTTAATTGTAGGTAATTGTAAGTATTTTATTTAATTAATGTATTGATAGTGTAGTGTTAGGTTTAATTGTAACTTAGGTAAGAATTTATTTTACAGGTAATTTTGTAATTATTTTAACTATTTTAGCTATTGTACCTGGTTAAAATAAATACAAAGTTACCTGTAAAATAAATATAAATCCTAAAATAGCTATAATATAAATATAACTTATATTGTAGCTATATTAGGATTTATTTTACAGGTAAGTATTTAGCTTTAAATAGGAATAATTTATTTAATAAGAGTTAATTAATTTCGTTAGATTTAAATTATATTTAATTTAGGGGGGTGTTAGTGTTAGGGTTAGACTTAGCTTTAGGGGTTAAAACATTTATTAGAATAGCGGTGAGCTCCAGTCGGCAGATTAGGGGTTAATGTTTGAAGTTAGGTGTCGGCGATGTTAGGGAGGGCAGATTAGGGGTTAATACTATTTATTATAGGGTTAGTGAGGCGGATTAGGGGTTAATAACTTTATTATAATAGCGGTGTGGTCCGCTCGGCAGATTAGGGGTTAATAAGTGTAGGCAGGTGGAGGCGACGTTGTGGGGGGCAGATTAGGGGTTAATAAATATAATATAGGGGTCGGCGGTGTTAGGGGCAGCAGATTAGGGGTACATAGGGATAATGTAAGTAGCGGCGGTTTACGGAGCGGCAGATTAGGGGTTAATAATGATATGCAGGAGTCAGCGACAGCGGGGGCTCAGAATAGGGGTTAATAAGTGTAAGGTTAGGGGTGTTTAGACTCGGGGTACATGTTAGAGTGTTAGGTGCAGACGTAGGAAGTGTTTCCCCATAGCAAACAATGGGGCTGCGTTAGGAGCTGAACGCGGCTTTTTTGCAGGTTTTAGGTTTTTTTTCAGCTCAAACAGCCCCATGGTTTCCTATGGGGGAATCGTGCACGAGCACGTTTTTGAAGCTGGCCCCGTCCGTAAGTAACTCTGGTATCGAGAGTTGAAGTTGCGTTAAATATGCTCTACGCTCCTTTTTTGGAGCCTAACGCAGCCATTCTGTGGACTCTCAATACCAGTTACAGAGTTATTTTAAAGGTGCGGCCAGAAAAAAGCCAGCGTTAGCTACGCGGGTCGTTACCGACAAAACTCTAAATCTAGCCGAATGTGTTTTATTGAGGGCTATATGCCCAGTATTTATGCAGGTCTCCCACCTGGTTGACACTCCCCAGCAACAGCTGCACAGGAAGAAGATAGTAGATTAGATAGAGGGAAGACGCCCTTTTACAGGATACAATAGTATGCATTACTTAACCAAATAAACAATTAAACACAAGAAAACAAGGGAGTCCTTCTTGACACCTGGCAGTCTGATTAAACAATGTGAACGCTTATCACTTAAACTTAATTACAGTAAACAATAGCTGATGCCAGGAAACCTGTTTTCATAAAATAGTTTCTCAAAGCTGAACAAAGTTAACCCTTCTAGTACTGACTGAGGGGTCTGTCACAAGTTACATCAAGTGGAAGAGTGGTGAAACTTCCGGCCCAATATCGGGATTAACTTTAGTTAGAACAGTGACCGGAAGTATGGGCAATCCCATGGTCACTGTGGACTAGGGTAGTCTACCCCGATGTTCAAGTCAGGATGTAATTCAGGTTGTTTATATTTTCTGTAACTTGTTATTTGTTGTATACAAGAACAGTTTTGTATAGTATTTGTTATATTCAAATGAAAAAAAAAATGTGTATACTTTGTCCTTTGAAAAGGGGGAAGATGTGATGAGAGTGGGAAGTGACGTCACCGGGTTGGGGGCGGGGCTTAGGTCTGTATGTCTGTGTTGCAGTTACTTAGTGAGATCAATGCTACCAGATGTATATTTCCATGCTCTACAATAAAATAGAGTTGTACCATCTTTGCTGTGTTCCGCATGTGTCCTGCATCTCATGACAGTTCCCATTTACAGGCGCGCAATAAATTAGCATTCCACTTGTAATTTAGCCCTTAGTGTTTAATGTTCCTTTAACCTATACGCCACCTCTAAGTTTGTGGTTTGCAATCACCCTGACAAGGCCAACCAAGATGATTGACAGCCCCTGAGCAGGGGACAGAATTGCACAAGAAGCGGCTTGTTAAATGTGAGCAGCATATCGCTGGCCGTGATGCAGGGAGGACAGGTTCTGCACATTAGTTCTAACTTTATAAACACTAGGCCTAACCTTATTCAGATTTTTTGGTCTGAAATGTTGATAGGGGGTAGTCCGCTTATATTAATAGCTAATTATGTTATATCTAATGAAACAAATGCCTGGTCATACCTGATCTAACAAACATCTTTCAAATTGTATAACTCTTTGTGCAATTGTTTGTTATGAGGGGCTGACACTCCATTTGAATTCACAAAGCCCCCTCACAATATGATTATTGCATGTTAGATTTAACATAATAAACATGTGATCTATTCTGATGTAACAAAGGTCTATCAAAAAAGCCTAAATTATTTATTTGTCTGAAATTTTGATTTTGAAGTGTGCAAGCCCACCCCCAATTTAATACACAATATCTCTGCAATTAAGTTAGATCTAACAAAACAACTGACTGATCATACTTTTTGTCCAGTTTGTTAAGGGAGCGGGGGGAGGGGGGTGATGATGGGCTATCCACCCCCATACAAAAAGACCAGCTTTTACTTGTTTGATCTAACATAATAAACACTTGATCTAACCCGATCTAACAAAGATCTATTCGTCTGAATGATTTTATGCCTGACATTTTTAAGTGGAGGGCTAGTCCCCCAATGTAATACATATCTCTGTAGTTATATTAGGTCTAGCAAATACCTGATCTCACATATATATATATATCTCAAATTATATAACTTTTTTGACCATTTTGTGTTATAGTGGCTAGCACCCCACTGAATAAATAGAAGCTCCTATGATATGAATATTAATACCACCTTTTGCAAGTTAGATCTAACATTATAAACACTAGATCTAATCTGATCTAACAAAGGTCTCTCAGCCTGAATGATTCTTTGGGGTAAATTTATCAAGCTGCAGATGCTGCTTATTCCGCGTGAGCCTTCCGGCTCGCCAGAAACAGGTTTTAAGAAGCAGCGGTCCTTAACTTGTCCTCCATCTCTGAGGTGACAGACTGTAATCATCCCGCTCAGATATGATCGGGATGATTGACACCCCCTGCTAGCGGCCTATTGGCCGCAAATGTTCAGAGGGCGGCATTGCACAAGAGTTTAGCGATGCAGGGCAGACATGATTCGCTATAACGAATCATGTACGCCCGGGGTATAATAAATCTATCCCTTTGTCTGAAATTTAGGTTTTGGGGGCTACCCCCCCCCCCCAATTTAATTCCTTATACCCTGTATCTATGTAATTATGTTAGATCTAACAAAACAACTGACTATAAATAATAAACACTTGATTTAACATGATCTAACAAAGATCTATTAGCCTGAAAAAAATTTGCCTGATATTTTTAAGAGGAGGGCTAGTCTCCCAATTTAATAACTAATATCTCCTTTAATTATATTAGGTCTAGAAAAACAACTGATTGATCATACCTGATCTAACAAATATATATCACATTTTTTGATAAGGGGGGCCAATGATAGGTTAGCCCCGCTTCAAATAATTGTTAACACCAGCTTTTGCTTGTTAGATCTATTGTAATAAACACTTCATCTAACCTGATCCAAGCAAGATCTATTAGCCTGAATGAGTGTGTCTAAAATGTTTATTTGGGGGGGTGGGCTGATGATGGATTATCCCCCATCCAAATAATTGTTAATACTGCTCTTTGTATGCTAGATCTAACGAAAACAACAATTGATCTAACCTGATCTAACAAAGATCTAAACAACTGAATGAAGTGTGTTTCAAAATTTTGACTGGGGGCTAAACCGGCTGATGTGCTTATACATGGAAAGGATTGTTAAGTCACACTGTAAAATTTTAGTTATCTATAATAAAAACTCTTTGTGTACTTCCATTATTTATTTTGCCCTCTTTTCATGTAATTTAGCTCTGAAAATTGCACCCTGTTGAGTTATCAAGGCTAGTTCTGCTACATATATTTCTCTAATTAGCTTTTGCAGATAAAACAGTTTATAATAAACCTTATACTGACTGTGCCTAATTTTGTAGTCTCAAACCCAGACTAGATCCACCAAATAAGGCAACTGGTAGGAGGAGTTTGGCTATTGAAAAACAATTACAGCAAAAAAGAGGTTAACTTGTTTAAAAATGTTTTACTTCGCTGATATGTTGTTCGATATCCATATAACAGAAATATCTTACAATTACAAGTTGTTTACTGTTACTTTAATTATGTCAGCCCTCATGGCCAGCAAACCAACTCTGAGGAAGAAAGAAGCACTGGTTAAGTTTTAGATGCAGATATTGTTTGAGTTAGCTCTGACCTAGTGTTGGTGGTCGGAGGTGGGTTTAATATTACAATTACACGTAGGTCTGTCACAAAATGCCAGTACATTTTCACTGCAGAAAGACTGTGTGAGCATTCACCAGCCACGTAACCAGTAGTGATGTTGCGAATAGTTCGCCGGCGAATAGTTCCCGGCGAACATAGCATGTCTGCGTTTCGCCACGGCGGGCGAACATATGCGATGTTCGATCCGCCCCCTATTCGTCATCATTGAGTAATACTTTGACCCTGTACCTCACAGTCAGAAGACACATTCCAGCCAATCAGCAGCAGACACTCCCTCCCAGACCCTCCTACCTCCTGGACAGCATCCATTTTAGATTCATTTGGAAGCTGCATTCTTAGTGAGAGGAGGGACAGTGTAGCTGCTGCTGATTTAATAGGGAAATTGATAGCTAGGCTAGTGTATTCAGTGTCCACTACACTGAAGGACTCATCTGATCTCTGCTTTAAGGACAGCACCCCAAAAAGCCCTTTTCTAGGGCTAGAACATCAGTCTGCTTTTTTTTTTTTTTTTACTGTGTAATCTAATGGCAGTTGCCTGCCTGCCAGCGTGTGTGTCAGGCTACTGTGCCCACTTGCCCAGTGCCACCACTCATATCTGGTGTAACAGTAGTGTAGATTTAAAAAACAACAACACTTTTTTGACTGTGAAATAATAGCAGACAGCTGCCAGTACCCAAGGTGGCCGCCAATAAGGCATATGGGGAGGGTTAGAGAGCTGTTTTGGGGGGGGATCAGGGAGGTTTGGGGCTAAGGGGGGGATGCTACACCACAGCATATGTAAATATGCTATAAATTTTTTTTTAAAAAAACCTTTTATTTTAGTACTGGCAGACTTTCTGCCAGTACTTAAGATGGCGGGGACAATTGTGGGGTGGGGGAGGGAAGGGAGCTGTTTGGGAGGGATCAGGGGGTCTGATGTGTCAGGTGGGAGGCTGATCTCTACACTAAAGCTAAAATTAACCCTGCAAGCTCCCTACAAACTACCTAATTAACCCCTTCACTGCTAGCCATAATACACGTGTGATGCGCAGCAGCATTTAGCGGCCTTCTAATTACCAGAAAGCAACGCCAAAGCCATATAAGTCTGCTATTTCGGAACAAAGGGGATCCCAGAGAAGCATTTACAACCATTTATGCCATAATTGCATAAGTTGTTTGTAAATAATTTCTGTGAGAAACCTAAAATTTGTGAAAAAGTGAACAATTTGTTTTTATTTGATCGCATTTGGCGGTGAAATGGTGGCATTAAATATACCAAAATGGGCCTAGATCAATACTTTGGGATATCTTCTAAAAAAATATATATACATGTCAAGGGATATTCAGGTATTCCTGACAGATATCAGGGTTCCAATGTAACTAGCGCTCATTTTGAAAAAAAGTGGTTTTGAAATAGCAAAGTGCTTCTTGTATTTATTTCCCTATAACTTGCAAAGAACATGTTAACATTGGGTATTTCTAAACTCAGGACAAAATTTAGAAACTATTTAGCATGGTTGTTTTTTGGTGGTTGTAGATGTGTAACAGATTTTGGGAGTCAAAGTTAGAAAAAGTGTGTTTTTTTCCATTTTTTCCTCATATTTTTAATATTTTTAATAATAAATTATAAGATATGATGAAAATAATGGTATCTTTAGAAAGTCCATTTAGTGGCGAGAAAAACGGTATATAATATGTGTGGGTACAGTAAATGAGTAAGAGGAAAATTACAGCTAAATACAAACACAGCAGAAATGTAAAAATAGCCCTGGTCCTTAAAGGAAAGAAATTGAAAAATCGCCTTGGTCCTTAAGGGGTTAAAAAAAACCTAGAAATTTGACTGTGAAATAATAGCAGTCAGTAGAGGGGGGCAGGATCGTGGGCGGGGATGTCCGGGGGCGCGCACGGGAGGGCGGAGACGGGCGCGTGCACGGGGAGGGAGCGGGTGGGAACCGCTACACTACAGAAAAAGTTGGTGTAAAATTTTAAAAAAAGGAATACAAATTAAAAAAAAAAGATCAGGCAGGTGGTGGGGGTTGGTCTGTGGGGGGGGGGGGGGAGCTACACTACAGAAAAAAAAAAAAAAAACCAGAAAAAAATACTTTTTTTTTTGCAAACTGGGTACTGGCAGACAGCTGCCAGTACCCAAGATGGCCGCCAATAAGGCAGATGGGGAGGGTTAGAGAGCTGTTTTGGGGGGGATCAGGGAGGTTGGGGGATAAGGGGGATGCTACATCACAGCATATGTAAATATGCTAAAAAAAAATAAAAACCTTTTATTTTAGTACTGGCAGACTTTCTGACAATTGTGGGGTGGGGGAGGGAAGGGAGCTGTTTGGGAGGGATCAGGGGGTCTGATGTGTCAGGTGGGAGGCTGATCTCTACACTAAAGCTAAAATTAACCCTGGAAGCTCCCTACAAACTACCTAATTAACCCCTTCACTGCTAGCCATAATACACGTGTGATGCGCAGCAGCATTTAGCGGCCTTCTAATTACCAGAAAGCAACGCCAAAGTCATATATGTCTGCTATTTCTGAACAAAGGGGATCCCAGAGAAGCATTTACAACCATTTATGCCATAATTGCATAAGTTGTTTGTAAATAATTTCTGTGAGAAACCTAAAGTTTGTGAAAAAGTGAACATTTTTTTTTATTTGATCGCATTTGGCGGTGAAATGGTGGCATTAAATATACCAAAATGGGCCTAGATCAATACTTTGGGATGTCTTCTAAAAATATATATATATATATGCCAAGGGATATTTAGGTATTCCTGACAGATATCAGGGTTCCAATGTAACTAGCGCTCATTTTGAAAAAAAGTGGTTTTGAAATAGCAAAGTGCTTCTTGTATTTATTTCCCTATAACTTGCAAAAAAAGAACATGTTAACATTGGGTATTTCTAAACTCAGGAAAAAATGTAGAAACTATTTAGCATGGTTGTTTTTTGGTGGTTGTAGATGTGTAACAGATTTTTCAGGGCCTGCCAGGGCACAGTGTCACACCAGTGCAACTCATATCTGGTGTAACAGTAGTGTACATTAAAAAAAATAATACAATTTTGACTGTAATAGATTGAATAGCAGTTAGTTGTCTGCAAGCGTGTGTGTCAGGCCTACAGCGTCTACTCTGCCAACTTCTGCCAGTGCACTGTTTGGGAGGGATCAGGGGGTCTGATGTGTCAGGTGGGAGGCTGATCTCTACACTAAAGCTAAAATTAACCCTGCAAGCTCCCTACAAACTACCTAATTAACCCCTTCACTGCTAGCCATAATACACGTGTGATGCGCAGCAGCATTTAGCGGCCTTCTAATTACCAGAAAGCAACGCCAAAGCCATATAAGTCTGCTATTTCGGAACAAAGGGGATCCCAGAGAAGCATTTACAACCATTTATGCCATAATTGCATAAGTTGTTTGTAAATAATTTCTGTGAGAAACCTAAAATTTGTGAAAAAGTGAACAATTTGTTTTTATTTGATCGCATTTGGCGGTGAAATGGTGGCATTAAATATACCAAAATGGGCCTAGATCAATACTTTGGGATATCTTCTAAAAAAATATATATACATGTCAAGGGATATTCAGGTATTCCTGACAGATATCAGGGTTCCAATGTAACTAGCGCTCATTTTGAAAAAAAGTGGTTTTGAAATAGCAAAGTGCTTCTTGTATTTATTTCCCTATAACTTGCAAAGAACATGTTAACATTGGGTATTTCTAAACTCAGGACAAAATTTAGAAACTATTTAGCATGGTTGTTTTTTGGTGGTTGTAGATGTGTAACAGATTTTGGGAGTCAAAGTTAGAAAAAGTGTGTTTTTTTCCATTTTTTCCTCATATTTTTAATATTTTTAATAATAAATTACAAGATATGATGAAAATAATGGTATCTTTAGAAAGTCCATTTAGTGGCGAGAAAAACGGTATATAATATGTGTGGGTACAGTAAATGAGTAAGAGGCAAATTACAGCTAAATACAAACACAGCAGAAATGTAAAAATAGCCCTGGTCCTTAAAGGAAAGAAATTGAAAAATGGCCTTGGTCCTTAAGGGGTTAAAAAAAACTAGAAATTTGACTGTGAAATAATAGCAGTCAGTAGAGGGGGGCAGGATCGTGGGCGGGGATGTCCGGGGGCGCGCACGGGAGGGCGGAGGCGGGCGCGTGCACGGGGAGGGAGCGGGTGGGAACCGCTACACTACAGAAAAAGTTGGTGTAAAATTTAAAAAAAAGGAATAAAAATTAAAAAAAAAAAGATCAGGCAGGTGGTGGGGGTTGCTCTGTGGGGGGGGGTCTGTTTGAAGCTACACTACAGAAGAAAAAAAAATAAACAGAAAAAAATACTTTTTTTTTGCAAACTGGGTACTGGCAGACAGCTGCCAGTACCCAAGATGGCCGGCAATAAGGCAGATGGGGAGGGTTAGAGAGCTGTTTTGGGGGGGGATCAGGGAGGTTGGGGGATAAGGGGGATGCTACATCACAGCATATGTAAATATGCTAAAAAAAAATTAAAAACCTTTTATTTTAGTACTGGCAGACTTTCTGACAATTGTGGGGTGGGGAGGGAAGGGAGCTGTTTGGGAGGGATCAGGGGGTCTGATGTGTCAGGTGGGAGGCTAATCTCTACACTAAAGCTAAAATTAACCCTGGAAGCTCCCTACAAACTACCTAATTAACCCCTTCACTGCTAGCCATAATACACGTGTGATGCGCAGCAGCATTTAGCGGCCTTCTAATTACCAGAAAGCAACGCCAAAGTCATATATGTCTGCTATTTCTGAACAAAGGGGATCCCAGAGAAGCATTTACAACCATTTATGCCATAATTGCATAAGTTGTTTGTAAATAATTTCTGTGAGAAACCTAAAGTTTGTGAAAAAGTGAACAATTTTTTTTATTTGATCGCATTTGGCGGTGAAATGGTGACATTAAATATACCAAAATGGGCCTAGATCAATACTTTGGGATGTCTTCTAAAAAAATATATATATATATATGCCAAGGGATATTTAGGTATTCCTGACAGATATCAGGGTTCCAATGTAACTAGCGCTCATTTTGAAAAAAAGTGGTTTTGAAATAGCAAAGTGCTTCTTGTATTTATTTCCCTATAACTTGCAAAAAAAGAACATGTTAACATTGGGTATTTCTAAACTCAGGACAAAATGTAGAAACTATTTAGCATGGTTGTTTTTTGGTGGTTGTAGATGTGTAACAGATTTTTCAGGGCCTGCCAGGGCACAGTGTCTGGTGTAACAGTAGTGTACATTAAAAAAAATAATACAATTTTGACTGTAATAGATTGAATAGCAGTTAGTTGTCTGCAAGCGTGTGTGTCAGGCCTACAGCGTCTACTCTGCCAACTTCTGCCAGTGCACAGTGCCACTCATATCTGTTGTCACAGTAGCTTGCACGCATAGTACCACTAATGGAAAAAAAATGACAGGTAGAGGCAGGCCACCCCGCAGGGGCCGTCGTGGTCGTGGTGCTGTGATTCCCTTTGGCCCTAGAATAATGCCCAGTGTTCAGAGGCCACGTACCCTGAACTCAAAAAGTTCTGAGGACATAGTTGACTGGCTAACACAGGACACCCAATCTTCTACAGCTTCCGCTCGGAACCTTGACGCACCATCCTCCTCCAGCTTAGCTTCGGGCACCTCTCAAGTTACCACTCGCCCGCCTGCCGCCACCACCAACACTAGCACCACAGCCGCTTCACTTGATCTGTCAGAGGAGTTATTTACGCATCAGTTGGAAGAAATGAGTGATGCGCAACCATTATTGCCAGAGGATGTAGATAACAGGGATATGTCTCAGTCAGGCAGCATTACACACATGGACGTACGGTGTGATGATGATGATGTTGTACCCGCTGCGGGAGTTTGGTCTGTCACTGTGAAGCGGGCGTAACCCTTACACTACCTGATCGATACAACATCATACCTGATGTTTTAAATTGTTATTCCAAACAATTTAGGAATGTTAGGTGATTTATGCCCTTTATGGATTAAAACCAGACTCTGCATCAACTATGTAATTTTCCATGGGAGTTTTGCCATGGATCCCCCTCCGGCATGCCACAGTCCAGGTGTTAGTCCCCTTGAAACAACTTTCCCATCACTATTGTGGCCAGAAAGAGTCCCTGAGGGTTTTAAAATGCACCTGCCCATTGAAGTCAATGGGGGTTCGCAAACTTTTGCGGGATTTCGCGTTCGCAGTTCGTGAACCCAAATTTTTAGGTTCGCGACATCGCTAATAACCAGTACAGCCATGTCTAGGTATAGTCCAAAGGGTCCATCTATGTAACCTAGTAATAGTACAATGTGTAAGAGAAATGACAGTTGTAGATAGGGTTGCCACCAAAGCCATGTTTTCCTGGACACTTATGAGTTACACATGCTGTAGGGTGTGCAGGGAGGAAAATGTATTGTGCTGTTCACCAGCACTATTCATGTGATGTCCAGAGGAGCAATACATGTTCCACACTGCTTACCATGCAGCATGTGTAAGTGTCCAGGAAATCATGGCTGAGGTGGCAACACTAGTTGTAGACCATAACCTGAGTGTTTATTTTGTCTTTTTAAGCCTAAGCATTAATAACTGGAGGCCCTTGATGTGGAGAACAAAAAACATAATTTATGCTTATCTGATAAATTTATTTCTCTTGTAGTGTATCCAGTCCACGGATCATCCATTACTTATGGGATATTAACTCCTCCCCAACAGGAAGTGCAAGAGGATTCACCCAGCAGAGCTGCTATATAGCTCCTCCCCTAACTGCCATTACCAGTCATTCGACCGAAAACATGCAGAGAAAGGAAAACCATAGGGTGCAGTGGTGACTGTAGTTTAATGGAAAAATTACCTGCCTTAAAGTGACAGGGCGGGCCGTGGACTGGATACACTACAAGAGAAATAAATTTATCAGGTAAGCATAAATTATGTTTTCTCTTGTTAAGTGTATCCAGTCCACGGATCATCCATTACTTATGGGATACCAATACCAAAGCTAAAGTACACGGATGACGGGAGGGACAGGCAGGCTCTTTATACGGAAGGAACCACTGCCTGAAGAACCTTTCTCCCAAAAACAGCCTCCGAAGAAGCAAAAGTGTCAAATTTGTAAAATTTGGAAAAAGTATGAAGAGAAGACCAAGTTGCAGCCTTGCAAATCTGTTCAACAGAAGCCTCATTCTTAAAGGCCCAAGTGGAAGCCACAGCTCTAGTAGAATGTGCTGTAATTCTTTCAGGAGGCTGCTGTCCAGCAGTCTCATAGGCTAACCGTATTATGCTACGAAGCCAAAAGGAGAGAGAGGTAGCCGAAGCTTTTTGACCTCTCCTCTGACCAGAATAAACGACAAACAGGGAAGACGTTTGTCGAAAATCCTTAGTTGCCTGTAGATAAAATTTCAGGGCACGGACTACATCTAGATTGTGTAGCAGACGTTCCTTTTTCGAAGAAGGATTAGGACACAAAGATGGAACCACAATCTCTTGATTGATATTCCTGTTAGTGACCACCTTAGGTAGGAACCCAGGTTTAGTACGCAGAACTACCTTGTCTGAATGAAAAATTAGATAAGGAGAATCACAATGTAAGGCAGATAACTCAGAGACTCTTCGAGCCGAGGAAATCGCCATTAAAAACAGAACTTTCCAAGATAACAACTTGATATCAATGGAATGAAGGGGTTCAAACGGAACCCCCTGTAAAACATTAAGAACTAAGTTCAAACTCCATGGTGGAGCAACAGTTTTAAACACAGGCTTGATCCTAGCTAAAGCCTGACAAAAAGCTTGAACGTCCGGAACTTCTGACAGACGTTTGTGTAAAAGAATGGACAGAGCTGAAATCTGTCCCTTTAAGGAACTAGCGGATAAACCCTTTTCTAAACCTTCTTGTAGAAAAGACAATATCCTCGGAATCCTAACCTTACTCCATGAGTAACTCTTGGATTCGCACCAATATAAGTATTTGCGCCATATCTTATGGTAAATCTTTCTGGTAACAGGCTTCCTAGCCTGTATTAAGGTATCAATAACTGACTCAGAAAAACCACGTTTTGATAAAATCAAGCGTTCAATTTCCAAGCAGTCAGCTTCAGAGAAATTAGATTTTGATGTTTGAAGGGACCCTGGATCAGAAGGTCCTGTTTCAGAGGTAGCGACCAAGGTGGACAGGATGACATGTCCACTAGATCTGCATACCAAGTCCTGCGTGGCCATGCAGGCGCTATTAGAATCACTGATGCTCTCTCCTGTTTGATTCTGGCAATCAATTGAGGAAGCATCGGGAAGGGTGGAAACACATAAGCCATCCCGAAGGTCCAAGGTGCTGTCAAAGCATCTATCAGAACCGCTCCCGGATCCCTGGATCTGGACCCGTAACGAGGAAGCTTGGCGTTCTGTCGAGACGCCATGAGATCTATCTCTGGTTTGCCCCAACGTCGAAGTATTTGGGCAAAGACCTCCGGATGAAGTTCCCACTCCCCCGGATGAAAAGTCTGACGACTTAAGAAATCCGCCTCCCAGTTCTCCACTCCCGGGATGTGGATTGCTGACAGGTGGCAAGAGTGAGACTCTGCCCAGCGAATTATCTTTGATACTTCCATCATTGCTAGGGAGCTTCTTGTCCCTCCCTGATGGTTGATGTAAGCTACAGTCGTGATGTTGTCCGACTGAAACCTGATGAACCCCCGAGTTGTTAACTGGGGCCAAGCCAGAAGGGCATTGAGAACTGCTCTCAATTCCAGAATATTTATTGGTAGGAGACTCTCCTCCTGATTCCATTGTCCCTGAGCCTTCAGAGAATTCCAGACAGCGCCCCAACCTAGTAGGCTGGCGTCTGTTGTTACAATTGTCCAGTCCGGCCTGCTGAATGGCATCACCCTGGACAGATGTGGCCGAGAAAGCCACCATAGAAGAGAATTTCTGGTCTCTTGATCCAGATTCAGAGTAGGGGACAAGTCTGAGTAATCCCCATTCCACTGACTTAGCATGCACAATTGCAGCGGTCTGAGATGTAGGCGTGCAAAGGGTACTATGTCCATTGCTGCTACCATTAAGCCGATCACCTCCATGCATTGAGCTACTGACGGGTGTTGAATGGAATGAAGGACACGGCATGCATTTTGAAGCTTTGTTAACCTGTCTTCTGTCAGGTAAATCTTCATTTCTACAGAATCTATAAGAGTCCCCAAGAAGGGAACTCTTGTGAGTGGAAAGAGAGAACTCTTCTTTTCGTTCACCTTCCATCCATGCGACCTTAGAAATGCCAGTACTAACTCTGTATGAGACTTGGCAGTTTGAAAGCTTGAAGCTTGTATCAGAATGTCGTCTAGGTACGGAGCTACCGCAATTCCTCGCGGTCTTAGTACCGCCAGAAGAGCACCCAGAACCTTTGTGAAGATTCTCGGAGCCGTAGCCAATCCGAATGGAAGAGCTACAAACTGGTAATGCCTGTCTAGAAAGGCAAACCTTAGATACCGGTAATGATCTTTGTGAATCGGTATGTGAAGGTAAGCATCCTTTAAATCCACTGTGGTCATGTACTGACCCTTTTGGATCATGGGTAAAATTGTCCGAATAGTTTCCATTTTGAACGATGGAACTCTTAGGAATTTGTTTAGGATCTTTAAATCCAAGATTGGCCTGAAAGTTCCCTCTTTTTTGGGAACCACAAACAGATATGAGTAAAACCCTTGTCCTTGTTCCGACCGCGGAACCGGATGGATCACTCCCATTAATAAAAGATCTTGTACGCAGCGTAGAAACGCCTCTTTCTTTATTTGGTTTGTTGACAACCTTGACAGATGAAATCTCCCTCTTGGGGGAGAGAATTTGAAGTCTAGAAGGTATCCCTGAGATATGATCTCTAACGCCCAGGGATCCTGGACATCTCTTGCCCAAGCCTGGGCGAAGAGAGAAAGTCTGCCCCCCACTAGATCCGTTCCCGGATCGGGGGCCCTCGATTCATGCTGTCTTAGGGGCAGCAGCAGGTTTCCTGGCCTGCTTGCCCTTGTTCCAGGACTGGTTAGGTCTCCAGCCTTGTCTGTAGCGAGCAACAGCTCCTTCCTGTTTTGGTGCAGAGGAAGTTGATGCTGCTCCTGCTTTGAAATTACGAAAGGAACGAAAATTAGACTGTCTAGCCTTAGGTTTGGCTCTGTCTTGAGGCAGGGCATGGCCTTTACCTCCTGTAATGTCAGCGATAATTTCTTTCAACCCGGGCCCGAATAAGGTCTGCCCTTTGAAAGGTATATTAAGCAATTTAGATTTAGAAGTAACGTCAGCTGACCAGGATTTTAGCCACAGTGCTCTGCGTGCCTGAATGGCGAATCCGGAATTCTTAGCCGTAAGTTTAGTTAAATGTACTACGGCATCTGAAATAAATGAGTTAGCTAACTTAAGGGCTTTAAGCTTGTGTGTAATCTCATCTAATGGAGCTGATTCAAGTTTCTCTTCCAGAGACTCAAACCAAAATGCTGCTGCAGCCGTGACAGGCGCAATGCATGCAAGAGGTTGCAATATAAAACCTTGTTGAACAAACATTTTCTTAAGGTAACCCTCTAACTTTTTATCCATTGGATCTGAAAAGGCACAGCTATCCTCCACCGGGATAGTGGTACGCTTAGCTAAAGTAGAAACTGCTCCCTCCACCTTAGGGACCGTTTGCCATAAGTCCCGTGTGGTGGCGTCTATTGGAAACATCTTTCTAAATATCGGAGGGGGTGAGAACGGCACACCGGGTCTATCCCACTCCTTAGTAACAATTTCAGTAAGTCTCTTAGGTATAGGAAAAACGTCAGTACTCGCCGGTACCGCAAAATATTTATCCAACCTACACATTTTCTCTGGTATTGCAACTGTGTTACAATCATTCAGAGCCGCTAACACCTCCCCTAGTAATACACGGAGGTTTTCCAGCTTAAATTTAAAATTTGAAATATCTGAATCCGGTTTGTTTGGATCAGAACCGTCACCCGCAGAATGAAGCTCTCCGTCCTCATGTTCTGCAAATTGTGACGCAGTGTCTGACATGGCCCTAATATTATCAGCGCACTCTGTTCTCACCCCAGAGTGATCACGCTTACCTCTTAGTTCTGGTAATTTAGCCAAAACTTCAGTCATAACAGTAGCCATATCCTGTAATGTGATTTGTAATGGCCGCCCAGATGTACTCGGCGCTACAATATCACGCACCTCCCGAGCGGGAGATGCAGGTGCTGACACGTGAGGCGAGTTAGTCGGCATAACTCTCCCCTCGTTGTTTGGTGAAATATGTTCAATTTGTACAGATTGACTTTTATTTAAAGTAGCATCAATACAGTTAGTACATAAATTTCTATTGGGCTCCACTTTGGCTTTAGCACATATAGCACAGATATCTTCCTCTGAATCAGACATGTTTAACACACTAGCAAATAAACTAGCAACTTGGAAATACTTTTCAAGTAATTTACTATAATATGAAAACGTACTGTGCCTATAAGAAGCACAGAAAAAGTTATGACAGTTGAAAATTAATAAACTGAGAAGTTATAGCATCAAATCTTTGTAAAAAACACAATTTTAGCAAAGGATTGCTCCCATTAGCAAAGGATAACTAACCCTGATAGCAGAAAAAAAAAAAAAATACAGAAATAAACGTTTTTTTATCACAGTCAACTACAATCTCACAGCTCTGCTGTGAGTGATTACCTCCCTCAAAACAAGTTTTGAAGACCCCTGAGTTCTGTAGAGATGAACCGGATCATGCAGGGAAGACAATAAACTTCTGACTGAATTTTTTGATGCGTAGCAAAAGCGCCAAAAAAGGCCCCTCCCCCTCACACATAACAGTGAGAGAGATCAGTAAACTGTCATAAATTAAATAAAACGACTGCCAAGTGGAAAAAAATAGTGCCCAAAACATTTTTTCACCCAGTACCTCAGAAAATTAAACGATTTTACATGCCAGCAAAAAACGTTTAACATTAATAAATTGAGTGTTATTAAAAAGCCTGTTGCTAGTCCCTGCAAATTAGGCTAAAGTTTTATGCATACAGTATAATTCCAGTGAAGTGCCATTCCCCAGAATACTGAAGTGTAAAATATACATACATGACAGCCTGATACCAGTTGCTGCTACTGCATTTAAGGCTGAGTTTACATTATATCGGTATGGCAGAATTTTCTCATCAATTCCATTGTCAGAAAATAATAAGCTGCTACATACCCCTTTGCAGATTAATCTGCCCGCTGTCCCCTGATCTGAAGTTTACCTCTCCTCAGATGGCCGAGAAACAGCAATATGATCTTAACTACTCCGGCTAAAATCATAGAAAAACTCAGGTAGATTCTTCTTCAAATTCTACCAGAGAAGGAATAACACACTCCGGTGCTATTATAAAATAACAAACTTTTGATTGAAGGTATGAAACTAAGTATAATCACCACAGTCCTCTCACACATCCTATCTATTTGTTGGGTGCAAGAGAATGACTGGTAATGGCAGTTAGGGGAGGAGCTATATAGCAGCTCTGCTGGGTGAATCCTCTTGCACTTCCTGTTGGGGAGGAGTTAATATCCCATAAGTAATGGATGATCCGTGGACTGGATACACTTAACAAGAGAAATCTATAACAACAGCTTAATGAGATTTTGCCTTTCATCCAGCGACACTGAGCAATAGTATGGTTGTCTGTCATCCTCCCTTACAACAATACATACTAACATTTATCCAACCTTTGGTTTAAGTCTCAGCTACCTGTGTCCTTTTAGGTCTGTCTAACAATTGGAATTCTTGCAAGGTTGTCTACCTGACAAAGCATGTAAAATGATAGTAAAAAAACTAACTGTATCCAAAAGTAGAAGTGATAATAAGTTAAACTGCTTTGTGAATGTCACATTTTAACTGATATCTTCAAGGGAGAGGTTTTAGCGATCTTAGATGTGTTAAACTTTGCAGCTCCCTATTAAGTGCTGCTTTTTGTAGAGCTGTGTTATTACTTTGTATGGCAAGCAGCAGTATTTGAGATTTACCCTTTCTGTGATGATTCCTGCTGAGCTCTGTGTGCCAACGAGAAAAATTAAAAAAATCTAAAATACAAAAAATAATAAACACTAAATTATGAAAAATAAAAAACACTAAGCTTACAAAAATTAATGTTAAAGAAACACTTTTCAGGATTTGGGCCACATTGGATCATGGTACTTGGAGTTTCAGGGAGATTGCATTCCATTTGCTGGCATCAGGGAGCCGCTATTACAATCAGGGAGACTCTCTGAACTTCAGGGAGAGCTGGGATGTCTGCATAGTAGCAACATAATAACATAATCACTGATTATCATAGCTGTGTAATACGATAACAGAGTACAAGTGTCTAACACAGTATCCACTCACATGGTTGAAAAGGGTACAATTATACTTTAGCGACATAAAAGCACAATTGTGTATATCATCAAATTAGAACATAGAGGGTCTAATAAAGTAGCCATTAATGCAGCTATATAATGGGGCACAGATAAATACGCCTTTAATAATCTAAGGCTGTACAATTTGCACTTGGACTGATATCTCCACTCTAACAGCTATATATTGAAGCATGAAATAATGCACCTATAACAATCTACAGTTGCAAATTACGCACTTAAAAATCACCATTAGATAATATACAATACATAATAGGATGTATCCAGATATAGTATATTACATTAGTGATTTGCAACCTTTTTTTTGCCGTGGCACACTTTTTTACATTAAAAAATCCTGCGGCACACCACTATCCCAAAGTTTTACAAAATGACACATTGTAGCCTAATACAGGATATATATATATATATATATATATATATATATATATATATATATATATATATACACATACAACACACAGAGAAAACCCAGCACTCACTTACAAGCTCTCAGCTAAGATATAAAAGCAAAAATGGAAAGGTTAGTCACCGCATCTGGCCAAATGGGACAAGCTCAGGTACCAAGTCAAGGTCCTTTTCAATACCTGAGACCCTAAAACAGCCACACAATGCAAGCTTTCAAATCCAAACAAACTGAAAACAAGGGAAGGGTGCACAGGAATATGTAATCACCCTAGACATATACAAAACACGGAAGGGAACTGCACTCTCATACCGGACCGGGTGCACATCCCATGACCCTGCAACATGCTCAGCCCTGGGTGCCACTGGCACTCACAGGAAGCTGTGCTGTCCCCAGAGCTACAAGCAGTTAACCCCAGACAGGTTTGGGTGCAAGAACCATAGGGAAAATTACAAAACAAATTAATACAACACACAGAGAAAACCCAGCACTCACTTACAAGCTCTCAGCTAAGATTTAAAAGCAAAAATGGAAAGGTTAGTCACCGCATCTGGCCAAATGGGACAAGCTCAGGTACCACGTCAAGGTCCTTTCCAATACCTGAGACCCTAAAACAGCCACACAATGCAAGCTTTCAAATCCAAACAAACTGAAAACAAGGGAAGGGTGCACAGGAATATGTAATCACCCTAGACATATACAAAACACGGAAGGGAACTGCACTCTCATACCAGACCGGGTACACATCCCATGACCCTGCAACATGCTCAGCCCTGGGTGCCACTGGCACTCACAGGAAGCTGTGCTGTCCCCAGAGCCACAAGCAGTTAACCCCAGACAGGTGCACCCTTCCCTTGTCCCATTTGGCCAGAAGCGGTGACTAACCTTTCCATTTTTGCTTTTAAATCTTAGCTGAGAGCTTGTAAGTGAGTGCTGGGTTTTCTCTGTGTGTTGTATTAATTTTTGTAATTTTCCCTATGGTTCTTGCACCCAAACCTGTCTGGGGTTAACTGCTTGTGGCTCTGGGGACAGCACAGCTTCCTGTGAGTGCCAGTGGCACCCAGGGCTGAGCATGTTGCAGGGTCATGGGATGTGTACTCGGTCCGATATGAGAGTGCAGTTCCCTTCTGTGTTTTGTATATGTCTAGAGTGATTACATATTCCTGTGCACCCTTCCCTTGTTTTCAGTTTGTTTGGATTTGAAAGCTTGCATTGTGTGGCTGTTTTAGGGTCTCAGGTATTGGAAAGGACCTTGACGTGGTACCTGAGCTTGTCCCATTTGGCCAGATACGGTGACTAACCTTTCCATTTTTGCTTTTAAATCTTAGCTGAGAGCTTATAAGTGAGTGCTGGGTTTTCTCTGTGTGTTGTATTAATTTGTTTTGTAATTTTCCCTATGGTTCTTGCACCCAAACCTGTCTGGGGTTAACTGCTTGTGGCTCTGGGGACAGCACAGCTTCCTGTGAGTGCCAGTGGCACCCAGGGCTGAGCATGTTGCAGGGTCATGGGATGTGTACCCGGTCCGGTATGAGAGTGCAGTTCCCTTCCGTGTTTTGTATATGTCTAGGGTGATTACATATTCCTGTGCACCCTTCCCTTGTTTTCAGTTTGTTTGGATTTGAAAGCTTGCATTGTGTGGCTGTTTTAGGGTCTCAGGTATTGGAAAGGACCTTGACGTGGTACCTGAGCTTGTTCCATTTGGCCAGATGCGGTGACTAACCTTTCCATTTTTGCTTTTAAATCTTAGCTGAGAGCTTGTAAGTGAGTGCTGGGTTTTCTCTGTGTGTTGTATTAATTTGTTTTGTAATTTTCCCTATGGTTCTTGCACCCAAACCTGTCTGGGGTTAACTGCTTGTGGCTCTGGGGACAGCACAGCTTCCTGTGAGTGCCAGTGGCACCCAGGGCTGAGCATGTTGCAGGGTCATGGGATGTGTACCCGGTCCGGTATGAGAGTGCAGTTCCCTTCCGTGTTTTGTATATGTCTAGGGTGATTACATATTCCTGTGCACCCTTCCCTTGTTTTAAGTTTGTTTTGATTTGAAAGCTTGCATTGTGTGGCTGTTTTAGGGTCTCAGGTATTGGAAAGGACCTTGACGTGGTACCTGAGCGTGTCCCATTTGGCCAGATGTGGTGACTAACCTTTCCATTTTTGCTTTTAAATCTTAGCTGAGAGCTTGTAAGTGAGTACTGGGTTTTCTCTGTGTGTTGTATTAATTTGTTTTGTAATTTTCCCTATGGTTCTTGCACCCAAACCTGTCTGGGGTTAACTGCTTGTGGCTCTGGGGACAGCACAGCTTCCTGTGAGTGCCAGTGGCACCCAGGGCTGAGCATGTTGCAGGGTCATGGGATGTGTACCCGGTCGGGTATGAGAGTGCAGTTCCCTTCCGTGTTTTGTATATATATATATATATATATATATATATATATATATATATATACACACACACATACTGTATATACACACACACACACACACTGTACTGTGCTGTCATGCCATGCCTCCTACAAACTATACATGACATATTGACATTCTTTTACAAACAATCATAATGATTGTCTGTGAATGAATGTCAATGTCATGGTTGTAAATGATGCCTGATGAGCCTGTCACATACCTCCCAATATTTAATAATTTGAAAGAGGGACACCTCTGCACTGTTGTCAATCTGCCGCGGCACACCTGAGGATCTGTCACGGCACACTAGTGTGCCACGGCACACTGGTTGAAAAACACTGTATTACATTACTCTCTGGTAGGATAACCATTTCTATTTTAAACCCATTTTAATGTAAGAATTATCTAATAATAAAAGTTAAAGGGACAGTCAAGTGAAAAAAACTTTCATGATTCAGATAGGGCATGTAATTTTAAACAACTTTCCAATTTACTTTTATTACCAATTTTGCTTTGTTCTCTTGGTATTCTTAGTTGAAAGCTAAACTTAGGAGGTTCATATGCTCATTTATTAGACCTTGAAGGCTGCCTCTAATCTGAAAGCATTTTGATAGTTTTTCACCACTAGAGGGCGTTAGTTCATGTGTTTCATATAGATAGCATTGAGTTCAGGCACATGAAGCTCCAAGTAGTCAGAAATGATTGGCTAAAAATTCAAGTCTGTCAAAAGAACTGAAATAAGGGGGCAGTTTGCAGAGGCTTAGATACAAGGTAATTACAGAGGTAAAAAGTATATTAATATAACTGTGTTGGTTATGCAAAACTGGGGAATGGGTAATAAAGGGATTATCTACCTTTTTTAAACAACAAGACTGTCCCTTTAAGTTTTAATAGCACTCCTAAGTGCCTATCAATGATCTTGGGGTAACAGTACCTCACTTTTTTTTGACATTCTGACTATTATATTACTACTAAACTAGGGGGAGTGCTAAAAAGTGTATACTAGTGTCAGTGTTTATACTGTCAAATTGGGGAAGTACAAAAATATACACAGCACCAGTCTTAGTTTAACCTATAAAGAACACACGTTTGTGAAAATATTCACATATATTGAATCAATAAATATATGTATACAGACATGAAATTTTGAGTATGTACAGTATACTGTATATAGATAAATAAACACACATTTTGGAGAGTAAACTAAGAGACACCCTAATACAATAAGGTGCAAACTTTGGTTTTAGTTAAAGGGACACTGAACCCAAATTTTTCCTTTCATGATTCAGATAGAGCATGCAATTTTAAGCAACTTTCCAATTTACTCCTATTATCACATTTTCTTCATTCTCTTGGTATGTTTATTTGAAAAGCAAGAATGTAAGTATAGATCCTGTTTTTGGTGAACAACCTGGGTTGTCCTTGCTGATTGGACAGCACCAATAAAGAAGTGTTGTCCATGGTACTGAACCAAAAATGTGCTGGCTCCTTAGCTTAGATGCCTTCTTTTTCAAATAAAGATAGCAAGAGAACGACATTTTTTTAATAATAGAAGTAAATTAGAAAGTTGCTTAAAATAACATGCTCTATCTGAATCATGAAAGAAAACATTTGGGTTCAGTATCCCTTTAAAGTCTTAGCTAATCAACATTATGGCTCGCAATAAAAAACAAACAAAAAAACATGGCATTGCAGAGCTACTTATGCGCTCTAATTTCTCTGAGAAAAAAAAAGCAGTTTTGTAAAGGAAGGTCGGAGACGGTTTAATAAAACTTCTAGATGTAAATAAATAACAGGAATTTGCACAACTACAATAACATTTTAAGAATTAAACTGCTATTAAAAATATACGAAGATTCAGGATCTTCTTCCAATACATAGCACATTTACCATCACCTTCACCTAGTTCATTGTGTGAGGTAGCAGAATATAGTGAGACCACCAGTACATTTAGTGGAGGTATCTGTCAATATATTTAAAAGTACAGTTACACTCATAATAACACTGTCTAAATAAAATATTTAAAAAATTGCAATAAAATATTATAAGGGCTCAAAGATATGAGGTCTCTGGTGTTAGAAAAAAAGGACTGCAAAGTGCTTTAACATAGAGATACATACATATATATGTCTAAATATGTGTATGTATATAAATATATATATACACATTATATAGATTTTTTCTACCTTAATTCTGATTGGCTGATAGAATTCTATCAGCCAATCGGAAGCTAAGGGACGCCATCTTGGATGACGTCATTTAAAGGAACCTTCATTCAGTAAGAAGACTCCGGATGAAGAGGATGCTCTGCGTCGGATGTCTTGAAGATGGAGCCACTCCGCGTCAGATGGATGAAGATAGAAGATGCCGTCTGGATGAAGACTTCTGCCCGTCTGGAGGAACACTTCGCCCGGCTTGATTGAAGACTTCTCCCGGCTTCGTTGAGGACTTTGGCCCAGTTGGATGAAGACTTCTGCCGCTTCCTTGAGGATGGATGTTCGGTCTTCAGAACAGTAAGTCGATCTTCAGGGGGTTAGTGTTAGTTTTTTTTTTAAGGTTGTATTGGGGGGGGGGTTATTTTTAGGTTAGGGCTTTGGGCCGCAAAAGAGCTAACTTCCCTTTTAAGGGCAATTTCCATCCAAATGCCCTTTTCAGGGCAATGGGGAGCTTAGGTTTTTTTAGTTAGGTTTTTATTTTGGGGGTTTGTTGTGGGTGGTGGGTTTTATTGTTGGGGGGGTGTTTGTATTTTTTTTTTCCAGGTAAAAGAGCTGATTTCTTTGGGGCAATGCCCAGCAAAAGGCCCTTTTAAGGACTATTGGTAGTTAAGTATAGGCTAGGTTTTTTTTTATTTTGGGGGCTTTTTTTATTTTGATAGGGCTATTAGATTAGGTGTAATTAGTTTAAATATCTTGTAATTTGTTTATTATTTTCTGTAATTTAGTGTTTGTTTTTTTGTACTTTACCTAATTGTATTTAATTTAGTTCATTTATTTAATTGTAGTGTAGTGTTAGGTGTTAGTGTAACTTAGGTTAGGTTTTATTTTACAGGTACTTTTGTCTTTATTTTAGCTAGGTAGTTATTAAATAGTTAATAACTATTTAATAACTATTCTACCTAAAATAAATACAAACTTGCCTGTAAAATAAAAATAAACCCTAAGATAGCTACAATGTAACTATTAGTTATATTGTAGCTAGCTTAGGGTTTATTTTATAGGTAAGTATTTAGTTTTAAATAGGAATAATGTAGTTAATGATAGGAATTTTATTTAGATTTAAATTATATTTAAGTTAGGGGGTGTTCGGGTTAGGGTTAGACTTAGATTTAGGGGTTAATACATTTAATATAGTGGCGGCGATGTTGGGGACAGCAGATTAGGGGTTAATAAATATAGGTAGGTGGCGGTGATGTTAGGGATAGCAGATTAGGGGTTAATATTATTTAACTAGTGTTTGCGAGGCGGGAGTGTGGCGGTTTAGGGGTTAATATGTTTATTATAGTGGCGGCGATGTCCAGAGCGGTAGATTAGGGGTTAAAAAATATAATGTAGGTGGCGACGATGTCGGGACGGCAGATTAGGGGTTAATAAGTGTAAGATTAGGGGTGTTTAGAATCGGGGTTCATGTTAGGGTGTTAGGTGTAAACATACATTTTATTTCCCCATAGGAATCAATGGGGCTGCGTTATGGAGTTTTACTCTGCTTTTTTGCAGGTGTTAGACTTTTTCTCAGCCAGCTCTCCCCATTGATGTCTATGGGGAAATCATGCACTAGCACGTACAACAAGCTCACCGCTGACTTAAGCAGCAGTGGTATTGAAGTGCGGTAAGGAGCACAATTTTGCTCTATGCTCACTTCTTGCCTTTTAACGCCGGGTTTGTAAAAACCTGTAATACCAGCGCTGCAGGTAAGTGAGTGGTGAGAAAAAACTGCTCGTTAGCACCACATAGCTCCTATGAAATTATTTTAATCTTTAAGTAAAATTGTTACATTTCGATATTTAACTCACTGTTTTATATTGCTTTATTATTTAACCCATTATAGAAGTCCATTCACCCTTGCTGTACGCGCTCCCCATACCCATTTTCTGACATAAATACATATGTACATACATATAAACACATATATAAGTGCATTGGAGCCCTTTACAGGGCTGAATAGATATTCCTATATATATCTGTATATAGCTATACCTATATATAATTATATATATACACAGTATGTATATATATATATATATATATATATATATATATATATATATAGAGAGAGAGAGAGAGAGAGAGAGAGAGAGAGAGAGAAAGAAAGAGAGAGAGAGTTATATATATATATATATATATATATATATATATATATATATATATATAAAAATTTAAAATTATGCGAGGAGATAAAAAACTGAAATTAAAATCCTCCAAGTCTCAAAATTAAATCAATGTAAATATTTGCATAGGAAATTAGCACATCTAGGCAAGTATCCCCGCTTGCTTTTCCTCAGAAATAACACATATACAATGTTACCAATGCACAAGAGAATTCTGGGTAAGTTATGCAAATTAGATATGCAAATTCTCAGTTTTTTGCTTCAAAATAATACTGTTTTAACACAGCTATCCTTTTAACAGGATTATTACAGCAAACCAGAAATCACTCACTAGACAGCTTGTTTCGTTCATTTTGGACAAATAGTCTGTCTAGTGAGTGATTTCTGGTTTGCTGTAATAATCCTGTTAAAAGGATAGTTGTGTTAAAACAGTATTATTTTGAAGCAAAAAAACTGAGAATTTGCATATCTAATTTGCATAACTTACCCAGAATTCTCTTGTGCATTGGTAACATTGTATATGTGTTATTTCTGGGGAAAAGCAAGCGGGGATACTTGCCTAGATGTGCTAATTTCCTATGCAAATATTTACATTGATATATATATATATATATATATATATATATATATATATATATATATATATATATATATATATATATATCAAAATATGTATTTAAGCATAAATAGAACATATTCTTTGAAGGAAATGTCTATGTTACCCATTGGATGTTCTATTTCCTGTGCGTATTTTGAAATGTTTATCAGTTTCTTGGAATGGGTGCTCTTCAAGTTTCCATCATTCAGAATTTCCTGTTTTTTGGCCTCAGCAGTTGATGGAGGCTATCTACAGCACAGCAAAATTGTTTGGGAGACCTGTAGCATTTGATAAATCTGAAGGACTAGTAACATAACTGTTTTTCTTGGGTATAACTAGTGACATGGTGACTATGGAATGCTGTCTGCCAATGGACAAGGTGAAGTCTGCTTGTGGACATATGGCAATGCTTGTTTTCTAAAAAGCTAATGTTAAAAGAAATCCATTCATTGGCAGATACATATAATTTTGCGTGCAGAATCAAACCAAATGGGCGATTTTTTCCAGAAGACTATCCCTCGCCACAGCAAAAGTGAAATTTCATTGTTCTAACTGTGGACATTAAAGAGGACGAGGGACTGGGTGAAGTTTAAAAGGAACTTCAATAGGAAAAAAACCTAATTCAAAAGCTAGGGCTCTGGCTTCTGAATTGGTCCTGTTTACTGATGCTGCTGAGAGCGTTTGTTTTGGGGTATTCTTCAAAGGTAAGTTGTAGACTGAAAGGTGGCCTGCTAAAAGGGTTCAGTCCAGTGTGGTACAGAATTGGTTTTCCTAGAGCTATTCCTGATAGTGACTTCTTTGCTTGTGCCTGGTCCAAAATGTAAATTTATGTTCTGCTTTTGTCTTATAATCTTGAGGGTTATGGCCATTAATACACTTTCAACTTTGTCACATCATCAGAGTTTTGCATATGCTTGTGTTACGGTGCCTGTAGTTGAATGTTCAGTGCAGTGCAAGGCATCTTCTGGGGGGGCGGGGGTACTGCAGATTCTCTTTCTTGCTTTCAGTGAGATTGTTTCTAGGAACCTACCCCATATGGTGCATGATTGGGAACAGAGTGTCCAGCATTCCTGTGTGAATTAGGAATGCCACCATAGATTGGTAAAACGCCTGGCATCTGCTACCTTATGTTAATACCGTAAAATTTGGGATTATTGATTTGATTTGGTTGGTGGGGGTGGGAGTTCAAGATCTGAAGTTTAGAGGGTTTATGGTTTATTGCGGTGTATTTGGTCTTGGCATGAGAATCAAGTTCTCCTGAACGGGTGCCACGTAATATGTAAGCATTAGCATTTCACTTCAAGTGGATGGAACAGTAAGATGTTACAAAGTTAATGTGGTGCAACAAGCAGCTGTCTTTCAGGCCAGAGGTAAACCTCAGTCCAGGAAAGTGGTTAGAAGTAACATTTTCCCAGCACCCTGAATAAAACCCGGGACTTGACTCTCTGAGGTTTTCACTGACAGTAAAGGATACCGCAGAAAGCCAAGGATACTTGCAGGAACACAGGATGAGTCGTCAGACAGGCAGTATGTGAGAAACCAGCCAGGCAGTAAGGCACCAAAACAGGAGTCAGGAGAGGAGTCTAGGACAGGATGAGGTCATGAACCAGGGAGACAAATTCAGTTCCAATCAGCAGGCAAGAGAATAGTCAAAAGGAAGTCCAAAAAGTCAAAGGGTAGGCAGCAACAATATCAGAGAAATGTAATAGCGCACCCAGGAACAGATTTAGTCCTATACACAGGCAATGGTATAAAGCAGCCTTCTATAGCAGTGATGGTGAACCTTGGCACTCCAGATGTTTCAGAACTACATTTCCTATGATGCTCGGCTGGACTTCAGAGTGCCTAAGCATTATGGCAAATGTAGTTTTGAAACATTTAGAGTGCCAAGGTTCGACATAACTGTTCTATAGGCTGCTGATTAGGTAACTGCCTGCAGCTGGTAGGTAGGTGGAGCCAGAGAGTCAGCTAGTGCAGGCTGTAGGATTCAGTCCTCACAAAGACCAAGCCCTCCAGTTACTCAAGGGAATAAGGCAATGTCCAGAGATTGGAGGTTCCAGGATCTATTCCAGGCACATTCTGACACTGTCAAAGGCTTTAAGAGGGGCAGAGTGGGTAAGGATGTTAGGTGTCCCATTTTATTTAAAGTGTTGGAAATGTTGGAAGTACTCCCTGAAGTTTGTTCTAGTACTTTTGAGTCAAGTTTATTCTCAGTAGCTTTTGTTTGGGCCTTTTTTTGAGCTTTTTGGATATCAGTGTAAGATCAAATAAGAGGGTTATGGGGCAAGAGTTTGATTAAAAAGATCTAAGTCTGATCAGTTTGGTATGGGCCTAATTTTCTCTTTTTTCTGGTGAATTCAACTGTATGCCCTTTTCAAATAGTATGGTAGTACTTTTTGGTTCATCCTCAGCTAAGTGGGTTGGTTTTGTTATACAGGGATGGGTCTGCGTCATCTCAGTTTCAATTAATGGCCATACTAAAGAGAAGAATATCCAGAGTGGATTTGGTGCCCATCTAGTTATAGGGGCCTATTTATTAAATGTCTTGCGGACCTGGTCCGACAGTGCGGATCAGGTCCGCAAGACCTTGCTGCATGCGGACAGCAATACGCTCTCCGCATTTAACATTGCACCAGCAGCTCACAAGAGCTGCTGGTGCAACGCCGCCCCCTGCAGACTCGCGGCCAATCGGCCACCAGCAGGGGGGTGTCAATCAACCCGATCGTATTCGATCGGGTTGATTTCCGGCGATTCCTGTCCGCCTCATCAGAGCAGGCGGACAGGGTTATGGAGCAGCGGTCTTTAGACCGCTGCTTCATAACTGGTGTTTCTGGCGAGTCAGAAGACTCGCCAGAAACACGGACCCACAAGCTCCGTTCGGAGCTTGATAAATGGGCCCCATAGTCTCATTCCTTTTGGGACCACCACTGAAGTGGTATTTTTGGGCTTGGATAAATCTACTGTACAAAGAATTTGAAATTGGGGTTCTTGGAGGTTTAAATCTTATGTTCACCCTAACCTTATTGTTGATTAATGTTAATAAAGTCCAAGAAAAATTATCAAACTACGATTTATCTTTTTATCTTTTAATTATGTATACCTTTTTTATATATATATTTTTTTTAAGTGGCATTTTAACCCTCTCGTTGAAGAAATCGTAAAGTTTGATAATTTTTCTTGGACTTTTGATAAATATTTATATTGACCTTATATCTTTTACTATATAAATATGTGATTTAACCAAGCACTTTATATTTTTAGCTATGTATGTTTATGTCCTTTTTGTGTGCATTCTATAATATACCAACGAAAGTTGAAAAATAAGTAATGTCAAGATTGTGCATATAACTATATAAAAAAATCCGGACTTATGTATAATGCATCTCTAAACTTCCACCATATATTGAAAAGTCTGACATTCTGACCCATGTCTGTTATGTTGTTAAAATACCACCTTAACAATAACAATTGAATCACCAATCAGAATCATGGGAGGCCTATTTAAATGGAAGTTCAGTGACAGACTAGTATAAGTCTTGATAAAGCCCAGCTTGGGGTGAAACGCGTAGCCCGAGACCAACTAGGACACTTCCTGCCACTGCTTTTATTCACAAGATCCCACCGGATCACTTTGTGCCCATCCTGTGGAGTTTTTACAAAAAACGGAGGGAGGCGATCTACACTTCAATGAATTGAAGTACAAGGAGATCATTATACCTCTGATACAGAGGTTTTTATTTCATCTTTATATCTTCAAATGTAGCGCTACAGAAGTACCAGAGACACCATCGACCTTTAACCCCACGTGACGTCAGACAAGTCACGTGATTGCCCACACAGCGGTTGTAAGCTAACAATCCTCCTGGATCCGGACAGAGCTGCCAAGAGGGTTCAAACAACTAACTGCATCTTTGTCATCCACTATGCCTGTATCATTGTCCGCTAAGATACAGGCATCTTCTGTAATTACTGATCGATCCTTTATTAGAAATTGAGATACATACGCCAACTTTATTGGAAAGACTTTGGCTTTTTATTATGGATTCCTTTTTGTAATGGGTTAATGTATAGATAGATTTACCCTTTTTTTACTACCACTTTACTCCTTACTTACTGTTATCTTATATTGATTTTATTTATTCAGGGAGACGTCCCACCACATTCTATATTGTTTTATTTTGTACATATTAAATTGCTACAGCAGCCCACAGCTAAAAAAAAAATTTGCTAAGAGGTGACGTTTTCACCTCTTAGCCATTAGCCATGTGGTAAATCCGGCTCCCAAGGGCGCCTCTTAGCAAAAAAAAATTTAGCCGTGGGCTGCTGTAGCAGCTAAGTACAGTGATCGATTGAAACAAATTAAGGGGCTTTCTACATAAAGTATCTTATACTTCATGAATGACAGTCCCCTTTATTTGTTTCATTAGTCAATCCTAGCGTTTGTAAAACGCTAGGATTGACTTTCACTTTAAGGCATTAAATTAGGTACATAAAAGCTTCTCAAATAAAGTTTGAGTTATCACACAATGGTTTTATAAATTACTCGAATTTTTGACTACAATGCAACTTGTAAACTCTGATTCCATATATAAGTAGCAATGTATGTGTATCCTTACACAAAGAGACAGTGTTTTCTCTAAAGGAGACTTTTATCACACTGCTGTGACCTCAGAAAAACATATTGTAATGCTAATTTGCCCCAAATGAATGCTTAGAGGGATTGTGTAAGCCTCAACAATGCAAGTCACTGTAATAAATTAAAATGTAAATATTTTTTATTTTTTTTTAAATTTTGGTTTTTTATTAAGACATTTATAAAGTAAAACAAAAATGTTAACATACACAACATTGTCCAGTATACCATGGACTGCACTTACAATCATTTTAAAAGTTTGGAGTACAGCTAATACAGTTCAGGTTATTTAAAACATTACTGCCAGAATATCTGTATTTATATTCTTGTGCGTGTCAGTCCATTATATATGTGTTGGTGTTAATACCAGAGGATGTCTTATTTTTCTATGATAAGAGATAGATAGGATGTATTATTAATGATATTTACACCATCAGGTCAGAAGGGTCTAAGGGTAATATTTAGAAGAGAACATTTGGAAGGCGTTGGAGTTATGAAGGTAATTCTCAACCATGTCAACAGTGTCAGCCCAGGGGTGGAGGTAGGTAGAGGGGGGGACAGGATTGGGATTAAGGTGGAGGGGATAATTTAGGTGTGAGAGGGAATAGGAGAGTTGTCACAATCTGGGTGGATTGTTAGCCAAGGAGACCAGGTGTCACTGTAGGAATCTGTTTTATCTAGCACTCTGTGAGAGTATTGTTCCATTATCCTAATGTATCTGATGATTGTCAGTACTTGTGCGAAGGATGGAGGTCTCTTTTTTTTCCATTCTCTAGCAATCGCTAATTTCAATGCCATGAAGACATAAATTGTTAAAGCCTCAGAAGTCTTATTCAGATTAGGTGTTTGTATATGTAATAGGGTGATTTCTGGTAGATAAGGAGGATTCATGTTTATGGTGTGAAGAGTGCAAAAGAGTTCTCTCCATAGCGGCTGTATTTTTGGACAAGACCACCATATGTGTAAGGGCGTGCCCGTCTGTCCACACATCCTCCAACACATGGGGGAATGTGAACTATAAATTTTATGTAATATGGATGGGACCAGGTGCCATCTCACTAGTAGCTTATAGTATAACTCCCATAACGTGGCACAGTGTAAGAGTTTTCTAGTTATCTGGATTCTTTTGTGCCAAATGTCAGTGTCCACTATGAAACCAATCTCTCTCTCCCATGCCAGAATCTGAGGGATCTTTTGTTGCGCTTTAGTGCTAGACAGTAGGTTGTAGTGGAAGGATAATGGGTGTTTAATGAGGTGGGCCTTCGTCCAAGCTTGCTCCCAGAGTGAGAGGGGTCTAAGATGCTGCTTAGGGTAGCCCCATGAGCGTAGTAGGGAGCTAAGCCGGAAGGCCTCAAATTGTAGTCTCGGAGGTATTAGGAATTTAGTGCAAAGCTGATGGTGTGAAGTCCACGTGCTAGAGTCATAAAAATCTGTCACAGATGTAATATGCAAGTGCTGCCAGAGTTCTGGGTGTGCATCTGGTAGGGCAAATATGGCTGCAGAGAGGGTGAGGTTGGGTGAGGGGTGGGGTGCTATGAAGGGAGTGTGTCGAATTTGTTCCCAAAAGAGGAGGGCATCATGGAAGATGGAATGAATGTCTCTCAGGGTTTGTCCATGGTGGGAGGGGATACAGAGCAGATCAGAGAGCATAAGATGGCGTGGGAGTAGAGAGGCCTCTATATGATACCAGCCTGGTGCTTGAGATTTGTCGTTCCACGCGAGTAAGTGTGTAAGTCTGGCTGCATTATAGTATGTAATAATGTTGGGAAGTGCAAGTCCTCCCTGGTCAGTAGGCCTTTCTAGGGTATGTCTAGCTGTTCTCGGTCTCCTGTCTTTCCAAGTATATGTTGTAATAAGGAAACCGAAGATTTTCTATTCTTAAATTTGGGTTACAGGAGGAGGTAGGCACAAGAGGGGTAGGTTGAGCAAACACAAAGATCGGGAAGAGGGCAGGACAGTGAGTTAGTGGTTCCCACCCCTGGGCTTGGTGGTGAAAGGCTGCATGGGTAGAGTCTGAAAGATGGTCGAAGTAGAAATATTAGTCTAATGGTGTAATTATAATTCGTGCAAGGTAAGTAAGTAAAGCACTACAGCGGACAAGAGCCGCTTAGGTTTGAAAAAAGAAAGAAGAGGCGAGAGAAGAAATAAAAGAATTAAGGCAGAGGGCCCTAATTGAAAGGTAAAAAAGAGAAGGGGGAGATGAGGGGGGAGGAGAAGAAAATAAGAAAAAGAGAAAGAGAGGGGCGGAGCCAAAAAAGGAGATAGAAATTAAATTTTAATGTCAATAGTTTAGCCAAGTGAGGAGTTCAGGAGGAGATGCAAGTAAGAGTATCCAATCTAATACTGTCCGAGATAAGTAAGGATGGACGGAGTTAGTGGAGTTAGAACCCCCCTCCAGATAGAATCATAGTTTGTGAGTAGTGGAAGTGAAGAGTGCGTGAGAGATAAGTCATATGTAATAGGGCAAGGAATAGACATATAGAAAGGTGAGCAAATCAGTAGGACTAAAAACATTGTAGTAGGTATTTTTAACTTAAACATAAACTTAGATTAACTTTACATCAATTACTTAGTTGCTCCCAACGTGTCGTTTACATAACCTGCTGTTTCTCAGAAGTCTTACAAGTAATGGGTGCAACCAAGAGAACAACCTAAAGGGTAAAACATAGTTAACTTGTGTCTTAAACAAACATGAATGAGAGACAGTCCTCTGCACCACCAAAGCGGGAGGGATCACAGAGTAATTATAAACTCGTAAAGTCAGGCACTGGGCTCTCATGTGAGTAAGATATGTACCCGTGTGTGGGCCCAGTTAAGCCTGAGTCTTGTTGTACCACCTATGGGAGAGGTATAGACAAAAGAAGAAAATGGGGAGCCTCCTAGAAAGGGGGGCCAAGTGTTAGGTGATTCTGGAGTCAGTTCAGTCTTTCGGTGTTGGAAGACTGCCTCTGATGGATGGGCATATTTCGAGGGGATTGGTGGTACAGATATATACAGAAAATTTAAGTATTACCTAAGAATCTCGGGCTTGTCTGTCTGGTGGGGGTGATGTTCTCAGTTGATGAGGTCTCCATTCGGACACAGATGGATTCAGAGTATCAGCTGCTGCTGTGGCTTTTCTCTGTTGCTCCTGGGTAGAAGATAGACCCAGGGAGCGAAGGAGTGTCATACCTTGTTCTGGAGAAGTGATCACATATGAGCGTTCTTGGTGTTGAAGAAACAATTTTACCGGGAACCCCCACCTGTACTTAATGTTATTGTGTCGAAGAATTTGGGTGAATTGTTGAAATGTTCTTCTTCTTGCCAAAGTGTGCTGTGACAGGTCCGGGAAAATCTGTACTTTGTGGTATGGTTCTTGTAGGGATTTATTGGAGAAAGATGCTCTAAGTATTTTCTCTCTGGTGGAGTAGTAATGGAGTCTTACAATAACGTCTCTAGGAGTATCAGCATTTGAATTGCGTGGTCGCAAAGCTCTGTGAGCTCTGTCGAGCAGGAGATCTTGTGCCTGAGGTGAACCCAGTAGCTCTTTAAACAGTCCGTTCAGATAGTCCTGCAAATTGGCTGTGGTTATGGCCTCTGGGATACCACGGAATCTTAAATTATTCCGACGGGATCTATCTTCTTGGTCTGCCAGTTTGCCCTCAAGGTCTGTAATTAGCTCCGCCAGGGTCTGGGAATAGGCAAGGAGGTTTGCGTGATCAACTGCTAAGTCCTCGTGCTTCTTCTCAAGCGTTTCAGTACGCTCTCCTAGAGATGAGAGGTCTCGCCTCAATTCGCCTACTGACTGCCTTAGTTCCTGACGTAGAGACGTATAGTGGGTATCCATCTTGTCTGATAGGGACTTGATTGTATCCAGGAATGTGGCTTGCGTTAATGCTGGTTGGTCTCTTCTAGTTACGTCTGTTTTGTGACTTTTACCACTTATTGCAGAGACTTCTCTAGATTCTTCTTCAGATAGATCTTGGTCTGAGGTGTTTCTGCTATGGAAGTGATCTGTGAGAGTTCTCTTGGGTTTTTCTTGACGTTTCTGTTTCTTCCCCATAGCTTGCGACATGTTCGTGAAATTAAATAGAGACACCTGGCTATACACTCACACTATATTGTACCGTATGCAGGTGATTTGAAAAGTACGTCGTATGGTTTCCACTTCAATAATGGGGTCTGGAGGGGGTTCTACCCACACCGTCACTGCAGGATTTAGCCCTGCATGTTCTTAGGATCCTGTATAGAGAAAGTCTGTGAGTGCAAACTAGGGGAGTTGTTGTTGGTGAGGCCCCTCAGGGGGAAGATTTAGGAAGCACCCACAGCAAGGTGGACCCGTCTCTGCTGCCAAATAATGAATCTAGTCTGATTCCAAACTGAAAAAATTCATAGCAGTATTGAGGCTGAAGTTAGATGTAAGCTTTTTACTGGCGGTGGTATATAAGCAAAAGTCCACAGTCTATTAAAATAGCATACGGTAAATACCAATCCAATCTCAGTTAGAGTGATAGATTGCGCCTGCTGTGGTGATGCAAAAGCAGCCGGTCACACAGGATGCGTAGGCAATACAGTAAATACTAATCCATAAAAAGAAGTTAAAAATTGTGCTAATGTGGCAAACTGAGGCAAAAGCTTGTATATATAACTAGCCTGGGTGTCAGAGTGGGTAATGCACCTCTAAAGCGGTTGAATTTGAGTGTTTATAGTTGACAAATGTTGTTAACTCTATTCCCCTTTCTTCCATACACTGGCTGAGAGAGATGTACTGGGGGCCCACACAGAACCTCCTCTACCTGTTGGATAAGTAGTGTGCAAGGTTGTAGGAGAATTTGATAGTAAATTACTGCAGTTCCAAAAATTAGGATTATGCTCAGGCAGATAATTGTTGTTGAGATCTGCTCTATTTGGGTTAAAGCTGTGGCTGGTAACAGGGGAAGCAGAAATAGCGTAGTTCAGGGCCCTAATATGAAGGGCTGTCAGGAGCGTGGAAAACTTTATATTTTCTGTGTTTGCTTGGAGAGGCTCCTTTCCTTCATATGCTAAGCCTTTGTGCTCCTCTCCCTCTATATGAGCAGGCTATTTACTGGTCTCAGTATTTTATGGGTACATGTATGCAAAGGGGGAAACAAAGTTATCTAACTGTAGGCCCAGACTTCCCTACTAGTGCCCGCTAAACAGATGTGGTTCTGTGTTACTCACGGTCAGTAGCACTTTAACTTTTTCTCTCCTCCCTTCTCTGGGCCTCAATCGGGAGCTCTGAAAGGGACAGTCCTGTGAGCGGTGGTTATTCCGGTTGCTCAAATAGGTGGTCAGAGAAGGAGCCGTTGTTCCGTAAGTGTGATTGTGTCAATTCCACGTGGCTCTGCAGCGGGTATTAAGATGGCGCAGCCTCCGTGCGGCTGAAGATGCCGGGGCTGCTCGCTGACTCTGTTATTTAAAGAGTGAGCGGGCAGAACAGCTGTGTACCTCGGGGTACAAAGCCGTCTGGTAAACTCACCCCGCTGTGTTTAGTATGCTGTTTGGTATGTTAGCTGCCGGAGAGTATCCGGTACTAGGGTCCCTCCGGAGAGGGCTATGCTTGTGGTGTATAGATGCCCGGTCTTCTCTCACACGGCAGGATGATGTGTTTATGGAAGCGTCAGACCCCAAAGTACATCAAATAGAAGAACCAGTTATATATAAGAACAGGGAAAATAAAAATAATTAAGAAAAAAAAGGGTAAGGTTGTATAATTTAGCTGGCTCTATTAAAAAGTATAGCAGGAGCTCTGTGGAAGTGCGACCAGCTTCTCCCGGTGTTGGCTCCGCCCCCCAAAATGTAAATATTTTTAAGCAGAATATATGTTTATAGCATTTGCTCATTTCAGTTCATGAACCACTACCAGCTAATTTCTTTTGCAGTATTTGTTTAGATTTGTAGTTGTTCCCTAGTGGATTTTGCACCCAGTCACTGCGGTAAATTGCCAGGTTATTCATGAATGTGCATCCAGTCCAATTTGTGAATATAATCCATTTCCAGGTTTTGAATGCATTTTATATTAAGCCAACAATTAACTAGAGTAGAGCATTTTAAATATTTTTCACCTGCAGCCCCTTTTTACATTTGACAGTTTTTGTGAACCCCATTATATTATGGTCGAAAACAAACCCCTTGTCTGATGGGTATACAATGTTTTTGCTTTTTATACATCAATATACAACACAAATGAGGGAATTATTATCGAAAATAGTACATTCAAATGTTGAGGCCATTACTAATTACTAACAGACTTACTTTATAACTCTATGTACCTTCCAGTTAGGATTCTCCCCCACTTGTGGCGATGAGCTACGCCTAAGCACTGTGTGTACTTTGTATGCAATGTTCCCGTAATTTTTGTTTAGCTGTGTGTGTGCCTACCTCACATTAAACAAAGTATGGAAGAAAGTCTCCCATTGGGACTCAAATCGCTTTTTCAGCGCTCGCTCTCAGAATGAACCAAATCGGCAGCTGACTAGTAATAGTTGTTATTATTACCCAATTTAATGGTACTCATTACCGGTAGTGAAGGGGTTAATATAACAATATTGGTTGTGCAAAGCTGGAAAATGGGTAGTAAAGGCGTTATTTATCTTTTTAAACAAATAGAAAAATCAAGTAGACTGTTCCTTTAATTTTCCTTATGAACAAGGTTATGTGAAGACATTTAGCCCCCCCCCCCCCCAAAAAAAAAACAAACCCCAGCTACAATTGAAGAACAAGATGTCAACAGCATCCCTTTCTGCCTAATTGTTTCACTGTTGTTGTCTGGTTAGTAATTGTAACTTAGCCTACTAATGTCCTAGGGACTCCTCCTGTTCTCCTGGCTTCCTATGCACAGTACATTATCAGGTCCCAAACAATTTTAAAGGGACAATTTACTCAAAAATGTTCTCCCCTTTAATTTGTTCCCAATGATCCACTTTACCTGCTGGAGTGTATTACATTTTTACATGTATTTCTATTACCCTTATATTGGCATTTGAAATAGTTTATTTAGCCTGTGGTATCCCCACCCATCCTCAAAACTATTTTATAGTATACTGTCCCTTTAAGTATCCCCTCTGGGAGGTCCCGACCCCCAGTTTAAGAAGTACAGAAACAGAGCACCCTGATAGGTACAGATTGCAAGTAGTGCAGAAAAAAACAGGAGGTACCATGAAAGGTCTTTAGGGTTTATCATATTTTGTCCAACAGTTGAAACTCCATTTTGCACATTTCTGTCCATCAATGACAACCAGCTACATTATTTTGTAGTGTTTTATATTATATGCATACATAAGTGGTCTGGTTGTCTTTTATAAAGAGACTAGGAGGATATTCTCTTCAGATTATATACTGATCTACGGTATGTAAATTGAGAGTATGGCTTGAAGGTCAAAGGAGACAGATATACATTTACTGAGCTACCAAGCTTGTGCACATAAAGCAACTAAAAAACAAACAAACAAACCTTCAGACAAGGATAAATAGACAGCCCCTAAAAACCCATAAATCAATAAAGTGTGTGTAGCACCAATATTAAAGGGACATAAGAGCCAATAGATAAAAATATACCTACAGTATAAGTATTTAACATGTTTTGGTATAAGTAAAGTATAAGGTGTGCTTTAAAAAAGAAAATCTTTCACTTATTTAAATTTTAAGATTAGCACCTTGTGCATACACCTAGTACAGATCTAAGAACTTATATTGGTGCAGCGTACAAAATGTTTGTCAATCAAGCTTGTGCACAAGGGCATATTTTTTCTAATCTTTAGCTAAGAAGGCTTCTTTGTGTATAGGGTTGCCAGGTATTAAAGCCAACTATCCACTAAAATATGCATACTTAAATATCCATTTTTTTTCTTTTAAAATCCTATGAGTGGCAGCTAAATTTTGAGGTGGCTGCGGCAAGCAATGCTGATTGGATCAGCAGGAGCAGTTTCCTCTCTGAGCCAGCGTGTTACCGACTGTCAAGGGGAATAACATGAGCTCTTTATGTGTCCTATGCATTATTTGAAAATAGAGGTGAGTAAAATCACTATTTGTGTGCATTAATAGCAGCCAAGAGGATATGAAAAGATAAAAAAACATACAATGTGTTCTAGGGTTGAGTTTAGGGGAGGGCTAAGCATTTAGCTCTAAGAGGGAAGATGTGTCCAGATTATGAATATCTCTGTATTGAGTAAGTATTTGTTACAGCTACACTAATTATTATTCAAATCTATTTATATTTTATAAAGGTATTTGACAAATGTCTTTAATATTTTAATAGAGGAGTTGGGCCAAAGATTTAGGATCCACTTATTTTCAGTTTTAATTATATGAGTGTGCTTATGTGTGCAGATAGACACACATACAGATAGGACCAAAACAGACACCTGGACCTCACTCTTACTCACCAAGTGGCCTAAGGCGGGTTAATAGCCTGCTGGGGCGATTTGTTTAGTGCTACATGCCTGGCAACCTGATGCCTAGTATTTGTTGAGCCAATTTGAAAAAGTACATTCAAATGAAATAAAGGGATGTACATTCACAAAAGCCAAATCAAGTGATCTGTACAGTAGAAATCAATTTGTATTTTAGATCAGTTTTATATTTATTGGGTAACCAACTGATTTTAAAGATATTTTTTATGAAACTTGATATCTAAAGACATGTACTTTCATGATTCAAATAGAGCATGCAATTGTAAAATACAGTCCACTTATATTATTAAATGTGTTCTATTTATATACTTTGTTGAACAGCATATTTAGGGAGCAACAATTTACTATTAGGATCTAGCTGCTGATTGGTGGCTGCAGATATATGCCTCTTGTCTGTATTAGCAAGGAATAGAAAATATTAATAACAAACTAATAAGTCTCTCCTTAAGTGACTTGTCAGGGTGAATATATATTCATATGTATATGTAGTAGTTCACTTTAAGGAGCAGTGCGTAAGCATAATAATAACATATTACTGGGAAGACATAACTCACAGTGAGTGATTATATCAAGAAAGTATGCTTCTATGCACTAATTGTATAATTATACAACTAGTGCATAGAAGCATACTTTCTTGATATAATCACTCACTGTGAGTTATGTCTTCCCAGTAATATGCCTCTTGTCATTGGCTTACCTTATATGCTCAGCTAGCTCCCACTAGTGCATTGCTGCTCCTTCAGCAAAGGATACCAAGAGAATAAAGCAAAATTGATAAAAGAAATCAATTGAAAAGATGTTCAAAATGTTTCATTCCCATATAGGGCTAAATTATGAGTGGCGTGTTACGCTCAAGTGAAATGGGGTTTATCACGGTTGTTTGCGCACGCTGGGTTTACAGCTTGTATTACAAGTTGAAAGCAAACGCTTGAGCACAATCACGATTTACGCTAGAATGATTACCGTGTCGTCAGAACTTTGGTGAACTGTTTTGCAAAACAAAAGTATCACAAAAAACATCAAAAATACATTACAAAGTACAGTTACACTCAAAAAAAATATTGCACAAAAAAGTTATAAGGGCTCAAAGGCTGCAAAGGAGATACATACATATACATGTCTAAATATGTATGTGTGTGTATATATATATATATATATATATATATATATATATATATATATATACACAGTATCTCACAAACGTGAGTACACCCCTCCCATTTTTGTAAATATTTTATTATATCTTTTCATGTGACAACTTTGCTACAATGTAAAGTAGCGAGTGTACAGCCTGTATAACAGTGTAAATTTGCTGTCCCCTCAAAATAACTCAACACACAGCCATTAAAGGGCCATAATACCCAAATGTTTAAACACTTGAAAGTGATGCAGCATAGCTGTAAAAAGCTGACTAAAAATATCTCCTGAACATCTCTATGTAAAAAAGAAAGATATTTTACCTCAAAAGTTCCTCAGTAGCCACCTCCCATTGTAAATGATTTCTAAGCAGCATATTAGTATGTCTGTCCTAGGACAGCTGAAGGGATGAGCATCGTGCACTTTCATCTTATTTCACCAATCAGGTAAAGGAAGTTTACAATGAAATCTCATGAGAGTCAAGTCAAATCTCATGAGATGACAGTAAAAGTTCATGACCTCAGCACTGCTGATGCTGATTGGCTGCTGTTCATTTCTTCTTTTTTTTTTTTTTTTTTTTACCTGCAGTTGGGAGCAGTTGAGTATAACTTTTTACACAGAACTTACTCTGCTGAGCTGAGTAGATTGTGAGGTAAAATATCTTCCTTTATTACATAAAGATGCTCAGGTGATATTTTCCTGTCAGCTTTTTACAGTTATACTGCATCAGTTTCAAGTGATTTAGCATATGAGTATTATGTCCCTTTAATGTCTAAACCGTTGGCAACAAAAGTGAATACACCCCTAAGTGGAAATGTCCAATTGGGCCCAAAGTGTTAATATTTTCTGTGGCCACTATTATTTTCCAGCACTGCCTTAACCCTCTTGGGCATTGAGTTCACCAGAGCTTCACAGGTTGCCACTGGAGTCCTCTTCCACTCCTCCATGACAACATCACAGAGCTGGTGGATGTTAGAGACCTTGCGCTCCCCCACCTTCCGTTTGAGGATGCCCTACAGATGCTCAATAGGCTTTAGGTCTGGAGACATGCTTGGCCAGTCCATCACCTTTACCCTCAGCTTCTTTAACAAGGCAGTGGTCGTCTTGGAGGTGTGTTTGGGGTCATTATCATGTTTGAATACTGCCCTGGGGCCCAGTCTCTGAAGCTCTGCTTCAGTATGTCACAGTACATGTTGGCATTCATGGTTCTCTCAATGAACTGTAGCTCCACAGTGCCGGCAACACTCATGCAGGTTGAGACCATGACACTCCCACCACCATGCTTGACTGTAGGCAAGACACACTTGTCTTTCTATTCCTCAACTGGTTGTCGTCAGATATGTTTGACACCATCAGAACCAAATAAGTTCCGCTATGGCACCGGATTCATGACTGGACTTCCGTTAGTAGGAGGGGCTTGACGAGGCGTCTGCGTTTGGCGCGCTCTGTGAACCAGCTACACTCAGGCCGCCCCCAGCTTATCCCAGGCCGTTGAGGCTTCACCAACCCTGGCCAGGGAGCCTGTTCGGCTCGGAGGGGTGCCTTTTCCCTTCTGAGGTGCAAGCTCAGGATAAGGAAGTCCCTCAGCCATCAAGACTCAGTGGCTAGAGTCACGATCGGTGCAATCAGCACAGAAACAACCGCTTTTGCTGTGGCAGTGCTCCCAGAACCCCGGTGACCTGAGGAAGGCGAGGCAGCTGACCCTGTCTATAACAGACTCAAGTCCCAGGATAGGAGCGATATGTCGGCAATGCCGCAGTGAGGACATCACCTAACGCTGATCTCCAAGTTTTGAATAGGACATCGGTCCCCCTCCCAGAACCCCAGGAACAAGGCTGTTAAGTATACTTTATACTTTTATATCTGTTTGCTTGCTTATGTGCCGGCCTGGCATGGGATAGGAGGGGGGACAAGACTGAGGCTAACTTGTTGCTTGAGTCCCAGGCGGACGGGTGTTGCGGCTGATGGAATTTGCTATCAGAAAGCAGTGAAGGAAGCTATTTGCAAGGGAAAGAAGGAGTTAAGAGAGAGGGTCCCTAAATATATTAGGGGGTGATAATATTCCTCAACTCTTTCACACTAACCTACTATGCAGTTATACAGCGGAACTTTTACCTGCTCACTCTGAGATTGAGGATTCGGTGCTGTCAGCCCCCGTCTGGTAGGACAGGGGGGTTCCCGGTTGTGAACTGTCATCTTTGTAATTTGAAAGTAAGAGAACTGTGATGTGCTCCCCTACCCGGTAGGACTGTGGGCTCCTTTCTTCAAGTTTCATATCAAGTTGTTAACCACTCTGGATATATCATGAGTTGCCGGCTCAGGACTTAGCTAGAGACATTAAAGAGAAGCTTTCCTTTGCCTACAGCAGGGTTACCTGCAGGACTTCAGCCACAAGATATATTTGTTGGGACCGGTGTTTAACGATTATAAGAGTATTGGTCCCCCTTCTCCTTTACTTATTATCTCTCGGATTTCATTTCCTTGCTGTTTGTCATTTTGTGTGATTTATATCTTATGGAAACTAATGTAAGGCAATTGTAGACCTAGAAACTGAAATTAGATTAAGTTATTATTGGTCTACAGGAAAAGTCTTTGTAATGCACTGATATTTCAGTAACGATCAGAGCTATTTAGGGTCTGTGTTGAATCTCTCGCTAGGATACGCTCCCATATAATAGCAAGTGATAAGACTTAGATATAGGAATATGTTGTGTTATGTCATAATTCTTATGTATAATATATGATTTAGATGGGTTGTGCCTTAGAACAAATTTATTTTTATGCTATATGTGGATAAATTGCCTGTTTCAATTTTCTCTCTCAGTAATAGACCATATATATTTATTTTCACCTAAAGCAATAACATAGCTAAGTTTATCTGTGGTATATAAAGATTCCAGGTCTAAAAGGTTGGATAGGATGATCTAACGAACCCACTTTTTTTTGTATAAGGGGCACCATTGTTTAAGCTAGCCTCAGTGTCTCTTTTTAGTATCAGCTTTTTTTAGCCAGATATATAGCCGGTGATCACTTTGACATAGTGAATACTAGGTTGAAGTCTCCCAAATCCATTTGATCTAGAGCGACAGCAGTATATATTGATCCCCTTGAGTCATTTTGAAGTATATTCGCACCATTTTCTCTTTTTTTTTTTTTCACATATTTAGGCACTAATATCCCAATCCTTTCTTCTTTCTCTTCTTTCTATTCTGCACTTTTGCACTTTTTTTTTCTTTCTATTTTTACCTTCTATCTCCACTGCCTCTCTTGGCAGCCTATCACTTGTTTGTTTTTTCTTTCTTGCACCAATCATCACTCACTTTACACCACTAGTTGGTCGTGTATTACACTTTTGTTTTTTATTTTTTATCACTTCACTTTTATGGATAAATTTTTAGGGATCAGTAGGAGCGATTCTGGTACAATGCCACCTAAAAGCAAGGATAGAAAGCCCAGGTCAAGTATTGGCAGCACAGAGACCGTTGCATCTGATTTTTCACCTGGCTGTAACACCTTAATTGACACTAATAATCTAGTTAAACAAATATCGGACCTATTTATGCCGCAGTTTGATGGAGTCAAAGCAGAACTAACTACCTTAACAAATGAGCTTAAACTAGTTTCTAGTAGACTTGCAGAGATTGAAAATAGGATCTCCGATCTAGATGATCTGCAACAGGCACAACAATCCCGAATAAACTCTCAGGCCAAAAGTATAGTAGCTATGCAATCTCGTTTAGAGGACTTAGAAGACAGGTCACGGAGGAATAATTTAAAGATTGTAGGTCTCCCTGAGAGCCCCGAGTTTCTAGATCTTATGAAATTTGTACAGAGCACGTTACCAGAACTACTCGGTATGCCCCCTTCTAGTACAGAGATTATGGTAGAAAGGGTCCACAGGTTGGGTACATATTTAAATAAGGAGAACTCCATAAAAGCTAAAAGACCAGTTCTGGTAAAATTACTGAATTTTCAAGACAAGCAGAGAATCTTAGCATATTATAGAAAGAAAACCATCGTAGAGGTTAATAAAGAACGTATTTTACTATTCTCGGATTTCTCCGCTGAAACAGCCAATAGGAGGAGAAATATGGCTCCATGGTGCTCAAAGCTAATAAATGCAGGTCACCAAGCGACCATGATCTACCCTGCCAAAATTAAAATCTTTTCAGAGGATAGGGTGATGTTTCTGAACTCAATAGAGGAGGTCAGACAATTCTTGGATAACAATAAAAACACAGTTGAATAATGTTTAGGCAGCTTTATATGAGTTTATCAGTTATTGGGTATAAACTTTCTTGTCTCAGTGACTGTATTGTACCGATCTGTCAGGGTGTTTGTTTTTTGTTTTTTTTTTTTCTTTGTCTCCTCTCTCCCCCTCGTTTGTTATGGATGCTCTCTCCTCTCCTCCTCTTGTCCTCCTGGGGCTATGTCCCGGTTAAGATGTTGTACCGATAATGAGAGTTAAGTGATAAATCTCCATAGATGAAAAAATTAATTAGCTTACTATCCTGGAATGTGGGTGGGTTCTCCTCCCCTGCCAAAAGGAAAAAAATTATACATCATTTAAAAAGTTACAAACCGGATATTGTCTTCCTGCAGGAAACCCATCTGAGCCTGCAGGAGGCAGAAAAGTTAAAAATTAGTTGGATTGGGGAGGTGATTGCAACACCAGCAGTCAGAAAAAAGAGAGGAGTTGTATGTATTTTTAATAAAAATCTTGATTTTAATTTAATTTCGCAAGAGAGAGATGTGGAGGGAAGATACCTTATTCTGAGAATAGAGATTAACGAGTGTCAGTATACGCTGTGCAATCTATATGCCCCGAATGAGTGTCAGCCATATTTCTGGGATGGATTATATGCAAAATTAATGAATTATATAGATTCTCAATTGATTATAGGGGGCGACTTTAACAGTGTTTTTCTCCCTCAACTGGATAGACTGAGAACTGGGGGCTCTTCTAGATCAAGAAAAGAGACCAAAATATTGACCTCCTTTTCAAAAGGTCTCAAATTAAAGGATATTTGGAGAATTCAACATCCGGACGAGAAATTATTTACATGTGAATCGAAAGTACATCGTACCTTCTCAAGGATAGACATGTTTCTGGTATCTGAAAGATTACTCCAATTAGAGATGAACACAGATATTAAGAACATAATTCTATCTGACCATGCTATTATATCCCTCTCTATCCAGTTGAGGAACAGGGGGGCCGGTCTCGAGGCTAAATTTTTCTTTCCTAGTTTTTTATATTCTAATATTCCTTTCAGAAACTGGCTGACTCAGAAATGGAAGGAGTATGTATATCAGAATAAGGATTATATTCCTAAAACAGAAATATTTTGGGAGGCCGCAAAGGCCTGTCTAAGGGGGGAAATTAAGGCATATATGGTTAAAAGGAAAAGGAAGTTTAGAGCGAGAGAAATGCAACTGAATAATTATCTTAGAAATAAATTTGTTATATATACTGATAATCCTAATAAGGATAACTGGGACAGTTATCAAAGGGCTAAGAGTGAGAGAGAGACTTTTCTAGCTAAAAATCAGATACAGGAAGATATGAAAAATAAAGCTATATTTGGTACTTTCTCCCCGAAGACTGCTAAAATGCTCTCAAATATTTCTAAAAGTAAGAGGAAAAACAATTATATAGGAACAATTATATCAGAGGGTAATAAGTATAATACTCCGAAAGATATTGTTGAGCAATTTCAACTATTCTTTCAGAAAATATACTCTCCTGCAGAAGTTGACCAAGAGGCAAAAAAATCTTTTTGGGAAAGCATTAAACTGCCAAAAATCACCTCAGTTCAGTTAAATGTCTTGAATAGTGAGATTACCATAGAGGAGACATTTACCGCAATCAAAGAGGCAGCTTTGGGGAAAGCACCTGGGCCCGATCAATTACCGATTGAATTTTATAAAATATTATCGGAGGAGATTGTTCTGATTCTTACAGATCTGTTCAATAAATATTTTCTGCTACATTCTAGACCCTCTCGGTTCTTCACCGCCTCAAATATTACCCTTATCTTAAAGAAGGAAAAAGACCCTAATCTAATGGACTCATATAGACCAATCTCTCTTCTCAATAGCGATTACAAGTTATTGGCAAATATATTAGCCAACCGTCTCAAAAAAGTTATAGGGGATGTGATTCATCCGGATCAAACCGGATTCATTCCCGGCAGGTCAGCACAGAAAAATATTAGAAGGGCTATGACAATAATCGAATATATTTTAGCATCCCATAGGACGGGGTCAGGGCAGAAGCAAGACTTTGCGTTGTTAACGGTGGATGCAGAAAAAGCCTTCGACTCTGTCCTATGGGATCATTTGTTAACAGCGCTCAATAAGTTTGGTTTTTCAGGTCACTTCTACGAATATATTTCACTACTCTATCAGAACCCAATATCTTTTCTTAGTATCAATAATGTGTTATCTGACCCAATAACTTTGCATAAGGGAACAAGACAGGGGTGCCCTCTCTCGCCATTATTATTTGATATTGCCATCGAACCTCTGGCGGTGAAGAGCCGAGAGATTTTGGAAGGTATAAGAATAAAACAACATAAAGTTACACTTTCACTTTATGCTGATGATATCCTCTTCTATATAAGAAACTCTGCTAAAAACATCCCAATCTTAACTAATATTTTATCAAAATTCAGTAAATTTGCTGGGTACAGAATAAATCTATCCAAGTCCGAGATTCTCTGGATTATAAAGAATAGAAAGAGTTATACTCAAAACCCCTTTAAAGTAATTGATAAATCCATTAAATATCTGGGAATAAATCTTTCAGCAAACCCAGAGCAATGGTACCATATGAATCTTGCTCCCATTTGGAGAAGTTGTCTAGCCGAATTTCAGAAATGGAGCAAACTCCCCTTGTCACTCTCTGCAAAAATAGCATTGATCAAAATGCGGACGCTTCCAAAATTATTATTTTTTATTCAGAATATCCCTTTATTTCTGAAGAGGGCTGATATTAAAAAGTTTAATTCGGCCTGTTCCATCTTTCTCTGGGCCCCAAAAAAACCCCGTATCTCATTATCGAGATTAATGCACCCCAAAGATCTGGGTGGATTTGCTCTCCCAAATTTAACAAACTATAATCTGGCATGTCTCGGCCGAATTGCCCTGGACTGGCTCACAGGAGCAAATTTTATTGCTAGCTCTGATGTGGAAGGGGGTATCATAGCGCCATTTGTCCTTAAGGCATTGTTACACACCGCCCACCCAGCAAAGGTACGGGATCTTCTATTAAAACATACTTTTTATAATGTTATTTTAGCGTGGCATAAAATCTGTAAATTATTAAACATAGAAAACACATTTTCACGTTATTTACCGATCAGGGGTAATCCTGATTTTAAGGGTGGCTGCGAATCTCCAGCCTTTAGGAAGTGGGATGCTAATGAGCTGAGGTTTTTGAAGCAGGTAGTAGATCCAGTCTCAAATCATATAAAATCATTTGAATTACTAACTAGAGAATTTCAGTTGGATAAAAGATCCTTCTATGCTTATCTACAAATTAGACACTTCTATTACAGTAAGAAACCTATGGTCGAGGACCCCTGGACCTTGGGCTCACTTGATTCTGTTATTAACAGATTCTCACAGGGAAACCATTCTATATCATATATGTATAGACTGTTGTCATTAAAGGAGGCAGAGAGGAAGGTGGATAACCTTTTCTCCATTTGGAAATTTGACTTGCCTGAATTAGACAGGGGTTATTTCCAACAGAGCTTTGATAGGGCAAGGAAATATTCAAGCAGTATGGCAGTCAGAGAATCTCATTGCAAGCTTCTTAATAGGGCCTATCTAACGCCTAGTAAGATGGCTAAATGGAAGGGGGATATGTCTTGTTATAGATGTAACTTTCCGTCAGCAGATATTTTCCATTTGTTCTATGCCTGCCCAAAAATGATCAAACTTTGGAAACAAGCGGAATATTGGTTGAACAGATTTCTGCCAGAAAGAATTGTATTAAAGCCCTTGACTATCTTCTTCTTGGTGTCGAATAAAACATATAATAAGCCTCTGATTAATACTCTAATTCTTCTAGTCAGACAGATGATACTCAAAACATGGAAGGAGAAAAATGCTCCTAGTATAGCGTCAGTTATAAACAATGTTCATTATCAAATGTTACTAGAACTATATGATCCGTTAATATTTGAGGAAAATAAATTAATAAAATACTTTGCTAAATGGGATAAGGTAATTATGAGTAGACCTAGTGAGGTTCAGTTACAGATATTAAAATTCTTTCGTAACTCACCGGTTTTTCTACAATTAATTCTATCAGAGAGTTACCCTGATCTCTGGAGACAATGGTTTCTTTGAGGCGAAGGGGTGGAGGCCCCGGGTGGAGGAAAGAGAGTTAGTATAGGTCCTTCTTCATCTCTTCTCTATCTTTTCTTTTTTTTTTTTTTTTTTTCTTTTCTTTTTTTTTCTTTTCTTTTCCTTTTTCTTTCCCTTCCTTTTTTCTCTTTTGCTTTTATGTGTGTGTGGAACTCCAATAATGAGTGAAATTAGAGGAGCAGACTTGGTTTGAGATTCCAAGGTGGTATTATATATACTGTTGTCAGCTATCATTATTGTGTTTTTTAGAAGTAAGATTGTTAAGGTGATGACTCATGTAAATGCTGATATTTTCACTGTCTTTGGAATGCTCAATGTTGAAAATGAAGTTGTATATGATTTTGAATTCCTCAATAAAGGAAAAATATGTTTAAAAAAAAAAAAAAAAAAAAGAACCAAATAAGTTTATCTTGGTCTCACTGGACCACAGGACATGGTTCCAGTGATCCATGTCCTTAGTCTGCTTGTCTTTAGCAAACTGTTTGCAGGCTTTCTTGTGCATCATCTTTAGAAGAGGCTTCCTTCTGGGACGACAGCAATGCAGACCAATTTGATGCAGCGTGCAGCTTATGGTCTGAGCACTGACAGGCTGACCCCCCACCCCTTCAACCTCTGCAGCAATGCTGGCAGCACTCATACGGCTATTTCCCAAAGACAACCTTTGTATATGACGCTGAGCCCGTGCACTCAACTTTTTTGGTCGACCATGGCGAGGTCTGTTCTGAGTGGAACCTGTCCTGTGAAACCGATGTATGGTCTTACCCACCGTGCTGTAGCTCAGTTTCAGGGTCTTGGCAATCTTCTTATAGCCTAGGCCATGTTTATGTAGAGCAACAATACTTTTTTTCAGATTCTCAGAGAGTTCTTTGCCATGAGGTGCCATGCTGAACTTCCAGTGACCAGTATAAGAGAGTGTGAGAGATAACACCAAATTTAACACACCTGCTCCCCATTCACACCTGAGACCTTGTAACACTAGCGAGTCACATTACACTGGGGACGGAAAATGGCTAATTGGGCCCAATTTGGACATTTCCACTTAGGGTGTACTCAATTTTGTTGCCAACGGTTTAGACATTAATGGCTGTGTGTTGAGTTATTTTGAGGGGACAGCAAATTTACACTGTTATACAGGCTGTACACTCAGTACTTTACATTGTAACAAAGTGTCATTTCTTCAGTGTTGTCACATGAAAAGATATAATAAAATATTTACAAAAATGTGAGGGGTGTACTCACTTTTGTGAGATACTGTATATGGTTATATGTGTGTACATATGTATATGTGTATTAATGTATTTACAGACATATATACACATATAGACAAATAAATACATATGTAAACACATATAGACATATAAGTGCATTTGAGCCCTTTGCAGTTAAAGGGACAGTCAACTAAAAAAGAGGTATTGTTTAAAACATAGATTATCCCTTTATTACACATTTCGCAGTTTTGCACAGAAAACATTGTTATATTAATACACTTTTTACCTCTGTGATTACCTTGTATCTAATCCTCTTCTGACAGCCCCTGATCACTTGACTATTTATTTATTATCTATTGACTTGCATTTTAGCCAATTAGTGCTGTGTTATGCACAACCCAAGGGCGTGAGTACAATGTTATCTATATGGCTCACATGAACTAGAACTCCCCTGTTGTGAAAAGCAAATACAAATGCATGTGATCATGGGGCTATCTTTAGTGGCTTAGAAAAAAGCTGAAATTTAGAGGTTTAAATGTTATAAAGTATATTAATAAAACAATGTTAGTTGTGCAAAGCTTGGGAATGGGTAGTGAAGGCATTATCTATCTTTTTAAACAATAAAAAATTTTGTATTGACTGTCCCTTTAATATCAAGGCATTTCCAATTAATTTAAAAAATCTGATATTGTATGACTTTTCATTGCCTTCACACTTTTCAAGCACATTATTTGTGGATTTTTATGTTTCTTTAAAACACATTTAGGAATTTCTCAAATGAAATATCCTGGCTTTTTAAGCAGATTTCTTAATTTATATCAATATGATTTACTGTTTCAAAAAGCTTGAATGGCCATAGAGGGACACTAAATACTAAATATTTGGTATGAATAAAAAAGCATTCCTCTTCTTAACCCCTTTGCTACCGGGAATTTCAGCTGAGAACTTGTGCAAAATTCTGGAGAATTTTGAGCATTTTTGCTATCTTTCCATTTAAAGAGAAATAGGAGCCTTGTTTTCATTTAATTTACTTCTCAAAACTATAATATATATATATATATATATATATATATATATATATATATATATATATATATATATATATATATATATATATATATATTTAGATAGATAGATAACCCAAGGTGTTGTTCTAGGCCCATTTTGGTATATTTCATGCTTCCATTTCCCCACTAAATGTAAATCAAATAAAAAAAATTGTTAACTTTTTCACAAACTTTGGGTTTCTCACTGAAATTATGACACAAATGATTGTAAAAGCATCTATGGGATCCCCTTTGTTTAGAAATAGCAGACATAGATGGCTTTGCCCTTGTTTTTTTTTTTATTATTAGAAAGCCTCTAATTGCAGCTGCACACCACACTTCTATTAATCCTGGCAGTGAAGGAGTTAATCAGGTAGCTTGTAACGTTAATTTTAGCTTCAGTAGTGTAGAGACCTGGCACTTCCCACTCTATGATCCCTCCCAAACAGCTCCCCCCCCCCCCCACACACACACACACTCATCCCCACCATGTTAGGTACATGCAGATAGTCTGCAAGAATGCAGTTTAGGGATTTTAGTTTAGGGATTTTTTTTTCTTCTGCAGTGTAGTGATCCCCGTAACCCTCTCACCTCCCTGATCCCTCCCAAAGAGTTCTCTAACCCTCCCACTGATAGTGGCCATCTTTGGTACTGGCAGCTGTCTGCTAGTGCCTAATTTATAGTTTTATTTTTTTCACTTTTATATACTGTATATATATATATATATATATATATATATATATATATATATATATATATATATATAGTATTTAGTTTTATGTAGTGTAGTAGTCCCCCATCCCCCTCCAGGCACTCTTACACAGCACCCCCCCCCCCATTCCACCCTCTTTCTGCAGTGCAATGCCCCATCCTCCATCTCCCTTCAATTTTTTTGTAGGGCACCTAACACTCCCTCCCTCCTCCACCTCCCCTCCCACAAGGCTCCAGAAGATGATCGTTACAGACGGTGACACACACTGTGTCACTGTCTGTAACGATCATCTGCTGGAGCCGTGAAGAGGGAGGGAGTGGGAGGTGCCCTACAAAATTTGTATTGTCATATGGAACCGGAGCACCAATCATGCTCTGCTTCCATATGCAGACAGATGCATAGGAACAGCAGATCTCCGCTGTCACATTACAGTCGAAGCTCCTGTAGCTAGGCTGTTAATATACGTTATGCGCTACAATGGGCAAAGTTCTGCATGACGTATATATATATGTCTTTTTGGGTCAAGTAGTTAACCAAACATTCTGTGCCACATTTGTGTTTTTTCAAAATTCAAATAATGACCAAGTCCCATTACTTAGTTTTTTGTCCTCACTACTATCGAGTCTATAGATAACATTTGCATTTTTTTTTACATCCTAAATGCATACTTTTGAACTTTGTGGTGTAAAATGTTTAATCACAACTCCTGGAAAATCAACACTTACTAATGTATGAATTATCTCAAAAAAGGCACAGATTCCCTCCAATCATACTTCCAATATCACTAATGAATAAAACAGGCCTATGAGCTGAATCCTGAAGCACAACACTAGTGACTCACTTCAGTAATCTTTTTTCTTTAACATACCAACCAACCCTCCCAGATATTGCAGAATGTTCACAGGTTGGAAGATGTACCTGTTCTCAAGCAGTTTCCTTCATCACTGCAAATGCCATGGTTTTCAGGGACTGCTCTGCCCCACAAATTAAACACCCTGCACACTGGGGGTTTACTTACCTGTCCCACAGACCCTCCACAAATTAATATTGGGAAGAAGGCTTTAATAATAACTTCAATTTGCTGCACATCCTGAAATTTTGAACACATAGGCTTTAGAACTAGCCCAATGAGTATTATTTAGTAGCTTTAGTTCCTAATATACGTTGTATAATTATTTATGCAAATGAATGCTAATGAGCATCAATTTTTTTTTTCTCCAGAAAAGGTGGCAACCCTAATAACTGCACTCTATGCCTAAACCTATACATTTACAGGCTATAAACAGATATATTAAATGGTAGATATAAATAAATAAATTGATATCTATAAGACATGACAGATAGATGTGATAATGTATTTTAAAATAAGGTCTAAATGCTAGTGGCTATCTGTGGAGTTGGCCCTTGAATAATATGTTGCTCCCTGGGCTAAATGAGAGTAGTTATTTATAACTCTGCACAGTACCTACATAATAAATATAAAAGTTGCACTAGGTAAACAGAAAAAATAAACCTGCGAAATATCAAGCACCATTTTATAAACTCCTCCCTTACTGTTTGTATTGTCTTTTCAATACACAGATGAATACAGCCGAGCCAACTCCACTCGGATAATGCAACTCTTTTACATACAGTACCTACTCTTACCAACAACAAGCATTACCGTAATACCTACAGGGGGGTCCAAAATCATTGCTTATGTTAGTAATATTTCATCATGCATTAATTAATCTAATTATTACTATAATTACATAAATAAACGGTGTATATTACAATGCAGAGTGGCAGCACTCACAACTTTGTAACAGAGGGAAACTGGGAGTGTCGGGAAACCCCTTCAACGCCCATTACAAAAACAATGGTTTAACCCGAAGAGAATGACGTCAGTTTTCAGCTGTTCAGCACAGAGAGGCTGCTGAGGTCTTTGAGTAGAGTTTGAATTTGATGTGCATAGAATAGGGATGCGGGATGTGAGTGTTGGGACACTGAGATGTATCTGATGGCTGATCACACAAGGTTCTGGCTGCATCTGAACTCTGCACTAAATCCGATAATGTACTAAGCACAGCCTCACAAGTGGAAGCTCCGGGGTCTTCTTTAAAAACAAGTCTGCCACATTGTAAAAAGTTACTGCAACCGCCACTCTCCACCCCCTCTGGGATCCCCTGCCGGAGGAAGTGACAACTTCCACAGTCCACACAGAGCCCTCACTTCCATCCTGATTGTGGTTTGTCGTTCTGCAGGGACTTGGTAAAGAAAAATTGGAGTTTATTTTATTAGTTAAATGTTTTCTATTATTTTAAACGTAACTGCTGCATTTGGGATACGACTGCATCACTTTACTCTTATGATTCACGTTTGAAAACAAAAAATATTTACCTGAATTTGTCACCTAATGGCACTTTGTGTTTTCTACCTCAGTGAATTTGACATTTTATATAGCATCCTGTTTTGTTTTTTTACTGGTGATAATCTGTAACTATATAGTTTAAGAAAGTAGCCTACCCTAATCCCTTTAATATTTGCATGTCTCTTTTTGATTAGTTATAGACATATTCAAATATCAACTGTAGACATATTCAAATATCAACTGCCTTCCCTCTTAGCTTACTGTATATGTGCATGATTTTGTTTTGCAAATACAGTATTTGAACTCTTCTATGTAGTTGGGAAATATTCTGCATGTGCACTTATTGCCAGTTAGCACTACTAGAGGTCAGGCACAAAGCATCCAATTGGTTAATGAAAAGATTAGCTTGAAACATACATAAGCATAGTTCTTCTGATAACTACCAGTTGGTATTGGAAATGGGGAGTGGTGTTTGGGGTAGATTTAAGATATATATGTGAATAATAGTGTTTGAAATGAGGCACATACTTATCATAACTCCTACTGAATGATCACTCCTGAAGCTTATTTTCATGTTTAATGATCCAGCAATAGTTGCCTACAGTAATGAATTCATCTCATCTTTCAAAATTCTCATCTGCCATTACAGCTGTGGGTGCTTCAAGCTAGAAATGCATCCCTATGTATTTCCAGTATTCAAATGTTTTATTGTCTATGCACTTTTTTTTTTTTAAACTGGAAATACTGCAATTAACCTGCCATATTCTGTATTGTTTAATTACTTAATGTACTGTGCAGATTGTAATCTGTTGTACATCAGCATTTGCAGAAACAACATATGCTGGTCTGAGTTACTAGAAGACAGAGAGCTGTATACTGGGATACAGAGTGAGCAGATACAAAGTTTTGTTAAAGGGACACTGTACCCAAATTTTTTCTTTTGTAATTCAGAAAGAGCATGCAATTTTAAGCAACTTTCTAACTTACTCCTATTATCAATTTTTCTTCGTTCTCTTGATATCTTTATTTGAAAAAGAAGGCATCTAAGCTTGTTTTGGGTTCAGTACTCTGGACAGCAAGTTTTTTATTGGTGAATGAATTTATCCACCAATCAGCAAGGACAACCCAGGTTGTTCAACAAAAATGTGCCGGCATCTAAACTTACATTCTTGCATTTCAAATAAAGATACCAAGAGAAAGAAGAAAAATTGATAAAAGGAGTAAATTAGAAAGATGCTTAAAATGTCATGCTGAATCTGAATAACGAAATAAAAAAATTGGGTACAGTGTCCCTTTAAGTTGTTATGTAGTATTTTCCAGCCAGAAAAATAATATATGATTTTATAAGCTCATAAAGTTTCTAAATGGTTCCTTAGCAATATCTTTTTACTACAACAAAAATAAACCAATGGATAATGTTGTGTGTGTAAGTTTCATGCACCTTTTTTGCATACATAAACAAAGAACCAATGTGGAACCTTACTAGTCCCCCCCCCCCCCCCCATAGTTGGAATGCATTAAAAGTGATGCCCTTCCATTCTATTTAGAGCAGAGTGTGTAATTTTAGGTGCATGTTTGTAACACAGCATTCTTACCGTTGCCTTGGTATTAGTTTGCTTTTGTCTCTGCATGCCCTGTGACAATCTCTGTTAGTTCATTAACATATGACTTGTATGGAAGGGTGTGATAGCTTTTTGATTTACAAATTCTTGGATAAATTCACTTAACATGCTAAACTAATTTAGTATCACCCCCTAAGTACATTAGTTAGTGTTATGATAAGGTTAGCTTGCAGTAGAAGAGCTTTTTTGTTCTTAGCATTGCTATTATTTGTCACTGCATTATTTATGCGATGCTGGCAGAATTTGTGTATGTGTCTCCAGGACATGTCTGTGTATAACAATTTATATAGCATGCAGAGTCTCAGCAGCTCTAATCAGAAGACACTGTGCTTGGGTTTATTGCAGTTAAGCAGTTTTCACTGATTTTCCCAACATAGATTTCCTCTAAAATTCATGGATACATTTCTGACGGAACCCAGACACAGGTAGTAAGGTAAGCTTTAAAAGAGAAAGGTACTTCTTCATTTTTGTATGATTATATGGGGCTTATTCATTGAAGGTTCATTAAAGTATTGTTTTTATATGCATTCAAATTTAATAACTGCATTGCTGAAGATCAGTGCACAAAATAAATGTTACAAAAAGCACTGCAGCTTGGTAGCACAATTTGCACTGTTTTGCAATCCAAGGACACACCCCTTGAAAAGCCTCTTAATTTTTTTTATTGTATATGGTTTGCTATTGCCAATTCGTGTATGTGTATATGCGTGTGTGTGCGCACGCCTTGATGATTAAACAATCCATATACATCATGTAAAAACATGCAAAATAAACATGATGCATTGCAGCATTGTTTCACTATGCATAATTAAACAATTTATGAAGAAATTTGATTTTTAATACAATGTCCTTTTAAGGTTGAAAGATCTTTCTAACTTTAGAATGCAACCTTCATGGAATAACAGAGGACTAGATAGACATCACCCTTAGTAACTAACAGGGTTGTTTGGTTGCGTTAAAAGAGGTGTCAAGCTGTTTGACATCAGTGAAACTGTTCTACAACCACACTAATGTCATGTTTTGTCACTGCTGAGTGGACACTTAGGTGGTGATGGCAGACTAGCTGCAGACCCTAGAAGGGAAGTATGATAAATCACATCACTATGTAGGCATATTATGGAACTGGAACACGTTGTTGATAAAACTATGTGACTGAAGATAACCTACATTATTTTTTTTTTCCTGTAATAAGTTTCCAATGACTTGTAGGAACACCTGCATAGTATTAAATGGAAAATACATTTAGGATTATTTTTGTATATAACATATAAATATGCTAATTGAAACCACAGCCTAAGTGAGCTGAGCTTGTAGAAAGAGCAGGCATTCTAATGTTTTTTCTATCTATAAACAAAGTTCAAATTATTTATTTATAAAATATTTTACCAGGAAGGATACATTGAGATTTCTCTTGTTTTCAAGTATGTCTCTTATCTCTATCTCGTTTTAAAGACAATACTAATCAATTCATATTTTTGTTATAAGTGGCTTCAACAGGCAAACGCAACTATTTCAAATAACAGAATAAAGTTAAACAAGCTATTTCAAAACAAATTGGGGACACATAATAGTGGTACAAATTTAAAAGTACAATGTCCTTTTACACGTATTGTAAAGTTTTAGTTTATTTAAAGGGACACTCAAGTCAAACTTAAACTTTCTTGATTCAGGTAGAGAACACGATTTTAAACGACTTTCCAATTTACTTACATTAACCAAAATAGTATTTTTATATTTACACTTTTTGAGTCACCAACTCGTACTAAGCATGTGTAAAAAATCACAGAATATATGCATTTGTGATTGGCTGATGGCTGTCACATGATACAGGAGGAGTGGAAATAGACATAACTTTGAAATTTGTCAGAAAAAAAAGACTGCTCATTTGAAGTTCAGACTAAGTGCTATTGCATTGTCTTTTTAGTATGCTTTTGTTGACTATGCAAATCTACTGTATTTACTGGTCCTCCTAAATTATCCCAGGGTAAAAAAGTCTGTACTTCTAATCTGATCTCTCCTGCTGTGATGCCAATGAGGGACAATTATAAATGAGCTGATAAATTCTCACAGAGTTTACAATTCCTTAAAGTGATTGTAAAACTTTGGCAATTTAATCCACAGTATATACAATTATTCATAAAAACAGGGGCACTTTGATTCATTAAAATATTTAAAGGGCCACTGTAAGTAAATATTTTCTATGCCTGTTACTAACTAACTACCCCAAATACGCTTTTTATCAATAGCATTTCATTAACATATCTCTACCGTATATCAGAAATCTTGTCTGAAAATTTTATTGTTTTCCAAACCCATCCTTTGCTCTGTACCAATCCGTTTACAATACCTAGGTTTCAAAATGGCGCTTTAAACACAGAGTTATTGGTTTAAGTATTTTGAACACGCAGTGCTGAAAATAGTGGGCAGGATAACGTGACATCATCGGCGAATAAAAGATATAACTTTTAGAACGTTATGAAACTTCGTTTTGGAGAAAATATAGGTCAGTAGGTTTTAATTAATGTTTATTAACTTTAATATGTTAGTTGTTTAGCTTAAAAATTATAACAGAAAGTAATCCTTTAAAGACGCTTCCCTTGTAAAATAATTACCATTTATTGATAGTAAACATTTTGTCGTTCCTCTGCCCGCATCTCATAGTTGATTTTTGTCTTCGATGGCTTATCCAGCTTCATTCAATTGTTTCATGATAAAGAAAGAAGGAGATGCGGGCAGAGGATCTGCGTTATGTTTACCATATCGCAATGGTAAGTATTAAAAAATAAGCGTCTTTGTAAAGTTTAATGAATTAAAGTGCCCCTGTTTTTAAGATTATTTTTGATACTGGGCTTTAATTCATTAAAGTTTGCAATCACCTTAAGAAAGTAAGGCGGACAGGGGTGCACATTTTTGCCCCTGGCTGCCCAGCGTCTAGTGGATGGCAATACGCTGTCTGCATTTAGCATTGCACACTATGACTAGGGTGCACTGCCACTCTCCTGCTCACATGCAGCCAATCGTGCGTGAGCAACGGCTGTCAATATCCACGGTCAGAAAAGTCCGGGGGTGGTTGACATACGACACATAACATACGCTGCTTCTTAAATCTCGGGCACAAGTTCGCTTGTGCGAACCTGTAGCCGACGGTGCTCCGACCCCTTGATAAATGGGGCTTTTGATGAGCCAATGACAATAGGCATATGTGTGTAGTGGCCTGTCACCAGGCTTTGCTTCTCTTGAGCCTACCTAGGTATGCTTTTTAACAAAAAAAATATGACAATGAAGTAAATGGCAAAGTCTCTTTAAATTGCATGTACTATCTGAACCACGAAGTTATTTTTGACTTATCTTTAACGTTACTATCTAAGGCCTAGTTTCCATTGATGTGGTACATTTTGGAAACTGATGATAAAAACATTTACCTCCATTAAAGTCACTGGTTACCACCAGTTTCCAAAGTGTATCACCTCAATGGAAACTAGGCCTAAGAGTTTCCACACAGCCTTGTTTGCTCACAAAATCCTACGTTTCAACATGTATGCTCCCATTTTATTTTTTTTATAGAAACTCCGTTTACAACATATTTCAAAGTTAAATGACAAGAAAAAGGGGACATGATAAATCATGAAAGTTTATTTTACTACACATAATTAAACATGTTGTATTATAAACTAAAACTGTCTTAATGTCCATTTAATGTATTTTACATTATAATGTTTCTGTTTTCTACCACCATATGGGTATTGAAATACCCTTTTCAATAAAAAAGAGTTAAACCAGAGTGAGTCTATGGGATGTATATAGTTAAATTCAAGAACATCTTTAGGATATCTTTCTCCACCTGGCACATAAATTCTCTTCCCACATAAGATTGGTAATTTGTTGACCATGGAATTCTCACTTGATGCCAGACATGGGTTTTGGCTTCCTCTTATTCCCATGTTAGCGTGGGAATGGCAGCAGCTGGCTGGTGAGGAGGTTTGTCATGTGAGACTGATCCTCCTCACGACTCCCTTTTCAATTCAGATATGACTATCCCTGGCTACTTTCCTTTGAGTCTTCGTGCACCCCATTATGTGTTGTAGGAGTGAAACAAGTTCCATCAGTAACTATGTAAGGGCTAGATTATGAGTGGAGCGCTAATTATTGTTGAAAGTAAAAAGTTTTTGCTTGCGCGCTACCCCGATGCAAAAAGCCGAAGTTATATTATCGCAACCGCGTTACATATATAGTGTGTGTGGGGAAATTAACATCCAACAAATTGTGCAAACCTGATCACATGTTCTCAAATGCGCTAACCCAACATGAAATATGAATATTAAAGATTCCAATGTTCTTCACATACAAGAATATGTTCTATTTATTCTGATATATACAGTATCTCACAAAAGTGAGTACACCCCTCACATTTTTGTAAATATTTTATTATATCTTTTCATGTGACAACACTGAAGAAATTACACTTTGCTACAATGTAAAGTAGTGAGTGTACAGCCTGTATAACAGAGTAAATTTGCTGTCTCCTCAAAATAACTCAACACACAGCCATTAATGTCTAAACCGTTGGCAACAAAAGTGAGTACACCCCTAAGTGGAAATGTCCAAATTGGGCCCAATTAGTCATTTTCCCTCCCCGGTGTCATGTGACTGGTTAGTGTTACAAGGTCTCAGGTATGAATGGGGAGTGGGTGTGTTAAGTTTGGTGTTATCGCTCTCGCACTCTCTTACTGGTCAATGGAAGTTCAACATGTTACCTCATGGCAAAGAACTCTCTGAGGATCTGAAAAAAAGAATTGTTGCTCTACAAAAATATGTCATAGGCTATAAGAAGATTGCCAAGACCCTGAAACTGAGCTGCAGCACGGTGGGCAAGACCATACAGCGGTTTCACAGGACAGGTTCCACTCAGAACAGGCCTAGCCATGGTCGACCAAAGAAGTTGAGTGCACATGCTTAGCATCATATCCAGAGATTGTCTTTGGGAAATAGACATATGAGTGCTGCCAGCATTGCTGCAGAGGTTGAAGGGGTGGGGGTACGCCGCACTCTGCATCAAATTGGATTGCATGGCTGTTGTCCCAGAAGGAAGCCTATTCTAAAGATGATGCACAAGAAAGCCCGCAAACAGTGTGCTGAAGACAAGCAGACTAAGGACATGGATTACAGGAACCATGTTCTGTGGTCCGATGAGACCAAGATAAACTTATTTGGTTCAGACGGTGTCAAGCATGTGTGGCGGCAACCAGGTGAGGCGTACAAAGACAAGTGTGTCTTGCCTACAGTCAAGCATGGTGGAGGGAGTGTCATGGTCTGGGCCTGCATGAGTGCTGCCGGCACTGGGAAGCTACAGTTCATTGAGGGAACCATGAATGCCAACATGTACTTTGACATACTGAAGCAGAGCATGATCCCCTCCCTTCGGAGACTGGGCTGCAGGGCAGTATTCAAACATGATAATGACCCCAAACACACCTCCAAGACGACCACTGCCTTGCTAAAGAAGCTGAGGGTAAAGGTGATGGACTGGCCAAGCATGTCTCCAGACCTAAACCCTATTGAGCATCTGTGGGGCATCCTCAAACGGAAGGTGGGGGAGCGCAAGGTCTCTAACATCCACCAGCTCCGTGATGACATCATGGAGGAGTGGAAGAGGACTCCAGTGGCAACCTGTGAAGCTCTGGTGAACTCAATGCCCAAGAGGGTTAAGGCAGTGCCACACAAAATATTGACACTTTGGGCCCAATTTGGACATTTCCATTTAGGGGTGTACTCAATTTTCTTGCCAACGGTTTAGACATTAATGGCTGTGTGTTGCATTATTTTGAGGGGACAGCAAATGTACACTGTTATACAGGCTGTACACTCACTACTTTACATTGTAGCAAAGTGTCATTTCTTCAGTGTTGTCACATGAAAAGATATAATAAAATATTTACACAAATGTGAGGGGTGTACTTACTTTGTGAGATACTGTATGTGTGTGTATTTCTATGTTAAAGCCCTTCTGCAGACTTTTTTTTTTTTCTGACACCTGAGACCTCATATCTTTGATCCCTTATAACTTTTTAATGCATTTTTTTTTTTAAATAATTTTTATTAGATAGTGTTATTATGAGTGTAAATCTACTTTTAAATGTATTTTTGATGTGGTTTTTTTTTGTGTGCAAATTTTTATTCTAGAGTAAGAGTTGACCGGAACTCTGAGGTCGTGCTAACCCAACTTGTGTTAAATTCAAGCAAACTTGTTTTCTTTCAACTTGTGAACAGGCTCGATAAACCAGATATTGCTCACGCAACTGTTCGCACGCCACTTGTAATCTGGCCCTAAATAAGGTATTGGCAAGTGGTAACTCCCTGGAGCAATTACTGCTGAAATGTTAAATGTGGCTTCTACATGTGTGTCGTTGTTGCACACATATACTTTTGCATGGTCATGATTACTTTTAAAGGACCAGTCAATACAATAGATTTGCATAATCAACAAATGCATGATAAGAAGACAATGCAATAGCACTTAGTCTGAACTTCAAATGAGTAGTAGATTTTTTAAAATAAATTGCAAAGTTATGTCTATTTCCACTCCCCCTGCACCATGTGACAGCCATCAGCCAATCACAGATGCATATACGTATATGCTGTGAATTCTTGCACATGCTCAGTAGTAGCTGGTGACTCAAAAAGTGTAAATATATAAAGACTGTGTACATTTTGTTAATAGAAGTAAATTGGAAAGTTGTTTAAAATGACATGCTGTATCTGAATCATGACGTTTAATTTTGACTTGAGTGTCCCTTTAAGTAATTAAATGGGGTTTCTAAATGATTGTAATGGCTTAGAATTTGCAAAAAACAAACAAACCATTTTATCAGGTAAGTGTATATCCCATTGAGTTTTTCCCTGTAAGTATCTATTTGAGTTTGCTGAGTCTGAAAATGTTTTGAAAGCATTAACCCCTTTTTTTGCTGTCATTGTTTTTCCTTAGCCAAGTTCCATCGACCCTTGTGTTAATTGAAGGAGCCAGTCAGGACTTGTTACTTGAGAAAAAACAGACACTGCCATTTTGTTAGCAAAAGTTCCATTGTTTTGCAGTGTATTTGATCATTTCTTTTAAGGCTAGTCGGGAATAGATATGTAGCAAGGTTAGGCTTGTGAAGTCTGCCATATGCACTTCCAATTAAACATTTTGATTGTAATATAAATTGTTTAACTTTTGCATATTAAAAAAACCTTGTTCACTATTTATTTTGCTCCCCTTTCCAGTCTGAAAATTGAGTTTCCAGTACTGAAAACCAAAAGAGCCCATGTTAGATTTTGAAGCTGTTGTTTTTTTTTCCTGCTAAAGCCAAACAATTGAGATTTTGTTAGCACAATGACAGTGGCAAGCCTTGCTGTCTCCAGGCTCAATTCCAGATTGGCTTCTCCAAATAAGGAAAGTGGTGTGTGGAATTTGACCATTGAAAAACAATTGCAACAAGCAAGGTGTTAATCTGTTCTGATTTAGTTCAGACTCTGCAAATATATTAATCTATTGAAGACTGTGAAATAACGTTTTTTATTACACAGTGTTTATTGTTCCTTTAAATTTCAGGAAAGGGGAAAAATAAATAAAGTATTTTTCATTGTTTTTAATATACTTTATATTACAAAATCAAAGTGTTCTATGTTCTTTTAAAATAATTTAGGAGTTATTGATGTCCATTTCCTAGCTAACTTAAAGGGACATAAGGGCTGGTTTTAAAGTCACAGTAATAAGGCTGGTAAGTTACTAGAAAATATGGTAAGGCTTCAGGCACCTAAGTCAACCTTTGCTTTTATTACATTTAATTCTCAAGTTTGGTCAGTCACCCAAGAAATTCTAGAGGAATTTGTAACATACTATAAGTCATTATATACTAGGCAGGAAATAGCGGGAGAAGAGTAAGGTAAAGATCCCAATATTATATGAGGAACAGAGCTCATCCTTAAATACCCCAGTGACAGTCCAAGACCTGATAGATGTTTTACTGAAGCACACATCTGTGTATTACCCAAGTGATCCCAATCTCACTAGGGACTATAGGCCTATCTCGCTGCTTAATAGTGACTATAAGTTATTTACTAAGAACCTGGCGAATAGGTTGTCAGGGATTTTACATCTATTGATTCAGACAGGATTTATTAAACCCTGTTCTTCTGTCATTATTATTTGGAAGACCCTTGTGGTTATATTGCATTATTGGTATAAAACTCAACTAGGAGATTACCGAGGGCTGCAGGATGCTTGCCTGTTATCTCTTGATGCTGAAAAATCTTTTGACGGGGTGGAGTGGGAACACCCCTATACCTCATTGGAGAAATTTGTTATAACAGGGAATTTCCTAACTGTTATTCAGAGGCTATAGTCACATCCATGGGCCTCTATAATTATTAAAGGGACAGGAAACCCCAAACTTTTCTTTTGTAAATTCAGATAGAACATACAATTTTAATCAACTTTCCAATCAACTTTACTTCTATTATCAAATGTTCTTCATTCGCTTGTTATCCTTTGCTGAGGGAACATTGGCAACAAGCTGAACACACCTAGTTAGCCAATCGCAAGAGACAAATATGTGCAAGCATCAATCAGTTAGTCCCACTAGTTTAGGATATGTGTATATTCTTTTTTAACAAGGGATACTAAGAGAACAAAGCACATTTGGAAATAGAAGTGAATTTAAAAGTATCTTTAGAAATTACATGCTCTATCTGAATCATGCAAGTTTTATTTTGACTTTCCTATTCCTTTAAAGGGACAGTCAACACCAGAATTTTTGTTGTTTTAAAAGATAGATAATCCCTTAATTACCAATTCCCCAGTTTTGCATAACCAACATAGTTATAATTATACACGTTTTACCTTTGTAATTACCTTGTATCTAAGCCTCAGCAGACTGCCCCCTTATTTCAGTTCTTTTGACAGACTTGCATTTTAGCCAATCAGAGCTGTCTCCATGGTAAATTCACGTGCATGAGCTCTGTTATCTATATGAAACACATGAACTAATGCCCTCTAGTGGTGAAAAACTATCAAAATGCATTTAGATTAGAGGCGGCCTTCAAAGTGTAAGAAATTAGCATATGAACCTCCTAGGTTTAGCTTTCAACTAAGAATACCAAGAGAACAAATAAAAATTTGTGATAAAAGTAAATTAGAAAGTTGTTTAAAATTACATGTCCTATTTGAAACATGAAAGTTTTTTTTAGACTTGACTGTCCTTTTAATGGTGACTGATCTTATTTTTTTGAGTTAGAGAGAGGCACCAGACAAGGATGCCCATTATTGGCACTTCTTTTTAATCTTGCCATGGAACCACTAGCTTGCTATATTAGACAGTACTACAAGGGCCTCAATCTTAATGGTCACAGAATCCACATATCATAATACACAGATGACCTGTTGCTCTATATAGGGAATTCTGCGGCCAATATACCTATTTTACTTGAAATTATTAATAAATTTGGAATCTTCACAGGATATAAAATTAACTTGGATATGTCAGAGGTGACCTGGCTACACAACTCCCATAAGAATTTCTTAGAAGGAAGTCAGGGACTAACCTCAAGATTACGGATGGTTCTTTCAAATACTTGGGGATCTATATACATGTTAACCCTCAACTTTATACAATTTAAATGTAGGGAAAACAGTTAAATATATTCAAGACTTGTTAAAGGACAACTTAACACAAATTGTAAACTACATGATTTTGAACCTTCATGTCTGATAATAATTTTGCAATGAAAACTGCAGCTTTATTTGGTCAAATGAGTATATTGTTTTATACACTGTGTATGGTGTATATGTATGTATGTAAATGTGTATATATATTCACATGCATACACAGATAGAAAACCCTTTATCCAAACAGCTTGGGATCGGAAAAGGTTTGGATTTCAGAATAGTTTGAATTTTGAAATTCTTACATTTTAAAAATGGGACAGTTGGGGGAGAGCAGGGAACCAAATGTAAAAAAAAAATGATGTAATTTAGGCAATATTAAAATTTCATAATACATCTTATACATGCAACTAAAGGTTGTTTTTATATCATTTTTAATACTTTTGTTACTTACAGGCATGGAAAATAGTAATTTTTGAAAATTTTATTTAAAAAAAAAAAAAAAAAAAAAAAAGGTGAAAAAGTGTGTGTTACGGGTAAAGTCTGAAATCCGGGTAATCCTAAAATTACCCAAGCAGCTCTGGGTAAAGCCTGAAGTAGTGTAATTCCCCATCTACACAGTTTTTTTTTTTTTTTTTTTTTTTGCTGGGGGGTTCAAGGAAGGTGCCCACTGATCCTCTGGCATCCACGCTAAATGAACCTTGGGGAATGAGGTTTACAAGGGGGTGAAGCCCCCCTTAAACCACCCAGGCGGAAGCAAAATTAGATAGTGAATATGTGGGAATTACAGTGCATTGTATGTATGTTTCATAAATGTATTTTTTACTGAAATGTGCTAAAAAGCAGATTTTTATTTTTTTAAATCAAATATATAGATGTGAATATGTTTGATGAAGTTAGTTGATGCACTCTGAGTAGATTTATGATGTTTCTTCTGGCTTTACCCACAGCACTCTGAGTAGATTTATGTTACTTCGGGCAATACCCAGAGCTTCTTGGGCAATTCTAGGTTTACCCGGGTAATGCTAGGATTACCCAATTTCCGACTTTACCTGCTATATACTGCAGAAAAAGATCTGTACTCACTGGATTATCACAAATAAGTGTTTTATTAGGTGACGCTTTGGGGGGGATCAAAAATTATCTTCCCCAGACCAACCAGATAAAGACAGTATACAAAGCTTGTAAACGCTTGGACCCTCCCTTTGCCTCCCCCCAAAAAATGCCAAATGTTGCCATATTTACATAGCAAAAACAACATACAGTGTCAATCAGGTGTACATAAGTAAGTTTGGCATAACATGTGAAAACTATACAGGGTGATCACAGGAAAAATACAACCTAGATACAAAAATACAGGTATTTTAGTGAAATATAATTACATGCCTCAGTGGGACAGTTACATTCTTAGTCTATTAAAGCATCCATTCTACTGTCAAGGTAGGGCAATAAGATCCATGCCATCCAGCCTTTTTGTAACAAAAATAGTGCAAGGGGCTATAGAAGCATCGCTTGCCATCAAGAAGTATTAACAACACCCGATAGCCTATCTCTAGGGAAATCAATGTTATCCGGTGTAATATCAAATTTTCTTACCGTGGCTAATGTGCATGCGCAAATGATGTCATTGTTTTCCACAGCTCAAAGTTAATATTTTATATAATTTAATGATACATGTTTATCCCCGCATGTGCTTTCTGTGCAAACGGCTTTTATCAGAGCACTTCCTCTGTCAGATGTAGCAACCCACGTACTATGCATGCTAGTGGGAAAATCTGACAGAACACAACACTGTCTGTCATATTTTCCTACCTCTTCAGTCCGAATGTACTAATTACGTCACTCAGTGAAGCAGACGTAATTATTTTCACTACCGCTATCAAATTTTTCTACCCTGCTAAGTGCGCATGAACATATGCACTTCAGCGCATTCCACAGAGCAGCTGTGGAATGCAATGTTATATGCGCATTAGCCGCAGTAGAAACATTTAATATGTAGCCCCCCTTGAACCCCCCCAGACAGAGGCAAAAAAAATAGTGAAGATGGGGAAATTACAGTGCCATGGTTTTTATGTGTAGTTACCAAGCACTTACGTTGCCGAGATTTGCTTCTGCAGTGGAGCGCATGCGCAGTGAGTCAAGTTTTTGGTCATACTTGGCTGATCTGACAAACTTGCAGCAATTGGAATGTGCTGACGCGATGGAGAATGCGGTGACGTGGTGGAGCGCATGTGTAGAGAAGGAATTTGCGGTCACACAGCTAATTCCACGTCACTGGAAGTGACGATATTTTCAAATCTGTCAGAACACAGGCATCCAAAATTCGTATACTATTGCCCATATAGCTCCCAAACATAATAGTCACATAGCACACAAACTGTGTGAATATTGTAGTAGGGATTTGCGTGGCAATCTGTCACATCATGGGTGTGGTAAGCTGTCAGTGTCAATAACCTGCGTACCAACCATGTAGTATTTGTAATCGGCTGCCAAAAACTGTGTGTATACTGTTGCCCTTACAGCTCCCAAATCCCATAAAAGTTGTAAAGTTATGCGGGCTATTATGATGATCGTGGTGGGGGTGGGCGTGTCAGTCCAGCGTGTCACAAGACTAATTGGAGTGGCTTGCTTTCAGTGATAACATACGTTCAAAGAAGCCACAGTAGGTGTAACTCGTTCTCGCAGGAGAAAGCTATATTAATTGTTAATTAGGGATTACATGTGGTGGATACCGCACTGTCCACTGCAATCAACTTTAATGTGACGTTGAGGAATGGGATATTCCCCTTGGATTACCATAATATAAAACAAGAAATATAATTAATTACATAAATAATGAACCAATAAAAGTTGTACAGGTATTTGTATTTCACAGCTGCAAGGCCTAGAAAGGATCCAGCTGCGCTAGACTAAATTTTAGGTGCACTGGTAGCTCTCAGTGAGGGAGCACCCATAGATATCTTGGGGAAGCTAAACCAGGGCCTAATTTTAAGCCGCCAGTGTCTTCCTGGCACCTAGATTTGTCATCGTTCAGGAGCAGTTTAGGGGCTTACATGAATACCGGGCCTAAAACTGATAAGAAATGGGGCTCTTTGCTCCTAGCAGGTTCTTATGCGCACTATACAAAAAATGAAAAGAAAATAATACTTGCATGTGGCACTATTGTATGTGTGAAAAAAACGTGGCATTAGCAGGATGCAGGGTTTTGCATTTTCTGCTAGTTGTCTTCCATTGTCTCATAAATGCTTACTAGGTAATTTATGTTAAAGTTCCATTTTAGGTCTTGCACTCCATACTTTGACTTAAAGGGACAGTTTACTCTAAATCTGTCTCCCCTTTAAAGGGACATTACACTAGATTTTTATTTGCATAAATGTTTTATATTTCATCCATTTATATAGCCCAGGGGTGGGCAATTACCGGCTCTCCAGATGTTATGGACTACATCTCCCATGATGCTTTGCCTACATTGTCTGAACGAGCATTATGGGAGATGTAGTCCATAACATCTGGAGGGCCGATAGTTGCCCACCCCTGATATAGCCCATGCAGGGTTTAAAAAAAAAAAAAAAAGTATAGTTTTGCTTATTTTTAAATAAAATTGCGCTGTATTTCAGACTCCTAACCAAGTCCCAAATTTTCAGAAATAGACTTTTGTCTACCTACTCCATCTTGCTCCTGTTTGTGTAAAGAGTGTTTTCATATGCAGGAGGAGGGGGGAGAGTCTGCTTTTTTTTTATATATATATTTTTAACCACCTTCAGTGGGTGTACCAGTTAACCGTTTCAACAGAGCCAAACTGGGAGCTTCTAAGTAAGTTTTTAACCCCTTAAGGCCCGGCATTTCAGACAAAAACTTCCCTAAAAGACCAGAGCATTTTTGCCATCACTACATTTAAACAGAAATAGAACCTTTTTTATATTTACCTATCAAAATTATATATATATATATATATATATATATATATATATATATATATATATATATATATATAAAAAAAACACAGGAATGGACCGCACTCACAGACTGGACTGGGTACACATCCTAAGCCACTGTTAACTCCACAGCCCTGAACACTGACAGACAGCTGCAAAGTTCCCAGCAACCAAGGCAGTTAACCCCAGAGCAACCTGGGTGTCAGGTCCGCAGGGGAGCATTACAAACATTAACACAAAACACAAAAAACCCAGCACTCACTAGCAGATTCACAGCAATGTTTAAAAGCAAAACTGGGGGAAGTCAGTTACATTTGGCGCCAAAGGATCAAGCCCAGGACCACAACAAGGTCTCCCCCTTCCTGGGACCCTAAACCAGCACCCACACAATGCCTACTTCCAAACAAACCAACTGGGAACCTCCCAGGGTGACACAGGCTTTTGTAACCTCCCCTATGTAAATACAAAACACAGGAATGGACCGCACTCACAGACTGGACTGGGTACACATCCTAAGCCACTGTTAACTCCACAGCCCTGAACACTGACAGACAGCTGCAAAGTTCCCAGCAACCAAGGCAGTTAACCCCAGAGCAACCTGGGTGTCAGGTCCACAGGGGAGCATTACAAACATTAACACAACACAAAAAACCCAGCACTCACTAGCAGATTCACAGCAATGTTTAAAAGCAAAACTGGGGGAAGTCAGTTACATTTGGCGCCAAAGGATCAAGCCCAGGACCACGACAAGGTCTCCCCCTTCCTGGGACCCTAAACCAGCACCCACACAATGCATACTTCCAAACAAACCAACTGGGAGCATGTGTCACCCTGGGCTTGATCCTTTAAAAAAAAATAAAAAATGTCCCATTTTTTTTTCTGTAGTGTAGCTGCCCCCCCTCAATACACTACCCCCCTCCCAGATCCCTTTCTGTTAACGGATCCCACATGGGATCCCCCTCATTGCCCCTACTCCCTCCCCCCTTAATGACTGAGTTTTTTGTTATTTATTTTTTTCCCTGTAGCGTGGCCAAGCTGTCCCACCCACTCCCTGCCTCCTCCAGGGATGGGCCCCCCACCCGCCTTCCACCGTACGCTCCCACCCACCAACGATCGGCACTACCGCTGTCCGATGCAGAGGGGGACAAAGATTGACCGTCTCTGCATCGGTAACTCTGCAAATCTATTTCTGCAGTGCCCTACTTGTGGGGCATGCAGAAATAGCGCAATCTCACTATTTTGAGCGAGATTGCGGCAGAGAGAAGCCCAGGACTCACATCGCTGATCCTTAACAGCATAATGACCAGTGTTGTACAGGGTACAGCGCTGGTCGTTAAGGGTTTAAACGGTTTTTATACTGGATTTTTATATCCGTATCTGAGCATATTATTCTTTATAGCAGTGTCTATTACATGCAGTTATATGAAAATTGGTGTATACTGTCCCTTTAATTTGTTCCCAATGATCCTTTTTACTTTCTGGAGTGTAAATTGCTTAAACATCATTCTTTTATCTTTGTATAAAAAAGCTGTGTCAACATCGCTAGCAGAATAAATTACACTCCCAGTGGGTGGTAGGAGAGAGAAGTAATAAAATGTTTTTTTTTTTCTTCAACTTGTTCTGCTTAAGTAATGGGATTTGGTATACAGATAAGGAAGAATTTGTGTGTACACAAAGTGATACAATTTTGATGGGTTGTAGGGTCAATGAATAAAAATGTTTATATACAAGAATAAACCTAAAGGGACAATTTCTCATACATGTTATACTCTGCTGCTGGTATAACAAGTATTGCAAATACATTAAGGGGAAAACTATTTTATGGTGCACTGTCCCTTTAACTTGCTGACCCAGGTGTGAGGCGTCCACAGCCTTGTCTGTTAATTGTTCAGTGTGTGGCAGGTGTGAAGTGCAATCAAAGCAAGAAGCGTATGTAAGGTTACACAATCCTCCGTTACCTGTAGTGCTGGTATAGTATGTCAGTATGGCTCGCTTCCCACAGCTGTCCTACCGACTTGTCTTTTCCATACACGTTGGTCTTGTTTTCTTTCTGTCAGAAACGGTTAGCTATAGTGATTACACATGTAAGTAACAGGAGCCGTGAACAAGATATTATGTTTGCTCAAGGCAGGCTCCTTAACTAGTTACGGTACATATGTAAGCCCACCCGAAATACAGAAACTAATGACAAGGTATCTAATCTATTTATAACTAACATATTTGTGATACGTATTTTATAGGTTACTAAAATATTTGTCATTTGTTATGTAAATGGGGGAAGACATGAGGTGCAACGTTAAGCACATTTATTTCCCCAACTGTCTCCCTCCCCCCTAGAGTGTGCCATTTTAGGACACTTTTCAATTTACTTCCAATTACTTTTTTCTAGATGGTGATCGGTGGCTACTTATATATGTCTCTTGTCATTGGCTTATCAGATGTGGGCAGCTAGGTCCCAGTAGTGCATTGCTGCTCTTGAGTTGACGTTTTGCACTTTTGGCTCCTTTTTATTGTATGCAATAATATAAAACCTCATGAAATGCAATATTTATTATTTCATGATTCAGAGAGAGCATCGATTTTTAAACAACTTTCAAGTTTACTTCTATTATTAATTTTGGTTAATTCTCTATGTATCCTTTGCTGAAGGAGCAGGAATGCACTACTAGGAGCTAGTTGAACACATTGGTAAGCCAATAACAAGAGGCATATATGTGCAGCCACCAATCAGCAGCTCCCAGTTCCTGAGCCTACCTAGGTAGTATTTGCAACAAAGGATAGCAAGAGAACTAAGAAGGGTTTCATGCTTCTTGTAATATACTTTATATAATTTGTTATAATAACACTTGCATTGTATGACATACCCTTGTATAATGTCTCATTGTAAGTCTTTTATTGTACTTTGCTTGGTTAAAAAGCATGGTGGTATTTGCTAATTGGTGGCTGCACAGTTTAATTAGCCACCTAGCTATGCTTTTCAACAAAGGATACCTAAATAATTAAGCAAATTGTATACTAGAAGTATATTGGAAAATTCTTTAAAATCATGGGCTCGATCACATATGCGCGGGTTTGGTATCCTATTTACAGCGCTGCATATAAATGCTGCACGTATATTTTCGCCCGCAATTTTTACTCCCATAAGCTAACATGGGACCGCGTTGCAAATTAGTATCCAATATTCAGCGCAAGGACTTACGTGGCGGAAATGGAGAAATCTTACTCCATTTTCATCTCTCCATAAAAGGCAGCCGTAGCAAGCCTTGCGCTGAGTATGGGAGCACCGTAACTCCCGAAAATGCCTGCAAAAATAAACTAACACCTAATGCATGCGCAATATTTATCTACCTGTCAACCGCAATCCCCCACCGCAATTACTAATAAAGTGTATTAACCCCTATATCCACCATCGAACCCACATCGGAACTAATAAAAGTATTAACCCCTAAACCGACAACCCCCCACAACAAAATAAGCCTAATTAAACTATTAACCCCTAATCCACCAAAGCCCACAACGCAATAAACCTAACCTAACACCCCCTAAATTAACCCAAATTACTTAATTTACAAAATACTAAAGTTAACATTAAATTAAAAAAACCTAAAACTACTTTAAAAATACAAATAAACTAAGTATAAAGTAAAGGGACAGTCTAATCAAAATTCTGGTGTAGACTGTCCCTTTAAGCTACAATTACAGAAAATAAAAAAATCTAAGATTTCATAAAATTAAAAAAGAAGAAGAAAATTTTAAAAAATTATACCTAATCCCTATGAAAATAAAAAGAAGGAAGAAGGTCCTGTTAGGTGATGAAGTCTTCTTCCCAGCAGCGACCTCTTCTTTCTTCTTCCTGGAACATCCTTCGCGGAGTGGAGCCGAAGACCGCGGAGCTGAAGACCGGCGACCGCAGAGCCATGGAGTGTGAAGGATCCTCTTCGTATGAATTTAAGGGACGCCGTTTTTAATTGCGTACCTTGAATTCTTTATCCACTGTGCGGCGAAGATCGTACGAAGAGGATCTTCCACGCTCCAAGGCTCCGCAGTCGCCGGTCTTCAGTTCCAGGGTCGCCAGTCTTCAGCTCCGCAGTCTTCAGCTCCGCGAAGGATGTTGAAGAAAGAAGAGGTCGCTGCTTTGAAGACTTCACCACCTGAAACAGGACCTTCTCCGCTGGACTTCAGGAATGGTGAGTAGCAACCTGGGTGTTAGACTTAGAGTTTTTTTTGTTTTTTTTATTTAGATAGGGTGGGCAGTAAAAGAGCTAAATGCCCTTTTAAGGGGAATTCCCAACAAATGCACTTTTCAGGGCAATGGGTAGTATAGGGTTTTTAGTGTTAGGTTCTTTTGTTTGGGGGGTTTTACTGTTAGGGGGGACTTTGTGTATTTTATTGTAAAAGAGTTGATTATCTTGGGGCAATGCCCTGCAAAAAGCCCTTTTAAGGGCTACTGCTAGTTTATTAGAGTAGGGGGTGTTTTTATTTGGGGGGGGCTTTTTTATTTTCATAGGGATAAGGTATCATTTTTTAAAATTTGGTAATTTTCTTTTTTATTTTATGTAATCTTAGATTTTTTTTATTTTCTGTAATTGTAGTTTAAAGGGACAGTCTACACCAGAATTTTGATTAGACTGTCCCTTTAATTTATACTTAGTTTATTTGTATTTTTAAAGTAGTGTTAGTTTTTTTTTTTAATTTAATAGTAACTTTAGTATTTTGTAAATTAGGTAATTTGGGTTCATTTAGGGTGTGTTAGGTTAGGGGTTAGGTTTATTGTGTTGTGGTCTTTGGCGGATTAGGGGTTAATACTTTAATAGGTTTATTGCTTTTTGGCGGGTTGTCGGTTTAGGGGTTAATACATTTATTATTAGTAGTGAGAGGGGGGATTTCGGATATAGGGGTTTCACGTGTCGGGTTTATTTTTCGGAGGCGGGTTAGACATTTACAGGAGATTTGTGTTTTTTTTTTTTAATTTATTTTTTTTCTTTTCTTAGGCGCCGGCAGTTTCTAAAGTGCCGTAAATCACTGGCGACTCCAGAAATTTGAATTTACGCTAATTTCTGGACATCGCTAGTTTATCCGACTTATGGCACTTTATGAACTGCTGGCGCTGTATATGTAATACTCCGATGTTGCAAGGTGAAATTACGGGCGGTGCAGGTTGCAGCGCTTGCGCTGAAGCCTGCGCCGTATATGTAATCTCGCCACGTATGCTCTATCTGAGTCATGAAATAAAAAATTTGGGTTTCCTGTCCCTTTAACAAAAATTCTGTTACTTAACAATACTTTACAAGAGGGAATCACTATTACTACAGCTTATAAAGAAAGCATTTTTAAAAAAACAAAACAATAAAGCTCCTAATTGGGTGATATATAGAAGACGAATAAGTTAACATAATTTAAAGCTATGTCTGTGATAGCAGCTGGTTCAGCATTTAGCAGCATTTGTGAAATGGAATAACGTATACAAAGATAACAGATGTTGTAGAGCAAATGTACTCATTGGCCAGCATTTGAAAAATGCAGAGTTCTTAGCAACCTAGGACTCTTGCTGCAAACATGACTATATTAACCCTTGTGCTACTATATATTATCCTACTAAGCAACACAGATACCCATTAATCATACTTTGATCTGCCAGCAATGAAAGGGTGAATAACGGGCCTATTAAGAGCCCTTCATGTGAATAGCTAATGACTGTGCTGCCTTTGTCTTCACAGATCAGACATTGAGCTGGGGCCAGCAGGTCACGGCTGTGGGCGGAGTGGAGTTCAGTCTTGGGCCTCTGAGCAGTTAGTGATGAGGGGGGAATCAGTTACTCTATCAAGAGTACAATTAGGCTCTATTCTTGTCAATGCAAAGGGTGAGCATGACACAGTTATGAATAAACATCACCCGCCACTCACACACAAACGTATATCAGACTATAGTACTTGTGCGTTTGGGTGCGTAACATGTTCTGCCCAGTAACGGGAAAAAGACGTTCAGTTGACCTTACAGCAATGACATTAAAGGGACAGTCTACAATAGAATTTTTATTGTTTGAAAATATACATAATCCCTTTATTACCTATTCCCCAGTTTTGCACAACCAACACAGTTATATTAATATACGTTTTACCTCTGATTACCTTGTATCTAAGCATCTTCTGACACCCCCTGATCACATGACTTTGTATTTATTATCTATTGAATTGTATTTAGTATTGTGTTGTGCTAACTCTTAACTCCCCGGGCGTGAGTACAGTGTTATCTATATGGCCCACATGAACTATCAGTCTCTTGTTGTGAAAAGCATGTAATTAAGAGGCAGCCTTCAGTGGCTTATAAATTAGCATATACGCCTATCTAGGTTCAGTTTCAACTAAAAATACCAAGAGAACAAAGCAAATTTGATGATAAAACTAAATTGGAAAGTTGATTACAAGTCCTATCTGAATAATGAAAGTTTAATTTTGACTAGACTTTCCCTTTAAGTAGTGTAGGATCGGTTTGTCAGTAGCATGTTAATTTGTTCCTGAAGTACCATGAAAATATATGTCCATATACAATGACAAGTAAAGTGGTGGCCAAACTTTTGGTGATTAACCTTAAAATGATTTAAAATTCACATAATACTTTTATTACTAATGATAGTATTATGGTCATCATTATTTTCATTACAAAAGCCACAGAATGTTCTAATGTCAGAGTATATTCTATAAAGGAACATCTAATATTTTCTTCCCTTTTAATGTTTTTCCAATTATCTATTTTACCTACTGTAGTGTATTACATTGTTTACAAATAGCTCATTCACCTTTATTTTCAGATTTGAAATAGCTGATTTTGTCTATTGTTTCCCCACCCGTACTGAACATTTCTGAAGTTCTGGTTACACATAAACCATGTAAACAAGACGATCAGATAAAATAATGCTCCCAGTTGGTGTTTGTGACAGAGGTACTAAAATGTTAATTTTCCATTGTTCTCTCCAAGTACTGGCAATTGAGTAAACAGCAATAAAGAAGATAAGGAGCACTTGTGTAAATAATTAGACAGAAAAGATAATGAGGTCTGCTTTCCCTGTCAGCTCAACTCGTTTAATTGGGTTATTATTATTTTATTATTTATAAAGCACCAACAGATTCCGCAGCGCTGTCCATGGGTACAAAGATAAAAGCACAATACAATATAAAAGACACCTGACAAAGTTTAACAAGCACATACAGGGGGATTTGAGGACCCTAATTGGGGTTATGATTTCAATTAGATTTAGCAGTAACAGTTATTTCATATACAAAATTGTACTTCAAGATGCAATTTCCCATACATTTAAACTCTGCAGCTGATATAATGAGTCATTGTAAACACATTAATGAACATGAAACCTCACATTTTTCTTTCGTGGTTCAGATACAGCATACAATGTTAAACAACTTTCCAATTTAGTTATATTATCAATTTAGCTTCATTCTCTTGTTATCCTTTATAAAAGAAGCAGCAATGCATTACTGGGATCTAGGTGAACACATCAGTTATTCAATGACAGCAGACATATATGTGCAGCCACCAATCAACAGCTACCTCCCAGCTCCTGAGACTACCTAAGTATGCTTTCTAACAATGGATACCAAAAGAACTATAGAAATTAGATTATAGAAGTAAATTGGAGAGTTGTATAAAATTGTATGCTCTATCTGTATTATGAAAGACAATTTGGGGTTTTATGTCCCTTTAAAGTCCAATAAAACATGTTGAGATCTGTGCATATCCTAAAAGGACTAAGTAAAAATAGTTTACATAAAAACATTGTTTAAAAATTGCTGGCAAGTATTTTAAATAATTTTCAAAAATAAGCAAAATTATTAACAAAGCCATGCTGTCTGAACTAGTCTGATCAACCCCTCCTTATCAGTTCACACTGAGTTCACAACAGCTTGTTTGCTTCTATGAATGCTCCAGCAGATAATAAGTGTTAAAGTCTTGCATTTTACCAAAGCAAAGGTAGATATAGATACAGCCATAGAAGGAATTGTGTGGGGGGAGTTAGAGAATTTGGAAACTTAAAAGAAAGGGTTAAGGGTGAGGCACTGCAGTATAAATTTGCAGTTTAAGTAATTAAAGTACATATTATATTTTGTCTCTATCCCAACTTGTTTTATTTCCCTTTAAGGAGAAACCAATTTTACAGTACACTGACCCTATAAGAGAAAATAGGAGTCCTTTGCCTTGGTGTCAGTGAGTACAGGTGGCCCTCGTTTTACAACGGTTCAATTTACACCGTTTCAGAATAACAACCTTTTCTTCTGTTAAGTGTGATCAGTCCACGGGTCATCATTACTTGTGGGATATTAACTGCTCCCCTACAGGAAGTGCAAGAGGATTCACCCAGCAGAGTTGCTATATAGCTCCTCCCCTCTACGTCACCCCCAGTCATTCTCTTGCACCCAACGACTAGATAGGATGTGTGAGAGGACTATGGTGATATATTTAGTTTTTATATCTTCAATCAAAAGTTTGTTATTTTATAATAGCACCGGAGTGTGTTATTCCTTCTCTGGTAGAATTTGAAGAAGAATCTACCTGAGTTTTTCTATGATTTTAGCCGGAGTAGTTAAGATCATATTGCTGTTTCTCGGCCATCTGAGGAGAGGTAAACTTCAGATCAGGGGACAGCAGGCAGATTAATCTGCAAAGAGGTATGTAGCAGTTTATTATTTTCTGACATGGAATTGATGAGAAAATCCTGCCATACCGTTATAATGTAAACTCAGCCTTGAATGCAGTAGATGTAGCTGATATCAGGCTGTCATGTATGTATATTTTACACTTCAGTTTTCTGGGAAATGGTACTTCTCTGGCTTTTAAACTGTATACATAGACTTAACCTATTTTGCAGGGACTTGCAATAGGTTTTAAATGACAATCAATTATTGAGGTAAAACGTTTTTTTGCTGGCATGTAAAAACGTTTTTTTCTCTGAGGTACTGGGTGAAAAAATGTTTTGGGCACTTTTTTTCCACTTGGCAATAGTTTTGATTTAAATTAGAGCAGTTCACTGATCCCTCTCACTGTTATGTGTGTGGGGGAGGGGCCATTTTTGGCACTTTTACTATGCATCAGAAAAACTCAGTCAGAGGTTCATTTTCTTCCTGCATGATCCGGTTCATCTCTACAGAGTTCAGGGATCTCAAGAGTCTTTTTTGAGGGAAGTAATCATTACAGCAGAGCTGTGCTGATTGTATTGACTGTGATATAAAAAACGTTTATTTGTGTATTTTTTTCTGCTGCCTGGGTTAGTTATCATTTGCTGAGGGGAACAATCCTTTGCTAAAACTGTATATTCTGACAAAGATTGATGCTATAACTTAATTATTTTATCTGTTATAATATTTTCTGTGCTTCTTAAAGGCACAGTTCATTTTCATATTATTTGTAAATTACTTTGAAAAGTATTTCCAAGTTGCTGTTTATTTGCTAGTGTGTTAAACATGTCTGATTCAGAGGGATATCTCTGTGCTATATGTGTTAATGCCAAAGTGGAGCCCAATAGAAATTTATGTACTAAATGTATTGATGCTACTTTAAAAAATAGTCAATCTGTACAAATTGAACATATTTCACCAAACAACGAGGGGAGAGTTATGCCGACTAACTCGCCTCACGTGTCAGTACCTGCATCTCCCGCTCAGGAGGTGCGTGATATTGTAGCGCCGAGTGCATCTGGGCGGCCATTACAAATCACATTACAAGATATGGCTACTGTTATGACTGAAGTTTTGGCTAAACTACCAGAACTAAGAGGTAAACGTGATCACTCTGGGATGAGAACAGAGTGCGCTGATAATGCAAGGGCCATGTCTGATACTGCGTCACAGTTTGCAGAACGTGAAGACGGAGAGCTTCATTCTGTGGGTGACGGTTCTGATCCAAATAAACTGGACTCAGACATTTCAAATTTTAAATTTAAGCTTGAGAACCTCCGTGTGTTACTAGGGGAGGTATTAGCGGCTCTGAATGATTGTAACACAGTTGCAATCCCAGAAAAAATGTGTAGGTTGGATAAATATTTTGCGGTACCGACGAGTACTGACGTTTTTCCTATACCTAAGAGACTTACTGACATTGTTACTAAGGAGTGGGATAGACCCGGTGTGCCTTTCTCACCCCCTCCTATATTCAGAAAAATGTTTCCAATAGACGCCGCCACACGGGACTTATGGCAAATGGTCCCTAAGGTGGAGGGAGCAGTTTCTACTTTAGCTAAGCGTACCACTATCCCAGTGGAGGATAGCTGTGCTTTTTCAGATCCAATGGATAAAAAATTAGAGGGTTACCTTAAGAAAATGTTTGTTCAACAAGGGTTTATATTGCAACCTCTTGCATGTATTGCGCCTGTCACGGCTGCAGCAGCATTTTGGTTTGAGTCTCTGGAAGAGACACTTCAATCATCCACACTAGATGACATCACACACAAACTTAAATTCCTTAAGTTAGCTAATTCATTTATTTCAGATGCCGTAGTACATTTAACTAAACTTGCGGCTAAAAATTCAGGATTCGCCATTCAGGCACGCAGAGCTCTGTGGCTAAAATCCTGATCAGCTGATGTTACGTCTAAATTGCTTAATATTCCTTTCAAAGGGCAGACCTTATTCGGGCCCGGCTTGAAAGAGATTATTGATGACATTACAGGAGGTAAAGGTCATGCCCTGCCTCAGGACAAGGCCAAAGCCAAGGCTAGACAGTCCAATTTTCGTTCCTTTCGTAATTTCAAAGCAGGAGCAGCATCAACTTCCTCTGCACCAAAACAGGAAGGAGCTGTTGCTCGCTACAGACAAGGCTGGAAACCTAACCAGTCCTGGAACAGGGGCAAACAGGCCAGAAAACCTGCTGCTGCCCCTAAGACAGCATGAATTGAGGGCCCCCGATCCGGGACCGGATCTAGTGGGGGGCAGACTTTCCCTCTTCGCCCAGGCTTGGGCAAGAGATGTTCAGGATCCCTGGGCGTTAGAGATCATATCTCAGGGATACCTTCTGGACTTCAAATCCTCTCCCCCAAGAGGGAGATTTCATCTGTCAAGGTTGTCAACAAACCTAACAAAGAAGGAAGCGTTTCTACGCTGCTTACAAGATCTTTTATTAATGGGAGTGATCCATCCAGTTCCGCGGTTGGAACAAGGACAAGGGTTTTACTCAAATCTGTTTGTAGTTCCCAAAAAAGAGGGAACCTTCAGGCCAATCTTGGATTTAAAGATCCTAAACAAATTACTAAGAGTTCCATCGTTCAAGATGGAAACTATTCGAACAATTTTGCCCATGATCCAAGAGGGTCAGTACTTGACCACAGTGGATTTAAAGGATGCTTACCTTCACATACCGATTCACAGAAGTCATTACCGGTATCTAAGGTTTGCCTTTTTAGACAGGCATTACCAGTTTGTAGCTCTTCCATTCGGACTGGCTACGGCTCCAAGAATCTTCACAAAGGTTCTGGGCACTCTTCTGGCGGTACTAAGACCGCGAGGAATTTCAGTAGCTCCGTACTTAGACGACATACTGATACAAGCTTCAAGCTTTCAAACTGCCAAATCTCATACAGAGATAGTACTGGCATTTCTAAGGTCGCATGGATGGAAAGTGAACGAAGAGAAAAGTTCTCTCTTTCCACTCACAAGAGTTCCCTTCCTGGGGACTCTGATAGATTCTGTAGAAATGAAGATTTACCTGACAGAGGACAGGTTAACAAAACTTCAAAATGCATGCCGTGTCCTTCATTCCATTCAAGAGACCAGAAATTCTCTTCTATGGTGGCTTTATCGGCCACATCTGTCCAGGGGAATGCCATTCAGCAGGCCAGACTGGTCAATTGTAACAACAGACGCCAGCCTACTAGGTTGGGGCGCTGTCTGGAATTCTCTGAAGGCTCAGGGACTATGGAATCAGGAGGAGAGTCTTCTTCCAATAAACATTCTGGAATTGAGAGCAGTCCTCAATGCTCTTCTGGCTTGGCCCCAGTTAGCAACTCGGGGGTTCATCAGGTTCCAGTCGGACAACATCACGACTGTAGCTTATATCAACCATCAGGGAGGGACAAGAAGCTCCCTAGCAATGATGGAAGTATCGAAGATAATTCGCTGGGCAGAGTCTCACTCTTGCCACCTGTCTGCAATCCACATCCCGGGAGTGGAGAACTGGGAGGCGGATTTCTTAAGTCGTCAGACTTTTCATCCGGGGGAGTGGGAACTTCATCCAGAGGTCTTTGCCCAAATACTTCCACGTTGGGGCAAACCAGAGATAGATCTCATGGCGTCTCGACAGAACGCCAAGCTTCCGCGCTACGGGTCCAGATCCAGGGATCCGGGAGCGGTCCTGATAGATGCCTTGACAGCACCATGGACCTTCAGGATGGCTTATGTGTTTCCACCTTTCCCGATGCTTCCTCGATTGATTGCCAGAATCAAACAGGAGAAAGCATCAGTGATTCTAATAGCGCCTGCATGGCCACGCAGGACTTGGTATACAGATCTGGTGGACATGTCATTCTGTCCACCTTGGTCGTTACCTCTGAAACAGGACCTTCTGATTCAGGGTCCTTTCAAACATCAAAATCTAACTTCTCTGAAGCTGACTGCTTGGAAATTGAACGCTTGATCTTATCAAAGCGTGGTTTTTCTGAGTCAGTTATTGATACCTTAATACAGGCTAGGAAGCCTGTCACCAGAAAGATTTACCATAAAATATGGCGTAAATACCTATATTGGTGCGAATCCAAAGGTTACTCTTGGAGTAAGGTTAGGATTCCTAGGATATTGTCTTTTCTACAAGAAGGTTTAGAAAAGGGGTTATCCGCTAGTTCCTTAAAGGGACAGATCTCAGCTCTGTCCATTCTGTTACACAAGCGTCTGTCAGAAGTTCCAGACGTTCAGGCTTTTTGTCAGGCTTTGGCCAGGATTAAACCTGTGTTTAAAGCTGTGGCTCCACCATGGAGTTTAAACCTTGTTCTTAACGTTTTACAGGGTGTTCCGTTTGAACCCCTTCATTCCATTGATATAAAGTTGTTATCTTGGAAAGTTCTATTTTTAATGGCTATTTCCTCGGCTCGAAGAGTCTCTGAGTTATCAGCCTTACATTGTGATTCTCCTTATTTGATTTTTCAATCGGATAAGGTAGTTCTGCGTACTAAGCCTGGGTTCTTACCTAAGGTAGTCACTAACAGGAATATCAATCAGGAGATTGTTGTTCCATCCTTGTGCCCAAATCCTTCTTCGAGGAAGGAACGTCTTTTGCACAATCTGGATGTAGTTCGTGCCCTTAAATTTTATTTACAGGCAACTAAAGATTTTCGACAAACGTCTTCCCTGTTTGTCGTTTACTCTGGTCAGAGGAGAGGTCAAAAAGCTTCTGCTACCTCTCTCTCTTTTTGGCTTCGTAGCATAATTCGTTTAGCTTATGAGACTGCTGGACAGCAGCCTCCTGAAAGAATTACAGCTCATTCCACTAGAGCTGTGGCTTCCACTTGGGCCTTTAAGAATGAGGCCTCTGTTGAACAGATTTGCAAGGCTGCAACTTGGTCTTCGCTTCATACTTTTTCCAAATTTTACAAATTTGACACTTTTGCTTCCTCGGAGGCTATTTTTGGGAGAAAGGTTCTTCAGGCAGTGGTTCCTTCTGTATAAAGAGCCTGCCTATCCCTCCCGTCATCCGTGTACTTTTGCTTTGGTATTGGTATCCCACAAGTAATGATGACCCGTGGACTGATCACACTTAACAGAAGAAAACATAATTTATGCTTACCTGATAAATTCCTTTCTTCTGTAGTGTGATCAGTCCACGGCCCGCCCTGTTTTTTAAGGCAGGTAAATATTTTTTAAATTATACTCCAGTCACCACTACACCCTTGGCTTCTCCTTTCTCGTTGGTCCTTGGTCGAATGACTGGAGGTGACGTAGAGGGGAGGAGCTATATAGCAACTCTGCTGGGTGAATCCTCTTGCACTTCCTGTAGGGGAGCAGTTAATATCCCACAAGTAATGATGACCCGTGGACTGATCACACTACAGAAGAAAGGAATTTATCAGGTAAGCATAAATTATGTTTTTTTCCAGTCATGTGACTGCTATTGAATAGCATTGAGAAGCAGTGCATTTATTAAATTAGCCAGTAGGTGGAACTGTCCGCTTGTGTTGCAGCAAAGCCAAGCAAGCTGAAATTAATCAGTTTAACCAGACCTGAGCTATCAAGCAGATTTCAAAGGAACAAGATCTTCCTGTCTGTAAATCAGTCCAGATTGGAATGCATAGAAAAAACTGTTTGCAGAAAAATCCAAGTGAAGTCTGTGATTATTTTATTAGGTTTATAATGCTGGTTAGCAAATATTTTTGTTCATTTAACTTAGTTTAATTATATATTCTGTGTTGTGTGATTATTTTATTAGGTTTATAATGCTGTTTAGCATTTAAAGTCTTCATTTCAAAGCTTTAAAAATAATGTATTAGGTGTTACTTATGACAATTTTGAGAGGGGCCTGGAACCTATCTCCCTCACTTCCCATTGACTTACATTATAAATTAGGTTTCAATTTACAACGGTTTCGATTTACAACCATTCTTTCTGGAAACTAACCCTGGCGTAAACTGAGGGCTACCTGTATTTAAAAATAGCCCCCTTGTGTTAATGGCATAGAGAATTTTAAAAAAGGAAAATAAATTAAGTGCCTTTGCATAAGTGTCAGTGGGCAATTCCTATAAATAAATAAAGCACTTTTGGATTCGTATCAATGGGTATTTTTAAGGTCCCCTCACATGGGTGTCAGTAGCCAATGTTTTAAATGAAAACTCTTTACCTCTTTGTAGAGAACATACAACCCTTTTGCTTTGGTGTCAGTCAGTAGTAGTAGTAGTTTTAATAGTAGTGGTATTAGTAGTAGTGTTAGTAATATTAGTAGTAGTATTAGTAGTAGTATAAGTAGTAGTATTATTAGTGTTAGTAGTAGAATATTAGTAGTAGTAGTGTTGGTAGCATTAGTAGTAGTAGTATTTTTTTAATGAAAAACTAATTGCTGTTGTGTATACAGCACATTTATACATACGTGTATACAGCACATTTATACATACGTGTGTACAGCACATTTATACATACGTGTGTACAGCACATTTATTGATGTGTATACAGCACATTTATACATATGTGTATACAGCACAGTTATACATATGTGTATACAGCACAGTTATACATATGTGTATACAGCACAGTTATACATACGTATATACAGCACAGTTATACATACGTATATACAGCACAGTTATAGATATGTGTATACAGCACAGTTATAGATATGTGTATACAGCACAGTTATAGATATGTGTATACAGCACAGTTATAGATATGTGTATACAGCACAGTTATAGATATGTGTATACAGCACAGTTATACATGCACGTATATACAGCACATTTATACATGCGTGTATACAGCACAGTTATACATATGTGTATACAGCACAGTTATACATATGTGTATACAGCACAGTTATACATACGTATATACAGCACAGTTATACATACGTATATACAGCACAGTTATAGATATGTGTATACAGCACAGTTATAGATATGTGTATACAGCACAGTTATAGATATGTGTATACAGCACAGTTATAGATATGTGTATACAGCACAGTTATAGATATGTGTATACAGCACAGTTATACATGCGTGTATACAGAACATTTATAGATATGTGTATACAGCACAGTTATAGATATGTGTATACAGCACAGTTATACATGCGTGTATACAGCACAGTTATAGATATGTGTATACAGCACAGTTATAGATATGTGTATACAGCACAGTTATACATACGTATATACAGCACATTTATACATGCGTGTATACAGCACATTTATAGATATGTGTATACAGCACAGTTATAGATATGTGTATACAGCACAGTTATACATGCGTGTATACAGCACAGTTATAGATATGTGTATACAGCACAGTTATAGATATGTGTATACAGCACAGTTATACATACGTGTATACAGCACATTTATAGATATGTGTATACAGCACAGTTATACATACGTGTATACAGCACATTTATAGATATGTGTATACAACACAGTTATACATACGTATATACAGCACATTTATACATATGTGTATACAGCACATTTATACATACGTGTATACAGCACATTTATACATACATGTATACAGCACATTTTATAGATATGTGCATACAGCACAGTTATACATATGTGTATACAGCACAGTTATACATGTGTGTACAGCACAGTTATAGATATGTGTATACAGCACAGTTATACCTATGTATATATAGAACATTTATACATATGTGTATACAGCACATTTTATACATGCATGTGTACAGCACATTTATACATGCGTGTATACAGCACATTTATACATGCGTGTGTACAGCACATTTATACATGCGTGTATACAGCACAGTTACACATACGTGTAAACAGCACAGTAATACATATGTGTATACAGCACATTTGTACATATGTGTATACAGCACAGTTATACATACGTGTATACAGCACAGTTATGCATACGTGTATACAGCACAGTTATACATCGTGTATACAGCACAGTTATACATACGTGTATACAGCACAGTTATACATACGTGTATACAGCACAGTTATACATGCGTATATACAGCAGTTATACATACGTGTGTACAGCCCATTTATACATGCGTGTGTACAGCACATACATACGTGTGTACAGCACATTTATACATGCATGTGTATACAGCACAGTTATACATGCATGTGTATACAGCACAGTTATACATGCATGTGTATACAGCACAGTTATACATGCATGTGTATACAGCACAGTTATACATGCATGTGTATACAGCACAGTTATACATGCATGTGTATACAGCACAGTTATACATGCATGTGTATACAGCACAGTTATACATGCATGTGTATACAGCACAGTTATACATGCATGTGTATACAGCACAGTTATACATGCGTGTGTATAGCACAGTTATACATGCGTGTGTATAGCACAGTTATACATGCGTGTGTACAGCACATTTATACATTTGTGTGTACAGCACATTTATACATGCGTATATACGTGTATAGAGCACATTTTTATTTATATATATATATATATATATATATATTTCTTTCATGTAATTAGCAAGAGTCCATGAGCTAGTGACGTATGGGATATACATTCCTACCAGGAGGGGCAAAGTTTCCCAAACCTCAAAATGCCTATAAATACACCCCTCACCACACCCACAATTCAGTTTTACAAACTTTGCCTCCTATGGAGGTGGTGAAGTAAGTTTGTGCTAGATTCTACGTTGATATGCGCTCCGCAGCAAGTTGGAGCCCGGTTTTCCTCTCAGCGTGCAGTGAATGTCAGAGAGATGTGAGGAGAGTATTGCCTATTTTGAATGCAGTGATCTCCTTCTACGGGGTCTATTTCATAGGTTCTCTGTTATCGGTCGTAGAGATTCATCTCTTACCTCCCTTTTCAGATCGACGATATACTCTTATATATATATACCATTACCTCTGCTGATTTTCGTTTCAGTACTGGTTTGGCTTTCTACAAACATGTAGATGAGTGTCCTGGGGTAAGTAAGTCTTATTTTCTGTGACACTCTAAGCTATGGTTGGGCACTTTGTTTATAAAGTTCTAAATATATGTATTCAAACATTTATTTGCCTTGTCTCAGGATGTTCAACATTCCTTATTTTCAGACAGTCAGTTTCATATTTGGGATAATGCACTTGAATCAATAATTTTTTCTTACCTTAAAAAATTTGACTTTTTCCCTGTGGGCTGTTAGGCTCGCGGGGGCTGAAAATGCTTCATTTTATTGCGTCATTCTTGGCGCAGACTTTTTTGGCGCAAAAAATCTTTTCTGTTCTTTTGCGCCAAAAATGTCGGCGTTCCGGATGTGGCGTCATATTTGGCGCCAAAAAGCATTTAGGCGCCAAATAATGTGGGCGTCTTATTTGGCGCCAAAAAATATGGGCGTCGCTTTTGTCTCCACATTATTTAAGTTAATTTTTTCTTTGCTTCTGGTTGCTAGAAGCTTGTTCATTGGCATTTTTTTCCCATTCCTGAAACTGTCATTTAAGGAATTTGATCTATTTTGCTTTATATGTTGTTTTTTCTCTTACATATTGCAAGATGTCTCACGTTGCATCCGAGTCAGAAGATACTTCAGGAAAATCGCTGCCTAGTGCTGGAACTACCAAAGCTAAGTGTATCTGCTGTAAACTTTTGGTAGCTATTCCTCCAGCTGTTGTTTGTATTAATTGTCATGACAAACTTGTTAATGCAGATAATATTTCCTTTAGTAATGTACCTTTACCTGTTGCAGTTCCATCAACATCTAAGGTTCAGAATGTTCCTGATAACATAAGAGATTTTGTTTCTGAATCCATCAAGAAGGCTATGTCTGTTATTCCTCCTTCTAGTAAACATAAAAAATCTTTTAAAACTTCTCTTTATACAGATGAATTTTTAAATGAACATCATCATTCTGATTCTGATGACTCTTCTGGTTCAGAGGATTCTGTCTTAGAGATTGATGCTGATAAATCTTCATATTTATTTAAAATGGAATTTATTCGTTCTTTACTTAAAGAAGTACTAATTGCTTTAGAAATTGAGGATTCTTGTCCTCTTGATACTAATTCTAAACGTTTAGATAAGGTCTTTAAATCTCCTGTGGTTATTCCAGAAGTTTTTCCTGTTCCTAATGCTATTTCTGAAGTAATTTCCAGAGAATGGGATAAATTGGGTAATTCATTTACTCCTTCTAAACGTTTTAAGCAATTATATCCTGTGCCGTCTGACAGATTAGAATTTTGGGACAAAATCCCTAGAGTTGATGGGGCTATTTCTACCCTTGCTAAACGGACTACTATTCCTACGTCAGATGGTACTTCGTTTAAGGATCCTTTAGATAGGAAAATTTAATCCTTTCTAAGAAAAGCTTATCTGTGTTCAGGTAATCTTCTTAGACCTGCTATATCATTGGCTGATGTTGCTGCAGCTTCAACTTTTTGGTTGGAAACTTTAGCGCAACAAGTAACAGATCATGATTCTCATAATATTATTATTCTTCTTCAACATGCTAATAATTTTATCTGTGATGCCATTTTTGATATTATCAGAGTTGATGTCAGGTTTATGTCTCTAGCTATTTTAGCTAGAAGAGCTTTATGGCTTAAAACTTGGAATGCTGATATGGCTTCTAAATCAACTCTACTTTCCATTTCTTTCCAGGGTAACAAATTATTTGGTTCTCAGTTGGATTCTATTATCTCAACTGTTATTGGTGGGAAAGGAACTTTTTTACCACAGGATAAAAAATCTAAGGGTAAGAACAGGGCTAATAATCGTTTTCGTTCCTTTCGTTTCAACAAAGAACAAAAGCCTGATCCTTCATCCTCAGGAGCAGTTTCAGTTTGGAAACCATCTCCAGTCTGGAATAAATCCAAGCCTTCTAGAAAGGCAAAGCCAGCTTCTAAGTCCACATGAAGGTGCGGCCCTCATTCCAGCTCAGCTGGTAGGGGGCAGGTTACGTTTTTTCAAAGAAATTTGGATCAATTCTGTTCACAATCTTTAGATTCAGAACATTGTTTCAGAAGGGTACAGAATTGGTTTCAAGATGAGACCTCCTGCAAAGAGATTTTTTCTTTCCCGTGTCCCAGTAAATCCAGTGAAAGCTCAAGCATTTCTGAATTGTGTTTCAGATCTAGAGTTGGCTGGAGTAATTATTCAGTTCCAGTTCTGGAACAGGGGATGGGGTTTTATTCAAATCTCTTCATTGTACCAAAGAAGGAGAATTCCTTCAGACCAGTTCTGGATCTAAAAATATTGAATAGTTATGTAAGGATACCAACGTTCAAAATGGTAACTGTAAGGACTATCTTGCCTTTTGTTCAGCAAGGGCATTATATGTCCACAATAGATTTACAGGATGCATATCTGCATATTCCGATTCATCCAGATCATTATCAGTTCCTGAGATTCTCTTTTCTGGACAAGCATTACCAGTTTGTGGCTCTGCCGTTTGGCCTAGCTACAGCTCCAAGAATTTTTACAAAGGTTCTCGGTGCCCTTCTGTCTGTAATCAGAGAACAGGGTATTGTGATATTTCCTTATTTGGACGATATCTTGGTACTTGCTCAGTCTTTACATTTAGCAGAATCTCATACGAATCGACTTGTGTTTCTTCAAGATCATGGTTGGAGGATCAATTCACCAAAAAGTTCATTGACTCCTCAGACAAGGGTAACCTTTCTGGGTTTCCAGATAGATTCAGTGTCCATGACTCTGTCTTTGACAGACAAGAGACGTCTAAAATTGATCTCAGCTTGTCGAAACCTTCAGTCACAATCATTCCCTTCGGTAGCCTTATGCATGGAAATTCTAGGTCTTATGACTGCTGCATCGGACGCGATCCCCTTTGCTCGTTTTCACATGCGACCTCTTCAGCTCTGTATGCTGAATCAATGGTGCAAGGATTACACAAAGATATCTCAATTAATATCTTTAAAACCGATTGTACGACACTCTCTAACGTGGTGGACAGATCACCATCGTTTAATTCAGGGGGCTTCTTTTGTGCTTCCAACCTGGACTGTAATTTCAACAGATGCAAGTCTCACAGGTTGGGGAGCTGTGTGGGGATCTCTGACGGCACAAGGAGTTTGGGAATCTCAGGAGGTGAGATTACCGATCAATATTTTGGAACTCCGTGCAATTTTCAGAGCTCTTCAGTTTTGGCCTCTTCTGAAGAGAGAATCGTTCATTTGTTTTCAGACAGACAATGTCACAACTGTGGCATACATCAATCATCAAGGAGGGACTCACAGTCCTCTGGCTATGAAAGAAGTATCTCGAATTTTGGTTTGGGCGGAATCCAGCTCCTGTCTAATCTCTGCGGTTCATATCCCAGGTATAGACAATTGGGAAGCGGATTATCTCAGTCGCCAAACGTTGCATCCGGGCGAATGGTCTCTTCACCCAGAGGTATTTCTTCAGATTGTTCAAATGTGGGAGCTTCCAGAAATAGATCTGATGGCGTCTCATCTAAACAAGAAACTTCCCAGGTATCTGTCCAGATCCCGGGATCCTCAGGCGGAAGCAGTGGATGCATTATCACTTCCTTGGAAGTATCATCCTGCCTATATCTTTCCGCCTCTAGTTCTTCTTCCAAGAGTAATCTCCAAGATTCTGAAGGAATGCTCGTTTGTTCTGTTGGTAGCTCCGGCATGGCCTCACAGGTTTTGGTATGCGGATCTTGTCCGGATGGCCTCTTGCCATCCGTGGACTCTTCCGCTAAGACCAGACCTTCTGTCGCAAGGTCCTTTTTTCCATCAGGATCTCAAATCCTTAAATTTAAAGGTATGGAGATTGAACGCTTGATTCTTGGTCAAAGAGGTTTCTCTGACTCTGTGATTAATACTATGTTACAGGCTCGTAAATCTGTATCTAGAGAGATATATTATAGAGTCTGGAAGACTTATATTTCTTGGTGTCTTTCTCATCATTTTTTCTTGGCATTCTTTTAGAATTCCGAGAATTTTACAGTTTCTTCAGGATGGTTTAGATAAAGGTTTATCCGCAAGTTCTTTGAAAGGACAAATCTCTGCTCTTTCTGTTCTTTTTCACAGAAAGATTGCTAATCTTCCTGATATTCATTGTTTTGTACAAGCTTTAGTTCGTATAAAACCTGTCATTAAGTCAATTTCTCCTCCTTGGAGTTTGAATTTGGTTCTGGGGGCTCTTCAAGCTCCTCCGTTTGAACCTATGCATTCATTGGACATTAAATTACTTTCTTGGAAAGTTTTGTTCCTTTTGGCGATCTCTTCTGCCAGAAGAGTCTCTGAATTATCTGCTCTTTCTTGTGAGTCTCCTTTTCTGATTTTTCATCAGGATAAGGCGGTGTTGCAAACTTCTTTTGAATTTTTACCTAAAGTTGTGAATTCCAACAACATTAGTAGAGAAATTGTGGTTCCTTCATTATGTCCTAATCCTAAGAATTCTAAGGAGAAATCGTTGCATTCTTTGGATGGGGTAAGAGCTTTGAAATATTATGTTGAAGCTACTAAGTCTTTCCGAAAGACTTCTAGTCTATTTGTTATCTTTTCCGGTTCTAGAAAAGGCCAGAAAGCTTCTGCCATTTCTTTGGCATCTTGGTTGAAATCTTTAATTCATCATGCCTATGTTGAGTCGGGTAAAACTCCGCCTCAAAGGATTACAGCTCATTCTACTAGGTCAGTTTCTACTTCCTGGGCGTTTAGGAATGAAGCTTCGATTGATCAGATTTGCAAAGCAGCAACTTGGTCCTCTTTGCATACTTTTACTAAATTCTACCATTTTGATGTATTTTCTTCCTCTGAAGCAGTTTTTGGTAGAAAAGTACTTCAGGCAGCGGTTTCAGTTTGAATCTTCTGCTTATGTTTTTCATTAAACTTATTTTGGGTGTGGATTATTTTCAGCAGGAATTGGCTGTCTTTATTTTATCCCTCCCTCTCTAGTGACTCTTGTGTGGAAAGATCCACATCTTGGGTAATCATTATCCCATACGTCACTAGCTCATGGACTCTTGCTAATTACATGAAAGATAACATAATTTATGTAAGAACTTACCTGATAAATTCATTTCTTTCATATTAGCAAGAGTCCATGAGGCCCGCCCTTTTTTGTGGTGGTTATGATTTTTTTGTATAAAGCACAATTATTCCAATTCCTTATTTTATATGCTTTCGCACTTTTTTCTTATCACCCCACTTCTTGGCTATTCGTTAAACTGAATTGTGGGTGTGGTGAGGGGTGTATTTATAGGCATTTTGAGGTTTGGGAAACTTTGCCCCTCCTGGTAGGAATGCATATCCCATACGTCACTAGCTCATGGACTCTTGCTAATATGAAAGAAATGAATTTATCAGGTAAGTTCTTACATAAATTATGTTATATATATATATATATATATATATATATATATATATATATATATATATATATATATATATATATATATATATATATATATATATATATATATATATATATATACTGCACATTTATGCATACATATATACATATGTTGTTGCTGGCCCTAACAGTGAACAGTCTATTGGACAAATGATATTTAATGTCAGTAAAAGGGTAATGCTCTACTAAGCATGGGTTTTGAGGGTGTGTTTTATAGATATTTAGGTCTGAACACTACAGATTGTGCCTAAAATAAGTAAGTAATTTACCTTAAAAACAAACCCAACAATCTCTGTATTAGGTAAATATGCAAAAGTAGCTCTCTAAACATAACAGGATGTTGTTGTTCACAAAGAAGCGTCTAGAAATTAACACAAAATGCACAAGCGCATAGGCAACAGGGAGCACAACTCAAATAGCTATTGATCCCAACTTACAGTTGAAAACAAACAAAATGCTCATTAGGCTCTTGGCCCAGGAAGGCTTTTTAAAAAGTACCGTTATTCAATCAACTGCTTTATTATAGATCTCTATAGATCTACTTTGTTTTTCGAAATGGGAGTTTTTATTTGTATAAAGCCCCAAGGCAGAGCATGCTGTGATCGGAGATGTCATCACAGAATATGCAGCATGTCTGCAGAGAGATTGGGACATATACAGGAACTGTTGGCCCCTTCACTTGCGGATCTGCAGCAGGCTGCTTTTTTCAAACTGCACTGTGCTCTGACTGCACTGTGTAAATGTTTCTTAACACAGTGCATCTAGAACAAAGTGCTGTTTGAAGAGAGCAGTCAAATATGGAGCAGCACTGCAAAGCAGCAGTGTATTTATTGTTGACTGGTTCACAGGGATTTGTTCACAAGACATTTTAAAAACGTAAAATCTCTTTTTTTATACTGCAGCTAATTTGCAATGCAATTTTCAACTGCTGCACTATAATATAGATCTTAAAACATTGCTTTATTCTCCAATTAATCAACACATTGCAATTGAACTAGTGCTTTAGTGTAACTGCTTGATTTAAAACGTAATTTTATTTCAAAATGATCTACACTAAAAAAAAAAAAATCTCATCACAGAAAGTGAAGAAAAGTTCTGCCTCTGGGGTATGAAGTTATTATTGTATTAAACTTCCTGTATTAATATCGTGTGCTCGGACTGTCTGTTCTTTTAAGGGATTTTGGTTGTTGATTTGTTCACATTACTTGGTTATTTACTATTGTTTCCCAGTAGAAGCTTTGTCTTCTTTTGTGTTTATTTTGTAGGTTTGAAGAATGTTTGGGTGTAGAAGGAAAAGTGAGCAGTGGATACAGGAGAAGGGCTTATGGGTGGGGAGATACAACACAACATAATATTAGTCAACCAATGGTGTCCCATAGAATTAAAGCTATTGCTGAAACTATCCTAAATGGCTACTGCTGTATTCCTTTCAAAATTCAATTTTAAGTATGAAAATGTTTTATTGAGATACATTGTGTAATATTGCCAATGTATACTTCTTAGTCTGCAGTGTGTACAAATGACCAGTGTATTTTAAAGGGTACAGTAAAGTCAAAATGAAACATGGGTAGTTTACTTTCCAATTTACTGTTATCAAAATTGCTTTGTTCTTCTGGTATCCATTGTTGAGTAAACCCAGGTAGGCTCTTTGGAGCTCAGGAGTGTGCACGTGTCTTTATCACTTTATGGTAGCAGTCTTTGCAACAATATTCATACAAACATTGTTGCAAAGACTGGTGCCATAGAGTGCAGGATTTTGTAATTGCCTGCTCTAAATGAAAAATCTAAGTTTAGCATTAACTTACATATACTAGCGCTGTCTAGCTATAAAAAAACTGCCAAAATCCACTGAGGTAAGAGGCGGTCTTCAAGGGCTTTGCATTTGAGCCTACCTAGGTTTTGCTTTTAACAAAGAATACCAAAAGAACAAAGCAAATTTAATTTTAAAAGTAAATTGGAAAGTTGTTTAAAATCATGAAAGTTTTAATTTTGACTAGACTGTACCTTTTTAATATAGATTGATTTAATAATAATTTGTGCAACAATTATTGAAAAAAATAAAATAATGGCTTATTTTAACTTAAAGGGATACTAAGCCCAAACCCAAATTTTTGTTCTTTCACGATTCAGATAGAGCATGCAGTTTTAAGCAACTTTCTAATTTACTCCTATTATCAATTTTTCTTTGTTCTCTTGCTATCTTTATTTAAAAATTAGTAATATAAAGTTTAGGTCCGAACCGGCCCATTTTAGGTTCAGCACCCTGGATAGCGCTTGCTTATTGCTGACTGACATTTAGCCACCAATAAGCAAGTGTAACCCAGGTTCTGAACCAAAAATGGTCTGGCTCCTAAGCTTTACAGTCCTTCTTTTTAAATAAAGATAGCAAGAGAACGAAGAAAAAAATTATAATAGGAGTAAATTACCAACCAGCACCTGTTAAGTGTTAAAATAGGAAAATGGATCTGAATAGAGTTAAAGGCACAGGAGAAAAACATTAGCATGATCTATAGTAACCATTTTGTTTAAAGAGACAGTCTAGTCAAAAATAAACTTTCATGATTCAGATAGGGCATGTCATTTTAAACAACTTTCCAAATTACTTTTATTATCAATTTTGCTTTGTTCTTTTGGTATTATTAGTTGAAAGGTAGGTAGGCTCATATGCTAATTTCTAAACCCTTAAAGGCCACCTCTTATCCGAATGCATTTTGACAGTTTTTCACAACTAGAGGGTGTAAGTTCATGTGTGCCATATAGATAACATTATGCTCATGCCTGTGGAGTTACCTAGAAGCCAGCACTGATTGGCTAGAATGCAAATGTCTGTCAAAAGTACTGAAATAAGGAGACAGTCTGCAGAAGCTTAAATACAAGGTAATCAGAGAGGTAAAAAGTATATTAATATAACAGTGTTGGTTAGGTAAATGTAAGGAACGGGTAATAAAGGGATCTTTTTTTTTTTTTTAAACAATAAAAATTATTGTAAAATTGTGTGTTTTTTCCATTAATGTGTTTCCAATTACTTTTTTTTTTTACCAACTGCAGAGTATAAAATGTATAAGAATTTGATTTTTATGATTTATTTGTGTATTTGAAATATATAACTGTGTTTTGAGCCACAAACCTAATAAAATGGGTTGAGCTTGTAGGTATAATCAGATCTCATTTCTTTATCACATTGTGTACATATATATGCTTCTTTATCTTATATCCAATACTTTGAGAGAACAATGGAAAATTAACATTTTATTTTCTTATCTCTTCTATATCCCACTGGGAGTGTAATGTCTTCTGCTGGCTGTGTTTACATAGCTTATCTATAGCTTGGACCTAAGGTCAGAAACTTTGAAAATAGTTGATTTAGCCTGTGGTATCCTCACCTATTTCAAATCCCAATATAAGGTTAAAGGAAATACTTGTAAACAATTTAATACACTCTAGCAGGTAAAGTGGATCATTGGGAACAAATTAAAGGGGAGACATTTCTCTTGTTAAGTGTTTCCAGTCCACGGATCATCCATTATTTATGGGATATTAACTCCTCCCCAACAGGAAGTGCAAGAGGATTCACCCAGCAGAGCTGCTATATAGCTCCTCCCCTAACTGCCATTCCCAGTCATTCTCTTACACCCAACGAATAGATAGGATGTGTGAGAGGACTGTGGTGATTATACTTAGTTTCATACCTTCAATCAAAAGTTTGTTATTTTATTATAGCACCGGAGTGTGTTATTCCTTCTCTGGTAGAATTTGAAGAAGAATCTACCTGAGTTTTTCTATGATTTTAGCCGGAGTAGTTAAGATCATATTGCTGTTTCTCGGCCATCTGAGGAGAGGTAAACTTCAGATCAGGGGACAGCGGGCAGATTAATCTGCAAAGAGGTATGTAGCAGCTTATTATTTTCTGACAATGGAATTGATGAGAAAATTCTGCCATACCGATATAATGTAAACTCAGCCTTAAATGCAGTAGCAGCAACTGGTATCAGGCTGTCATGTATGTATATTTTACACTTCAGTATTCTGGGGAATGGCACTTCACTGGAATTATACTGTATGCATAAAACTTTAGCCTAATTTGCAGGGACTAGCAACAGGCTTTTTAATAACACTCAATTTATTAATGTTAAACGTTTTTTGCTGGCATGTAAAATCGTTTAATTTTCTGAAGTACTGGGTGAAAAAATGTTTTGGGCACTATTTTTTTTTCCACTTGGCAGTCGTTTTATTTAATTTATGACAGTTTACTGATCTCTCTCACTGTTATGTGTGAGGGGGAGATTCAGTCAGAAGTTTATTGTCTTCCCTGCATGATCCGGTTCATCGCTACAGAACTCAGGGGTCTTCAAAACTTGTTTTGAGGGAGGTAATCACTCACAGCAGAGCTGTGAGATTGTAGTTGACTGTGATAAAAAACGTTTATTTCTGTATTTTTTTTTTATTTTTTTTTCTGCTATCAGGGTTAGTTATCCTTTGCTAATGGGAGCAATCCTTTGCTAAAATTGTGTTTTTTACAAAGATTTGATGCTATAACTTTTCAGTTTATTAATTTTCAACTGTCATAACTTTTTCTGTGCTTCTTATAGGCACAGTACGTTTTCATATTATAGTAAATTACTTGAAAAGTATTTCCAAGTTGCTAGTTTATTTGCTAGTGTGTTAAACATGTCTGATTCAGAGGAAGATATCTGTGCTATATGTGCTAAAGCCAAAGTGGAGCCCAATAGAAATTTATGTACTAACTGTATTGATGCTACTTTAAATAAAAGTCAATCTGTACAAATTGAACATATTTCACCAAACAACGAGGGGAGAGTTATGCCGACTAACTCGCCTCACGTGTCAGTACCTGCATCTCCCGCTCGGGAGGTGCGTGATATTGTAGCGCCGAGTACATCTGGGCGGCCATTACAAATCACATTACAGGATATGGCTACTGTTATGACTGAAGTTTTGGCTAAATTACCAGAACTAAGAGGTAAGCGTGATCACTCTGGGGTGAGAACAGAGTGCGCTGATAATATTAGGGCCATGTCAGACACTGCGTCACAATTTGCAGAACATGAGGACGGAGAGCTTCATTCTGCGGGTGACGGTTCTGATCCAAACAAACTGGATTCAGATATTTCAAATTTTAAATTTAAGCTGGAAAACCTCCGTGTATTACTAGGGGAGGTGTTAGCGGCTCTGAATGATTGTAACACAGTTGCAATACCAGAGAAAATGTGTAGGTTGGATAAATATTTTGCGGTACCGGCGAGTACTGACGTTTTTCCTATACCTAAGAGACTTACTGAAATTGTTACTAAGGAGTGGGATAGACCCGGTGTGCCGTTCTCACCCCCTCCGATATTTAGAAAGATGTTTCCAATAGACGCCACCACATGGGACTTATGGTAAACGGTCCCTAAGGTGGAGGGAGCAGTTTCTACTTTAGCTAAGCGTACCACTATCCCGGTGGAGGATAGCTGTGCCTTTTCAGATCCAATGGATAAAAAGTTAGAGGGTTACCTTAAGAAAATGTTTGTTCAACAAGGTTTTATATTGCAACCTCTTGCATGCATTGCGCCTGTCACGGCTGCAGCAGCATTTTGGTTTGAGTCTCTGGAAGAGACACTTGAATCAGCTCCATTAGATGAGATTACACACAAGCTTAAAGCCCTTAAGTTAGCTAACTCATTTATTTCAGATGCCGTAGTACATTTAACTAAACTTACGGCTAAGAATTCCGGATTCGCCATTCAGGCACGCAGAGCACTGTGGCTAAAATCCTGGTCAGCTGACGTTACTTCTAAATCTAAATTGCTTAATATACCTTTCAAAGGGCAGACCTTATTCGGGCCCGGGTTGAAAGAAATTATCGCTGACATTACAGGAGGTAAAGGCCATGCCCTGCCTCAAGACAGAGCCAAACCTAAGGCTAGACAGTCTAATTTTCGTTCCTTTCGTAATTTCAAAGCAGGAGCAGCATCAACTTCCTCTGCACCAAAACAGGAAGGAGCTGTTGCTCGCTACAGACAAGGCTGGAGACCTAACCAGTCCTGGAACAAGGGCAAGCAGGCCAGGAAACCTGCTGCTGCCCCTAAGACAGCATGAATCGAGGGCCCCCGATCCGGGAACGGATCTAGTGGGGGGCAGACTTTCTCTCTTCGTACAGGCTTGGGCAAGAGATGTCCAGGATCCCTGGGCGTTAGAGATCATATCTCAGGGATACCTTCTAGACTTCAAATTCTCTCCCCCAAGAGGGAGATTTCATCTGTCAAGGTTGTCAACAAACCAAATAAAGAAAGAGGCGTTTCTACGCTGCGTACAAGATCTTTTATTAATGGGAGTGATCCATCCGGTTCCGCGGTCGGAACAAGGACAAGGGTTTTACTCAAATCTGTGGTTCCCAAAAAAGAGGGAACTTTCAGGCCAATCTTGGATTTAAAGATCCTAAACAATTTCCTAAGAGTTCCATCGTTCAAAATGGAAACTATTCGGACAATTTTACCCATGATCCAAAAGGGTCAGTACATGACCACAGTGGATTTAAAGGATGCTTACCTTCACATACCGATTCACAAAGATCATTACCGGTATCTAAGGTTTGCCTTTCTAGACAGGCATTACCAGTTTGTAGCTCTTCCATTCGGATTGGCTACAGCTCCGAGAATCTTCACAAATGTTCTGGGTGCTCTTCTGGCGGTACTAAGACCGCGAGGAATTGCGGTAGCTCCGTACCTAGACGACATTCTGATACAAGCTTCAAGCTTTCAAACTGCCAAGTCTCATACAGAGTTAGTACTGGCATTTCTAAGGTCGCATGGATGGAAGGTGAACGAAAAGAAGAGTTCTCTCTTTCCACTCACAAGAGTTCCCTTCTTGGGGACTCATAGATTCTGTAGAAATGAAGATTTACCTGACAGAAGACAGGTTAACAAAGCTTCAAAATGCATGCCGTGTCCTTCATTCCATTCAACACCCGTCAGTAGCTCAATGCATGGAGGTGATCGGCTTAATGGTAGCAGCAATGGACATAGTACCCTTTGCACGCCTACATCTCAGACCGCTGCAATTGTGCATGCTAAGTCAGTGGAATGGGGATTACTCAGACTTGTCCCCTACTCTGAATCTGGATCAAGAGACCAGAAATTCTCTTCTATGGTGGCTTTCTCGGCCACATCTGTCCAGGGGGATGCCATTCAGCAGGCCGGACTGGACAATTGTAACAACAGACGCCAGCCTACTAGGTTGGGGCGCTGTCTGGAATTCTCTGAAGGCTCAGGGACAATGGAATCAGGAGGAGAGTCTCCTACCAATAAACATTCTGGAATTGAGAGCAGTTCTCAATGCCCTTCTGGCTTGGCCCCAGTTAACAACTCGGGGGTTCATCAGGTTTCAGTCGGACAACATCACGACTGTAGCTTACATCAACCATCAGGGAGGGACAAGAAGCTCCCTAGCAATGATGGAAGTATCAAAGATAATTCGCTGGGCAGAGTCTCACTCTTGCCACCTGTCAGCAATCCACATCCCGGGAGTGGAGAACTGGGAGGCGGATTTCTTAAGTCGTCAGACTTTTCATCCGGGGGAGTGGGAACTTCATCCGGAGGTCTTTGCCCAAATACTTCGACGTTGGGGCAAACCAGAGATAGATCTCATGGCGTCTCGACAGAACGCCAAGCTTCCTCGTTACGGGTCCAGATCCAGGGATCCGGGAGCGGTTCTGATAGATGCTTTGACAGCACCTTGGACCTTCGGGATGGCTTATGTGTTTCCACCCTTTCCGATGCTTCCTCGATTGATTGCCAGAATCAAACAGGAGAGAGCATCAGTGATTCTAATAGCGCCTGCATGGCCACGCAGGACTTGGTATGCAGATCTAGTGGACATGTCATCCTGTCCACCTTGGTCGGTACCTCTGAAACAGGACCTTCTGATCCAGGGTCCCTTCAAACATCAAAATCTAATTTCTCTGAAGCTGACTTTGAACGCTTGATTTTATCAAAACGTGGTTTTTCTGAGTCAGTTATTGATACCTTAATACAGGCTAGGAAGCCTGTTACCAGAAAGATTTACCATAAGATATGGCGCAAATACTTATATTGGTGCGAATCCAAGAGTTACTCATGGAGTAAGGTTAGGATTCCGAGGATATTGTCTTTTCTACAAGAAGGTTTAGAAAAGGGTTTATCCGCTAGTTCCTTAAAGGGACAGATTTCAGCTCTGTCCATTCTTTTACACAAACGTCTGTCAGAAGTTCCCGGACGTTCAAGCTTTTTGTCAGGCTTTAGCTAGGATCAAGCCTGTGTTTAAAACTGTTGCTCCACCATGGAGTTTGAACTTAGTTCTTAATGTTTTACAGGGGGTTCCGTTTGAACCCCTTCATTCCATTGATATCAAGTTGTTATCTTGGAAAGTTCTGTTTTTAATGGCGATTTCCTCGGCTCGAAGAGTCTCTGAGTTATCTGCCTTACATTGTGATTCTCCTTATCTGATTTTTCATTCAGACAAGGTAGTTCTGCGTACTAAACCTGGGTTCCTACCTAAGGTGGTCACTAACAGGAATATCAATCAAGAGATTGTGGTTCCATCTTTGTGTCCTAATCCTTCTTCGAAAAAGGAACGTCTGCTACACAATCTAGATGTAGTCCGTGCCCTGAAATTTTATCTACAGGCAACTAAGGATTTTCGACAAACGTCTTCCCTGTTTGTCGTTTATTCTGGTCAGAGGAGAGGTCAAAAAGCTTCGGCTACCTCTCTCTCCTTTTGGCTTCGTAGAATAATACGGTTAGCCTATGAGACTGCTGGACAGCAGCCTCCTGAAAGAATTACAGCACATTCTACTAGAGCTGTGGCTTCCACTTGGGCCTTTAAGAATGAGGCTTCTGTTGAACAGATTTGCAAGGCTGCAACTTGGTCTTCTCTTCATACTTTTTCCAAATTTTACAAATTTGACACTTTTGCTTCTTCGGAGGCTGTTTTTTTGGGAGAAAGGTTCTTCAGGCAGTGGTTCCTTCCGTATAAAGAGCCTGCCTGTCCCTCTCGTCATCCGTGTACTTTAGCTTTGGTATTGGTATCCCATAAGTAATAGATGATCCGTGGACTGGATACACTTAACAAGAGAAAACATAATTTATGCTTACCTGATAAATTTATTTCTCTTGTAGTGTATCCAGTCCACGGCCCGCCCTGTCACTTTAAGGCAGGTAATTTTTCCATTAAACTACAGTCACCACTGCACCCTATGGTTTTCCTTTCTCTGCATGTTTTCGGTCGAATGACTGGTAATGGCAGTTAGGGGAGGAGCTATATAGCAGCTCTGCTGGGTGAATCCTCTTGCACTTCCTGTTGGGGAGGAGTTAATATCCCATAAGTAATGGATGATCCGTGGACTGGATACACTACAAGAGAAATAAATTTATCAGGTAAGCATAAATTATGTTTTTTTGAGTAAACTGTCCCTTTAAATTGTGTCCATTAGTTTGATGTCCTTTTCTATGGTCACTTAGGCACACAATAACATATCAAATTATATTATATCAGTGTTTATCAAACCTTATAAGAAACTCTCCCTCTTTTTTACAAATATACATCAACCAAGAGAGTGATCTTAAAGGATTACTTTCTGTTATAATTTTTAAGCTAAACAACTAACATATTAAAGTTAATAAACATTAATTAAAATCTACTGACCTATATTTTCTCCAAATCGAAGTTTCATAACGTTCTAAAAGTTATATCTTTTATTCGCCGATGATGTCACGTTATCCTGCCCACTGTTTTCAGCACTGCATGTTCAAAATACTTAAACCAATAACTTTGTGTTTAAACCGCCATTTTGAAACCTAGGTATTGTAAACGGATTAGTACAGAGCAAAGGATACCCACGGAGTGGGTTTGGAAAACAATTACATTTGCAGACAAGATTTCTGACATACGGTAGAGATATGTTAATGAAATGCTATTGATAAAAAGCGTATTTGGGGTAGTTAGTTAGTAACAGGCATAGAAAATATTTACTTACAGTGGCCCTTTAAGGTCAAGCCTCAAGTGGTATTCATAAAATCTTTCTGGATCCTTTATGCGTTAAAAAAATTCAGACTTTATTTTTTTATTTTTTAAAAAGTTTATAAACCTAGGGGTATCTGTCAAGCACTGTCTGGAGCGGTTTACCTGGTAATGACACTCAGTACTCCTTTAGTGAAAGTTTATAATCCACTGTATGTACAGATACCTGGTTTACCACTTATCCCTTCAACATACCAACACCCCCCTCCGTGATCTATAAGCACCTTATAGTGAAGTCGCTGTTTTTTCAGCTACTAGCCTTACTCACAAGGCGGTTTATTTTTCCTTCACCAGTTTGGAGTTCTTGCTCTCTGATCCGAGGTCATGTGGTCAGAGCGTCCTCCGTTCTGTGGGAGTATGTATTTGCTTCAGGCAGGGACTGGAGACACCGGGTAGTCCTCAATTGTTACATTAATTCTTGTCTTGGATCAGGTGCACCATCCAAAGTTAGGCCTGCAAAGATCTAACAAAGATCTATTAGCCTGAATGATTCTGTGTCTGAAATTTTTAGGGGCGGGGGGTAATTTAATACCTAGTATCTCTAATTATTTTTGATATAACAAAACAACTGACCATATCTGATCTAACAAATATCTATCAAATTTAAATAACTTTTTGCACATTTTTTTTAAGGGGGGCTGATGACTGGCTAGCCCCTCCCTCCAAATAATTTTAATGCCAGATTTTGCTTGTTAGATCTAACATTATAAATCCTTGGTCTAACCAAGATCTATTAGCCTAAATTCTTTTTTTTGTTTGAAATTTTTATTTGGGGGTGGGCAGTACCCCTAATTTAATACATAATATCTCTGTAATTATGTTAGATCTAACAAAACAACTGGCTGATCATACCAGATCTAGCATATCTATCAAATTTTATAACATTTTGTCCAATTTACTTCTATTATCAATTTTGCTTAGTACTCTTGGTATTCTTTGTTAAAGAGTAATTCTTCATATTCTCAGGAGCGTGCACATGTCCTTAGCCATCTGGCAGCACTGTTTGCCCTGGGCCCAGTCTTTGTTGAGGGCTGACTATAGGCGCATGCAGCCGAAAGCTGGAGTGTCAGGCCCTCTCACTTGTAAATCCACGAGCGTGGTCACAATGTTATCTGTATGGCACTCATGAACTTAAAGGGACAGTATACTGTAAAATAGTTTTTCCCTTAATGTGTTTACAATTGCTTTTTTTACCAACTGCAGAGTAAAACATTTATGAAAATGAGCTTTTTAAGGTGTATTTGTGTATATTAAAGCTCTGATTTTGTGTTTTGAAGCCACACTCTAATAAAATGGGTTGAGCTTGTAGGTATAATCAGATCTCATTACTGTATCACATTGTGCACATATACCTGCTTCTTTATCTTATATCTGTCCTTAAAACAATCACCAGTACTTGGAGAGAACAATGGAAAATTAACATTTTATTACCTTATCTCTGCTATATCCCACTGGGAGTGTAATTTCTTCTGCTGGCTGTGTTTACAAAGCTTATCTATAGCTTGGACCTGCGGCCACAAACTTTCAGAATAGGTGGGGATACCACATGCTAAATCAACTATTTCTAGTGCCAATATAAGGGTAAAGGAGCTACTTGTAAACAATTAAATACACTCCAGCAGGTAAAGTGAATCATTGGGAACAAATTAAAGGGGAGAAATATTTTGAGTAAAATGTCCCTTTAAGCCCTCTAGCTGGGAAAAAATGTTAAATGCATTGAAATAAGGGGCGGTCTTCAAGGTTTTAGAAATTAGCATATGAGCCTACCTATGTTTAGCTTTCCACAAAGAATACCAACAGAACAAAGCAAATTTTGATGATAAAAGTGAATTGGAAAGTTGTTTAAAATTGCATTCCCTGTCTGAATCATGAAAGTTTATTTTGACTAGATTGTCCCTTTAAAGGGACAGTATACTATAAAATTGTTTTTCCCTTAATGTGTTTCCAATAACTTTTTTTACCAGCTGCAGAGTATAAAATGTATGAGATTTGCTTTTTTAAGGCTTATTTGTGTATATGAATTAGCTGATTGTGTGCTTTGAAGCCACAACCTAATAAAATGGGTTGAGCTTGTAGGTATAATCAGATCTCATTACTATATCACATTGTGTACATATACATGCTTCTTTATCTTGTATCTGTCCATAAACCAATCACCAATACTGGGTGAGAACAATGGAAAATTAAAGGGACAGTAAACCTTCAAAATAATGTTATATAATTCTGCACATAGTGCAGAATTATATAACATTATATTAGCCAAACATTTATAAAACATACGTAATTTCCCCTATTAATTTAAAAAAAAAAAAAAAAAACGCTGTTTCACAGACCCGCTCTCTGCTGAGCGGGTCTGTTATATTTGCTCAGCGCATCGGGCCAGCTGTATAGTCACAGCCCGGCCCGACCGCGCCATAAGACTGAGAGTGTAGCTCGCTCCTGTAAATATAACAGACCCGCTCAGCAGAGAGCGGGTCTGTGAAACAGCGTTTTTTTTTTTTTAAATGAATAGGGGAAATTATGTTTTATAAATGTTTGGCTAATATAATGTTATATAATTCTGCACTATGTGCAGAATTATATAACATTATTTTTAAAGTTTACTGACACTTTAATATTTTATTAACTTATCTCTTCTATAACCCACTGGGAGTGTGATTTCTTCTACTGGCTGTGTTAACACAGTTTGACCTTGAGGCCCAAAACTTTCAGGATGGGTGGGGATACCACAGGCTAAATAAACTATTTCATATGCCAATATAAGGGTAATGGGAATACTTGTAAACAATTCAATACACTCCAGCAGGTAAAGGGGATTATTGGGAACATTTTTGAGTGAACAAGGGGAGAACATTTTTGAGTAAACTGTCCCTTTAAGTTTCCCCTTATCTATATTTCCTACTGAGTACAATTATGGACAGATATAAAAGACAGCAATAAAAAAAGACTGTCCAAGCAAGGCTGTGTGGAACATAGGATTATCTAAAAGTTTCCGCACAGTCATGTTAGCACAAAAAGAGATACATAGAAAACATACATTCTTTTATAGAAACTAAACCTTAAAACTTATATTTTCAATATTTAAACAACTTATATAATTGTAAAAGAATCTACATATCGTTCCAAGGCTAACCTTTACTTTAAATAAATTGTTATGTCCAGCATGTATTTACTGTTCCCTTTAACCCTGCAAATGCAGTGGTGTCTCCGAGTGGGGGGACGGGACGGGACTAGCCTTCCCAGCATAATTGCTGGCCCTTCATGTGCCCCACAACTGTGACATTCCCCACTAGCCTCTTAAACTCCACCCTGTCACTGTCTGGTACTACCCAGTCCTGCCCCTCCTATTGCAGACCCACCCAAAACTTCAGAGAAGTGCCCCCTATGTGGCAACGCCACTGTGCAAATTGTATTCAAATAGAATGCTGAGTTATAAATGCCAGCATTTTTTACTTTAACACACTTCACAATGCAAAAGCCATTATTTGTTTTGATCTTTACCACATGGCCTTGCAACTAATTTAGTTTGCAAGCGTTTGATTCAGCAATATTTAGTGATCTTGTGAGTTTCCAGACTGATTCCGTTATGTATAGATGGTTCTACGTGCATCATTATCTTCAGGGGCTAAACCAGAAATTGAATAAGTATTTGATCCCCTCTGTATTTGTACTATTCACATAAAGGCTTCCATGTAGTAAACGGCATGCGGACAAGCTTCTCAACTTGGAAAGTTGTCTGCACACCTTTGCGGCATACGGGCAGCAGACACCGTTTGTCCGCTGCCTGTATGTATCATTACGCACTCAAGTAAGTGTGTCTTGTCACCCCCCTTCTCTCTTGAGAGAGAAGGGCCTGTCAATCACCCTCGAGTGAGTGAGGTGTCAGAGTAAGAAGCAGCTTTTTACATTGCAGGAAGCAGACTTGTATGCAAAAACCTGGCCTGCAAGGGCTCCGGAGCAGTTGATGCTGCTTATTACATGCAGCCCTAAAACCACACAACATGCCTTTATGAACTTGGCACACTGTTGAGAAGGGTGCTCTGCATTCCAGGACCTTGTTTTAGTACTACCACTAATTGCATTGATACTACTTCATTTATTAGTATATCTTAGCTTAGCGTTTCATTCTTCACACCCATAGGTGGGTGAGAGTGAAACGGGCATCTGCCTTCTGTTCTGCTCTACTGTTTGCAGGCTTGGTTTTACATTCACTGCCAGATGTTTTGGAAGAAAGTGAGCGTTGGATAATTTATATACACAGCTTGGATTTGCTTGTCACTTTTTCCACCATCCACATAATCAGATTTCCTCTTCTCCAGTTCATTGCTGAAGGAGCCTACTGCAAGCTATATCCTACTAGTCGGCAGCACTGCTCTGCTTAAACTGTTGGTGATTTATAAAGAAAAGTGGATGAAAATAACAAAAAAAATGACACCCTGGTTTTATAAGCTGTTCATATCCTTCATTGTGCATTTTTGTGTGTAATATTTCTAAAAATTAAAGGGTTAAAGGGATACTGAACCCAATTTTTTTCTTTCATGGTTCAGATAGAGCATGCTATAATATTAAGCAACTTAAAATGTAGCCACCAATCAACAAGTGCTACAGAGTGAGCTTTTTCAAATAAAGATACCAAAAGAATGAAGAAAAATTGATAATCAGAGTAAATTAGAAAGTTGCTTAAAGTGAAAGTCAACCCTAGCGTTTGTGAAACACTAGGATTGACTATTGAAACAAATAAAGGGGACTTTCAATCATGCTAAGGAACCCCACGGCAGATCGCTGTTTTGCTAAGAGGTGATGTTTCCACCTCTTAACCAATAATCATGCAGTAAATCTGGTGAAAACGTTGCCTCTTAGCAAAACAGTGATCTTCCGTGGGCGACCTTAACAACTCAGCGCAGCGATCGCTTGAAACAAATAAAGGAGCTTTCTGCATGAAGTATTTTATACTTAATGAATTAAAGTCTCCTTTTATACAGATTCTGAACCAAAAATAGTCCGGCTCCTAAGCTTTACATTTCTGCTTTTTAAATAAAGAGAACAAGAGAACAGAGAAAAATGTATAATTGGAGTAAACTAGAAAGTTGCTTAAAATTGCATGCTCTATCTGAATCATTAAAGAAAAAATGTGGGTTTAGTATCCCTTTAACACATATCCATGCTGCACTAATATGAACAAACAACTAGCCTCTCTGTATATATTTGTAGATTAAAATATAACTCCACAGAATCCCAGACTAGGATAGAAACAAAAACAGAATTTATGCTTACCTGATAAATTACTTTCTCCAACGGTGTGTCCGGTCCACGGCGTCATCCTTACTTGTGGGATATTCTCTTCCCCAACAGGAAATGGCAAAGAGTCCCAGCAAAGCTGGTCACATGATCCCTCCTAGGCTCCGCCCACCCCAGTCATTCGACCGACGGACAGGAGGAAATATATATAGGAGAAACCATATGATACCGTGGTGACTGTAGTTAGAGAAAATAATTCATCAGACCTGATTAAAAAACCAGGGCGGGCCGTGGACCGGACACACCGTTGGAGAAAGTAATTTATCAGGTCAGCATAAATTCTGTTTTCTCCAACATTGGTGTGTCCGGTCCACGGCGTCATCCTTACTTGTGGGAACCAATACCAAAGCTTTAGGACACGGATGAAGGGAGGGAGCAAATCAGGTCACCTAAATGGAAGGCACCACGGCTTGCAAAACCTTTCTCCCAAAAATAGCCTCCGAAGAAGCAAAAGTATCAAATTTGTAAAATTTGGCAAAAGTGTGCAGTGAAGACCAAGTCGCTGCCTTACATATCTGGTCAACAGAAGCCTCGTTCTTGAAGGCCCATGTGGAAGCCACAGCCCTAGTGGAGTGAGCTGTGATTCTTTCAGGAGGCTGCCGTCCGGCAGTCTCATAAGCCAATCGGATGATGCTTTTAAGTCAAAAGGAAAGAGAGGTAGAAGTCGCTTTTTGACCTCTCCTTTTACCAGAATAAACAACAAACAAAGAAGATGTTTGTCTGAAATCTTTTGTAGCCTCTAAATAGAATTTTAGAGCACGGACTACGTCCAAATTGTGCAACAAACGCTCCTTCTTTGAAACTGGATTCGGACACAAAGAAGGTACAACTATCTCCTGGTTAATATTTTTGTTAGAAACAACTTTAGGAAGAAAACCAGGCTTAGTACGCAGAACCACCTTATCTGCATGGAACACCAGATAAGGAGGAGAACACTGCAGAGCAGATAACTCTGAAACTCTTCTAGCAGAAGAGATTGCAACCAAAAACAAAACTTTCCAAGATAGTAATTTAATATCTACGGAATGTAAGGGTTCAAACGGAACCCCTTGAAGAACTGAAAGAACTAGATTTAAACTCCAGGGAGGAGTCAAAGGCCTGTAAACAGGCTTGATCCTAACCAGAGCCTGAACACATGCTTGAACATCTGGCATAGCTGCCAGTCGTTTGTGTAGTAAGACAGATAAAGCAGAAATCTGTCCCTTTAGAGAACTTGCAGATAATCCTTTCTCCAAACCTTCTTGTAGAAAGGATAGAATCTTAGGAATCTTTATCTTGTTCCATGGCAATCCTTTGGATTCACACCAACAGATATATTTTTTCCATATTTTATGGTAAATTTTTCTAGTTACAGGCTTTCTAGCCTGAATCAGAGTATCTATTACAGAATCTGAAAACCCACGCTTTGATAAAATCAAGCGTTCAATCTCCAAGCCGTCAGCTGGAGGGAAACCAGATTCGGATGTTCGAATGGACCTTGAACAAGAAGGTCCTGTCTCAAAGGTAGCTTCCATGGTGGAGCCGATGACATATTCACCAGGTCTGCATACCAAGTCCTGCGTGGCCACGCAGGAGCTATCAAGATCACCAAAGCCCTCTCCTGATTGATCCTGGCTACCAGCCTGGGAATGAGAGGAAACGGTGGGAATACATAAGCTAGGTTGAAGGTCCAAGGTGCTACTAGTGCATCTACTAGAGTTGCCTTGGGATCCCTGGATCTGGACCCGTAGCAAGGAACCTTGAAGTTCTGACAAGACGCCATCAGATCCATGTTTGGAATGCCCCATAATTGAGTTATTTGGGCAAAGATTTCCGGATGGAGTTCCCACTCCCCCGGATGGAATGTCTGACGACTCAGAAAATCCGCTTCCCAATTTTCCACTCCTGGGATGTGGATCGCAGACAAGTGGCAGGAGTGATCCTCCGCCCATTGAATTATTTTGGTCACTTCTTCCATCGCCAGGGAACTCCTTGTTCCCCCCTGATGATTGATATATGCAACAGTCGTCATGTTGTCTGATTGAAACCTTATGAATTTGGCCTTTTCTAGTTGAGGCCAAGCTTTGAGAGCATTGAATATCGCTCTCAGTTCCAGAATGTTTATCGGGAGAAGAGATTCTTCCCGAGACCATAGACCCTGAGCTTTCAGGGGTTCCCAGACCGCGCCCCAGCCCACCAGGCTGGCGTCGGTCGTGACAATGACCCACTCTGGTCTGCGGAAGCTCATTCCCTGTGACAGATTGTCCAGGGTCAGCCACCAACGGAGTGAATCTCTGGTCTTTTGATCTACTTGAATCGTCGGAGACAAGTCTGTATAATCCCCATTCCACTGTCTGAGCATGCACAGTTGTAATGGTCTTAGATGAATTCGTGCAAAAGGAACTATGTCCATTGTTGCAACCATCAATCCTATTACTTCCATGCACTGCGCTATGGAAGGACGAGGAACAGAATGAAGTACTTGACAAGAGCTTAGAAGTTTTGATTTTCTGACCTCTGTCAGAAAAATCCTCATTTCTAAGGAATCTATTATTGTTCCCAAGAAGGGAACTCTTGTTGACGGGGACAGAGAACTTTTTTCTTTGTTCACCTTCCATCCGTGAGATCTGAGAAAGGCTAGGACGATGTCCGTATGAGCCTTTGCTTTTGACAGAGACGACGCTTGAATCAGGATGTCGTCCAAGTAAGGTACTACTGCAATGCCCCTTGGTCTTAGAACCGCTAGAAGGGACCCTAGTACCTTTGTGAAAATCCTTGGAGCAGTGGCTAATCCGAATGGAAGTGCCACAAACTGGTAATGCTTGTCCAGAAAAGCGAACCTTAGGAACTGATGATGTTCCTTGTGGATAGGAATATGTAGGTACGCATCCTTTAAATCCACGGTAGTCATAAATTGATTTTCCTGGATAGTAGGTAGGATCGTTCGAATAGTTTCCATTTTGAACGATGGTACCCTGAGAAATTTGTTTAGGATCTTGAGATCCAAAATTTTTCTGAATGTTCCCTCTTTTTTGGGAACTATGAACAGGTTGGAATAAAAACCCATCCCTTGTTCTCTTATTGGAACTGGATGAATCACTCCCATCTTTAACAGGTCTTCTACACAATGTAAGAATGCCTGTCTTTTTATTTGGTTTGAAGATAATTGAGACCTGTGGAACCTTCCCCTTGGGGGTAGTTCCTTGAATTCCAGGAGATAACCTTGAGAAACTATTTCTAGCGCCCAAGGATCCTGAACATCTCTTGCCCAAGCCTGAGCAAAGAGAGAAAGTCTGCCCCCCACCAGATCCGGTCCCGGATCGGGGGCTATCCCTTCATGCTGTTTTGGTAGCAGTGGTAGGCTTCTTGGCCTGCTTACCCTTGTTCCAGCCTTGCATTGGTTTCCAGGCTGGTTTGGGTTGTGAAGTATTACCCTCTTGCTTAGAGGATGAGGAATTAGAGGCTGGTCCGTTTCTGCGAAAGGGACGAAAATTAGGCTTATTTTTAGCCTTAAAAGACCTATCCTGTGGGAGGACGTGGCCCTTTCCCCCAGTGATGTCTGAAATAATCTCTTTCAAATCAGGTCCAAATAATGTTTTACCCTTGAAAGGAATGTTAAGCAATTTTGTCTTGGAAGACACATCCGCTGACCAAGACTTTAGCCAAAGCGCTCTGCGCGCCACGATAGCAAACCCTGAATTTTTTCCGCTAATCTAGCTTAATGCAAAGCGGCATCTAAAATAAAAGAGTTAGCCAATTTAAGTGCTTGAACTCTGTCCATAACCTCCTCATACGAAGATTCTTTATTGAGCGACTTTTCTAGTTCCTCGAACCAGAAACACGCTGCCGTAGTGACAGGAACAATGCACGAAATTGGTTGTAGAAGGTAACCTTCCTGAACAAAAATCTTTTTAAGCAAACCCTCTAATTTTTTATCCATAGGATCTTTGAAAGCACAACTATCTTCGATAGGAATAGTAGTGCGTTTGTTTAGAGTAGAAACCGCCCCCTCGACCTTGGGGACTGTCTGCCATAAGTCCTTTCTGGGGTCGACTATAGGAAATAATTTCTTAAATATAGGGGGGGGGGGACAAAAGGTATGCCGGGCCTTTCCCACTCTTTATTTACTATGTCCGCCACCCGCTTGGGTATAGGAAAAGCGTTGGGGGGCACCGGAACCTCTAGAAACTTGTCCATCTTACATAACTTCTCTGGAATGACCAAATTGTCACAATCATCCAGAGTAGATAATACCTCCTTAAGCAGTGCGCGGAGATGTTCTAATTTAAATTTAAATGTCACAACATCAGGTTCAGCTTGATGAGAAATCTTTCCTGAATCTGAAATTTCTCCCTCAGACAAAACCTCCCTCATGGCCCCTTCAGATTGGTGTGAGGGTATGTCAGAACAGTTATCATCAGCGTCCTCTTGCTCTTCAGTGTTTAAAACAGAGCAATCGCGCTTTCTCTGATAAGTAGGCATTTTGGATAAAAGATTTGCTATAGAGTTATCCATTACAGCCGTTAATTGTTGCATGGTAATAAGTATTGGCGCACTAGATGTACTAGGGGCCTCCTGTGTGGGCATAACTGGTGTAGACACAGTAGGGGATGATGTAGTATCATGTTTACTCCCCTCATTTGAGGAATCATCTTGGGCAATATCATTATCTGTGGCATTACTGTCCTTACTTTGTTTGGACACTATGGCACAATTATCACATAAATTTAAATGGGGAGACACATTGGCTTTCATACATATAGAACATAGCTTATTTGATGGTACAGACATGTTAAACAGGCTTAAACTTGTCAACAAAGCACAAAAAACGTTTTAAAATAAAACCGTTACTGTCACTTTAAATTTCAAACTGAAAACACTTTATTACTGAATATGTGAAAAAGTATGAAGGAATTGTTCAAATTCAGAGCTTTAACCCTTAAAATAACGGAACCAGGGCCGTTTTTACATTTAACCCCTATACAGTCCCAGCTATATGCTTTGCTGAGACCCAACCAAGCCCAGAGGGGAATACGATACCAAATGATGCCTTCTATAAGCTTTTTCAGTGATTCTTAGCTCCTCACACATGCATCTGCATGCCTTGCTCTCCAAAAACAACTGTGCATTAGTGGCGCGAAAATGAGGCTCTGTCTATAACTAGAAAAGGCCCCCATCTGAAAAAGGTGTCCAACACAGTGCCTGCCGTTTTTCTAAACAATCCCCAAGATTATAATAACCATTATTAGTTAGAATCTGCATAATATGCCTAGTAAAGCAATCGTTTTAGCCCAGAAAAATGTCTACCAGATTTTTAAGCCCTTTTTGAAGCCCTTTATTCTTTTATGTTTGACTAAGAAAATGGCTTACCGGTCCCCATGAGAGGAAATGACAGCCTTCCAGCATTACATGGTCTTGTTAGAAATATGGCTAGTCATACCTTAAGCAGAAAGGTCTGCTAACTGTTTCCCCCAACTGAAGTTACTTCATCTCAACAGTCCTGTGTGGAAACAGCAATCGATTTTAGTAACTGTCTGCTAAAATCATCTTCCTCTTACAAACAGAAATCTTCATCCTTTTTCTGTTTCAGAGTAAATAGTACATACCAGCACTATTTTAAAATAACAAACACTTGATAGAAGAATAAAAACTACATTTAAACACCAAAAAAACTCTTAACCATCTCCGTGGAGATGTTGCCTGTGCAACGGCAAAGAGAATGACAGGGGTGGGCGGAGCCTAGGAGGGATCATGTGACCAGCTTTGCTGGGACTCTTTGCCATTTCCTGTTGGGGAAGAGAATATCCCACAAGTAAGGATGACGCCGTGGACCGGACACACCAATGTTGGAGAAATAGTCCTATAACAACTCTGTTGTGTCCACTGCTCTGGCATAGTGGGCGTGTGCTCCCCCAAACCATCTCCGTAGTGAAGGTCAAAGAGCAAATCCAGCTATTTCTTTTGTAAAAGAAGCATAAATTATTATTATACTTTATTTATGAAGCGCCAACATATTCTGCAGAGTGTGAAAGCTGTCAGTGCTGTAACTGTTATTGTAAATTTTGTTCAAAACAAACAAACAGTTGTAAATGAGTGCTAACTTTATACATACAGAGTTTAAAGGGACACTGAACCCAATTTTTTATTCAGATAGAGCATGACATTTTAAGCAACTTTCTAGTTTTACAATTTAGTTTTTTTTTCACATGTGACATTTGAGTTATAATATTTAATTACAATTTAATATTAAACTAATTGTTAACAGAATAATAACATATTTCTCCTTTTAAGTGTAGTCAGTCCACGGGTCATCCATTACTTATGGAATATTTCTCTTCCTAACAGGAAACTGCAAGAGAATTACCCAGCAGAGCTTGCTATATAGCTCCTCCCCTCACCTATCATAGTCAGTCATTCTCTTGCAGCCTAACTAGTAGGAAGCTGTGAGAGATCTGTGGTGTTTTTTTTAACTTAGTTTATTTCTTCAATCAAAAGTTTGTTATTTTTAAATGGCACCGGAGTGTGCTGTTTATTCTCAGGCAGCATTAGAAGAAGAATCTGCCTGGGTTTCTTTCTATGGTCTTAGCAGACGTAACTAAGATCCACTGGCTGTTTCTCATCTGAGGCGTGAGGTACTTTCAGAGAAGGGGAATAGCATGCAGGGCTCCCCTGCAACAAATGAGGTATGCGCAGTAATTTATTTTCTGGGGAATGGAATTGACTGAGAAAATACTGCTGATACCATTGTAAAGTAAGTTCAGCCTTAAATGCAGTGATAGCGACTGGTATTAGGCTGATGTGTGTGTGTGTGTGCACTGAATGTATTTTCTAAGGAATGGAATTGACTCTGAAAATACTGTAAATACTGAAATAATGTATGAGCCTGAACTGCAGTAAAAGCGACTGGTAGCAGGCTTGTAAATAATAATACATAACTTTTAAATGTATGTTTAAAACGTTTTACTGGCTTGTTAATCGTTTTTGTGAGGTACTTGGTGATAAAACTTATTGGGGCATGATTTTTACCACATGGCCATTTTTGTTTTCTGCATAGAAACAGTTTCTGAGCTTCCCCACTGTTGTAATATGAGTGGGAGGGGTCTATTTTAGCGCTTTTTTACACAGTAAATATTCAGTCACAATCTGTCTACTTCATCCTCCATGATCCAGATCGTCTCTAGAGAGCTCAGGGGTCTTCAAAATCCATTTTGAGGGAGGTAATCAGTCACAGTAGTCCTGTGACAGTGTATTTGACTGTGAGAAAAACGTTAATTACATAATTGTTATCCGTTTTTGGGTACTAAGGGGTTAATCATCCATTTGCTGGTGGGTGCAATCCTTTGCTAACTTAATACATTTACTGTGAAAATTTGGTTGCTATAACTATTTTTGATCATTGTTATTTCAACTGTGTTAGTTTTTCTGTGCTTCTTAAAGGCACAGTAACGTTTTTTATATTGCTTGTAAATTAATTTTGAAAAATATTTCCAAGTTTGCTAGTCTCATTGCTAGTTTTGTTTAAACATGTCTGACTCAGATGAATCTCTTTGTTCACTATGTTTAAAGGCCAATGTGGAGCCCAATAGAAATTTGTGCACTCAATGTATAGATGTCACTTTAAATAAAAGTCAAACTTTATATGTTAAGAAATTATCACCAGACAACGAGGGGGAAGTTATGCCGACTAACTCTCCTCACGTGTCAGTACCTTCGCCTCCCGCTCAGGAGGTGCGTGATATTGTGGCGCCAAGTACATCAGGGCGGCCCATACAAATCACTTTGCAAGACATGGCTACTGTTATGACAGAAGTACTGTCTAAATTGCCAGAATTAAGAGGTAAGCGCGATCACTCTGGAGTTAGAACAGAGCGCGCTGATAATGGTAGAGCCATGTCTGATACTGCGTCACAATTTGCAGAACATGAGGACGGAGAGCTTCATTCTGTGGGTGACGGGTCTGATCCGGGTAAACTGGATTCAGAAATTTCAAATTTTAAATTTAAGCTTGAGAACCTCCGCGTATTGCTAGGAGAGGTATTAGCGGCTCTGAATGATTGTAACACAGTTGCAATTCCAGAGAAAGTATGTAGGCTGGATAAATATTTTGCGGTACCGGTGTGTACTGACGCTTTTCCTATACCTAAAAGGCTTACAGAAATTGTTAACAAGGAGTGGGATAGACCCGGTGTGCCCTTTTCACCACCTCCTATATTTAGAAAAATGTTTCCTATAGACGCCACCACACGGGACTTATGGCAGACGGTCCCTAAGGTGGAGGGAGCAGTTTCTACTTTGGCTAAGCGCACCACTATCCCGGTGGAGGATAGCTGTGCTTTTTCAGATCCAATGGATAAAAAGTTAGAGGGTTACCTTAAGAAAATGTTTGTTCAACAAGGTTTTATATTACAACCCCTTGCATGCATTGCGCCTGTTACTGCTGCGGCGGCATTCTGGTTTGAGTCTCTGGAAGAGACCATTCGCACAGCTCCATTGGATGAAATTATGAACAAGCTTAAAACCCTTAAGCTAGCTAACTCATTTGTTTCTGATGCCGTCGTACACTTAACCAAACTTACGGCTAAGAACTCCGGATTCGCCATTCAAGCACGCAGAGCGCTGTGGCTTAAATCCTGGTCAGCTGACGTGACTTCTAAATCCAAATTGCTTAATATTCCTTTCAAAGGGCAGACCTTATTCGGGCCCGGCTTGAAAGAAATTATTGCTGACATTACGGGAGGTAAGGGCCATGCTCTACCTCAGGACAGGGCCAAATCAAAGGCCAAACAGTCTAATTTTCGTGTCTTTCGTAACTTCAAGGCAGGAGCAGCATCAACTTCCTCCGCTCCAAAACAGGAAGGAGCTGTTGCTCGTTACAGGCAGGGCTGGAAAGTTAACCAGTCCTGGAACAGGGGCAAGCAGGCCAAGAAACCTGCTGCTGCCCCCAAGACAGCATGAAGAGAGGGCCCCCTATCCGGAAACGGATCTAGTGGGGGGCAGACTTTCTCTCTTCGCCCAGGCTTGGGCAAGAGATGTCCAGGATCCCTGGGCGTTGGTGATCATATCTCAGGGATATCTCCTGGACTTCAAAACTTCTCCTCCACGGGGGAGATTTCATCTTTCAAGGTTATTAGCAAACCAAACAAAGAAAGAGGCGTTTCTACGCTGTGTACAAGACCTCTTACTAATGGGGGTAATCCACCCAGTTCCGCGGACGGAACACGGGCAGGGATTCTATTCAAATCTATTTGTGGTTCCCAAAAAAAGAGGGAACCTTCAGACCAATCTTGGACTTAAAAATCCTAAACAAATTTCTAAGGGTTCCATCATTCAAAATGGAAACTATTCGAACCATCCTTCCCATGATCCAAGAGGGTCAGTACATGACCATGGTGGACTTAAAGGATGCTTACCTTCACATACCGATTCACAAGGACCATTACCGGTATCTGAGATTTGCCTTCCTAGACAGGCATTACCAGTTTGTAGCTCTTCCCTTCGGATTAGCTACGGCCCCAAGAATCTTTACAAAAATTCTAGGATCACTTCTGGCGGTACTAAGACCGCGAGGCATAGCGGAGACTCCGTACCTAGACGACATTCTGATACAAGCGTCAAGTTTTCAAACTGCCACGTCTCATACAGAGATAGTTCTGGCATTTCTGAGGTCGCATGGGTGGAAGGTGAACGTGGAAAAGAGTTCTCTATTACCACTTACAAGAGTTCCCTTTCTAGGGACTCTTATAGATTCTGTAGAGATGAAAATTTACCTGACAGAGGCCAGGTTATTAAAACTTCTAAATGCTTGCCGTGTCCTTCACTCCATTCCACACCCGTCAGTAGCTCAGTGCATGGAAGTAATCGCCTTAATGGTAGCGGCAATGGACATAGTACCATTTGCGCGCCTGCATCTCAGACCGCTGCAATTGTGCATGCTAAGTCAGTGGAACGGGGATTACTCAGATTTGTCCCCCCTACTAAATCTGGATCAAAGGACCAGAGATTCTCTTCTATGGTGGCTCTCTCGGCCACATCTGTCCAAGGGGATGACCTTTCGCAGGCCAGATTGGACGATTGTAACAACAGACGCCAGCCTTCTAGGCTGGGGAGCAGTCTGGAATTCCCTGAAAGCTCAGGGATTATGGACTCAGGAGGAGAAACTCCTCCCAATAAATATTCTGGAGTTAAGAGCAATATTCAATGCTCTCCTAGTTTGGCCTCAGTTAGCAACTCTGAGGTTCATCAGATTTCAGTCGGACAACATCAAGCGCCTGCGTGGCCACGCAGGACCTGGTATGCAGACCTAGTGGACATGTCGTCCTGTCCACCGTGGTCTCTGCCTCTGAGACAGGACCTTCTAATTCAGGGTCCTTTCAAACATCCAAATCTAATTTCTCTGAGGCTGACTGCATGGAGATTGAACGCTTGACTCTATCAAAGCGTGGTTTCTCGGAGGCGGTTATTGATACCTTAATACAGGCTAGGAAAAAATTTACCATAAAATATGGCGTACATATTTACGTTGGTGCGAATCCAAGAGTTACTCATGGAGTAAGGTTAGGATTCCTAGGATATTGTCCTTTCTACAAGAGGGTTTAGAAAAGGGATTATCTACTAGTTCGTTAAAGGGACAGATTTCTGCTCTGTCTATTCTTCTACACAAACGTCTGGCTGAAGTTCCAGACGTTCAGGCTTTCTGTCAGGCTTTAACTAGGATTAAGCCTGTGTTTAAGTCTGTTGCTCCGCCGTGGAGCTTAAACTTAGTTCTTAATGTTCTTCAAGGCGTTCCATTTGAACCCCTTCATTCCATTGATATCAAGTTGTTATCTTGGAAAGTTCTGTTTTTGATGGCTATTTCCTCGGCTCGAAGAGTCTCTGAGTTATCTGCCTTACATTGTGATTCTCCTTATCTGATTTTTCATTCAGACAAGGTAGTCCTGCGTACTAAACCTGGGTTCTTACCTAAGGTAGTTACTAACAGGAATATCAATCAAGAGATTGTTGTTCCATCTCTGTGTCCTAACCCTTCTTCAAAGAAGGAACGACTTTTGCATAATCTGGACGTAGTCCGTGCCCTGAAATTCTATTTGCAGGCAACTAAGGATTTTCGTCAAACTTCTTCCCTGTTTGTCATTTACTCTGGACAGAGGAGAGGTCAAAAGGCTTCGGCTACCTCTCTCTCTTTTTGGCTTCGTAGCATAATACGCTTAGCCTATGAGACTGCTGGACAGCAGCCTCCTGAAAGGATTACAGCTCATTCTACTAGAGCTGTGGCTTCCACCTGGGCCTTTAAAAATGAGGCCTCTGTTGAACAGATTTGCAAAGCTGCGACTTGGTCTTCGCTTCACACTTTTTCAAAATTTTACAAATTTGACACTTTTGCTTCGTCGGAGGCTATTTTTGGGAGAAAGGTACTTCAGGCAGTGGTTCCTTCTGTTTAATGTTCCTGCCTTGTCCCTCCCTTCATCCGTGTACTTTAGCTTTGGTATTGGTATTCCATAAGTAATGGATGACCCGTGGACTGACTACACTTAACAGGAGAAAACATAATTTATGCTTACCTGATAAATTCCTTTCTCCTGTAGTGTAGTCAGTCCACGGCCCGCCCTGTTTTTACGGCAGGTCTAAATTTTAATTAAACTTCCAGTCACCACTGTACCCTATGGTTCCTCCTTTCTCGTCTGCTTTGGTCGAATGACTGACTATGATAGGTGAGGGGAGGAGCTATATAGCAAGCTCTGCTGGGTAATTCTCTTGCAGTTTCCTGTTAGGAAGAGAAATATTCCATAAGTAATGGATGACCCGTGGACTGACTACACTACAGGAGAAAGGAATTTATCAGGTAAGCATAAATTATGTTTTTCAATGTGCCGGATGGTCACCTCGCCCACAATTGGGAATGCAAATCTTTATATGGGCAGATGGGAACTTATATTTTAGGATTCCTGCCCATCGAGCGCGGACCTGTACCATAGATATTGAATCAACGGAATTGCAGCCAAATTTATAGTGCACGGAGCTGTGATACTATGTTGCAACCACGGTGTCTGTAATATGTAACGGTGGTGATGTATCTTCTGAAACTAAGTATTAACTGATAACATTTTGGGCAACATTGTAGTATAAATAAAAGTCCCACTCAGACCTAGCGGTAAATATATTGTGCTATAGACTCAGTCAAAAAAGTTCTTAGCATTAACAAAGAAGAATTATTACCTGTATATTGACACCGCTGCACAGATCTGGATAGAGACGCCTTGCTGACAGGTTGGGAGTCACTCCCCTAGCTTCCAGTAAAAGAAAGCAATAAGCAACAACAAACGGTTACCTGTATCGCAAGGGATGAAAACACTGCAATCCATATGCAAGTAAAAGCAGACTTTATTTGTATGTCCATACAAAATTAGAGGGCACAGTTGAGCTTAGGGGGGAGCCCGAAACAAACAATCCAAATCCAACTGTACCCTGTAATTTTGTATGAACATACAAATAAAGTCTGCTTTTACTTGCATATGGATTGCTGTGTTTTCAACCCTTGCGATACAGGTATTAGTTTGTTGTTGCCTATACCATAGATATATTGACGATATCCTCATAATATAGAAGGGGTCAATAGTTGATCTGAAGTATACTATAGAAGTTATGAATAATAATACTCATAACTTAAAATTCACATATGAATACAGTAAAAATATGATCAATTTTCTAGATCTTAAAATTGAAGCCAACAATGGCAGTTTAGAGACATCCACTTTTTCTTTAAGGAAGTGGATTGTAATAACTATATCCACCAAAATAGTTGTTGTCATTGAAATTGGAAGTCCAACATACCAAAAGGTCAACTCTTAAGAATAAAAAGTAACTGTTCAAATACCAGGAAATGGGAAGAACAAGCAATAGTTATTAAAAACAGATTCTTAGAGAGAGGATACCAAGGAGAGACACTGGATAATAACATAGAAGGAGTTAGAAACATTGACCGTAAGAAACTTTTAACTTTCAAGGATAAGACTAATACAAACCCTGAAGACTTGATGCTAACAATACCTTTTATAACAGAATATAGTGAGAATAGATCCCTAATTGAAAGAATTCTAAGGAAACACTGGCCATTACTCAAAACGATGACGTTATAGTTGAGAGGAGGAGGAGGACTATCTATACAACCAAGATTTAGGAGGACTATCTTTACAACCAAGATTTATTTACAGGAAGACCAATAATCTTAAAAACACATTGTCACCTAGTATTCCAAGACTAATGAAACATGGAACTAATGACATATATGGTAGAAAGATTAAAGGTTTCTTTCCTTGTCCAAGCTGTAAAGCCTGCAAAAATGGCATAAAAACAAAAGATTTTATCTCTTTTATAATACAAAATTAAAATATGAAATAAATTATCTAATAAGATGTCAAAACAGAGGGGTAATTTATGTTATCCAATGCAGTTGTGGCCTACAATATGTTGGTCAGACCTCTAGACAATTAAGATAGGATTAGAGAACATCTCATACAGATAAAAAATAAAAATACTGAAACCGCCTTGTATAAGCACTTTACCACCAAACATCAAGGCAATAGCAAGGATTTCAGATATATAGGCATCCAAAAAGTCACCCCAAATTTGAGAGGAGGGGACTTTGAAAAAAAGTTATTAATTGCTGAATCCAAATGGATTTTCACTTTAGACTGCTTATACCCGAAAGGTTTAAACAACAAGGAAGATCTGACACACCTCCTAAACATATGAGGAGAAATAGACTACAAACATATTCCCTTAGCCCTTTGCATGTATTTTCATACTAGCTTATAGTAAGGTGATATGACTCATTATCCGACCAATCCTAATTTAGATTCACTTTAAAAAAAAAAAAAAAAAAAAAAAAAGATACACATCTGCTTTTGTGCTAATTTTGTATATATTTAATGTATCCTCTTAACGTAATCGGTTCATAAGATTCAGACATACTCTTTGACTGGATATAAAATGGAACATATCGAACATTATGTTTCTCAGAGATGCAATATTTACAGTTATATAATTTTCACTAGATTTGACATTATTCATCATTGTTTTTATCAATAACCTTGCCATATTACACATTTGGCCATTTTATGTAAGAGATCTTCTACATAAGTTTTTTTATATTTTTGATTACCCTAGAGTGTTTTTATTTTTATTTATATATGTTGCTATGCTATGTTATACTAACCTCCCACCGAGATGTATAGATTTTATTCCCCTTCTTATTTCCATTATTATTTCTATTTTCATTATTTAATTTGACTTATTAATTTATTTTGATACAAATATCTCTCTTTTTTTAGTTTTCTATAATTCTATACCCAACATTATACTATGGTTTATACTAACATAAACTCTTGGTTCTCTGTTTGGAGCCTTTGTGTACCTGTTTGCCCATCCACATATATATGATTCCTGTTTGACCCCTCCCTCCCCATTTGAGGTTTTACACCCACATCCTACATAAAGGAAAATATATGTCTTAATGTACAATGTGGACATATGAGATATAGAGGGAAGCGACGCTATTAACGTCATGCACCACTTCCGGTCACATGATTTCCCATGAAACCAGGACGGAAGTGACGTAATTACGGTGGACGTCACTTCCGCTGATATCGGATGAAGGATGTGTGGTAATATCAAGAATATATCCTCTTGATAATACATTTTTGGGAGTCAGATGAAAGGATAAACATACAGATGGGATTCATATAGAATTCACACATTATTTATCCTATTGAGATCACCCATAGGCAAATAGGATTAAACTGGAAGTGACACGACTGAAACACACGTTATTAATATACAACATATTATATAAGAATCAATCATTATTAATTTTTAACATCAATATATATTTTAACCCTATATATATATATATATATATATATATATATATATATATATATATATATATATATATATATATATATATATATATATATATTGACAATGATCAGATTGATTTAAAGGAAAGGCGTAATAACCCAACCATTTAAACACATTTGATAGATTAATAATGTAAGGGCTACTTCCGGTGTAAACACAAAGGTCACGTGACAGGAAATTCAAGGGTCACCTGAAAGAAAATACATCACCGTAGAAGGTTAGGCAATCATTCTTGCGCCAGAATGATTAACAAACCATTGGTTAGTATAGGATATAAATAGGCTCTACCATTACACACCATATTTAGTCTTGAAAAAGGCCCATGTTAGGGCCAAAACGCGTTGACAATATATGGTATGCCTATTTCTTGATTTTCAAATAGTACTTAGCCTTATTGCACTATTTTACCTTTCTATTTTTAAGTTTCACAATTATCATACATAGGAGGATCTTCTTTGAGAAAATCAACATCCTCCAGTAGGATTCCCTATCATCCACTTCTGGAAATATAAGCCATTTTTTACATGTTTGTAATTTTTATATTTTTGTACTTTTGCATTTTTACACTCTTTTTTTTGAATTTTTTGGGTAATTTTAACCCAATCTCTTTATTTTTTTCACTTTCTTCACCAGTTTTAAGGCATTATTTTTGATATTTTTTGCATAGTGAATTCACCAACCTTTGGCATGACATCACTTTAGGATTCAACAAGGATTTATCATAGACTTCCATCACAGACCTTTCTCTGGGACTAATTGAACTATACCATTAACGTGGTCCATACATTATTTCTAGGATCATATTGTATTGTTCTTTACTTATTGTACTGTTTTTATATATTTTACATATCAATTTAAAGCTCATGTTCTTTGTTTCAAAATATATTTTGATAGACATAGAATAAATATAATTTTTTTTTTTTAATAGATACAGCGTTCCTATTATACCTAATACTATATCCATTTAGACAACTTGGACACATATGAGTGTACACATATAGGTTTGTAGTAAATACCACGAGCATTGTACAAACTTCATCCCTATTCTGCCCCAGCCTTCTTTTTAGTGCACTTCTAAATATACCCTATTATCTATTCTCTCTGGGGTAGCTAGGTACCTCATTTATTTTAGGAGCATTATAGGCAGAAATACACCTAGCGCTGGGTCAACCCACAGTTTCCTGCTAACTTCATACATACAAAGTTTAAAGGGACACTGAACCCAATTTCTCCTGTTAAGTGTAGTCAGTCCACGGGTCATCCATTACTTATGGGATATTAACTCCTCCCCAACAGGAAGTGCAAGAGGATCACCCAAGCAGAGCTGCTATATAGCTCCTCCCCTCTACGTCACACCCAGTCATTCTCTTGCACCCAACTAATAGATAGGATGTGTGAGAGGACTGTGGTGATTAAACTTAGTTTTTTATATCTTCAATCAAAAGTTTGTTATTTTAAACGGCACCGGGAGTGTGTTGTTTTTCTTCTCAGGCAGCATTTGAAGAAGAATCTACCTGAGTTTTGTGTATGATCTTAGCGGACGTAACTAAGATCCATTTGCTGTTCTCGGCCATTCTGAGGAGTGAGGTAACTTCAGAATAGGGGACAGCGGGCAGGTTCACCTGCAAAGAGGTATGTTGCAGTATATTATTTTCTAAGGAATGGAATTGACTGAGAAAATACTGCTAATACCGATATAATGTAAGTACAGCCTTAAATGCAGTAGTAGCAACTGGTATCAGGCTGATATGTATGTATGTTTACACTTAAGTATTTCTGGGGAATGGCACTTCACTGGGAAAATACTGTATGCATATAACTTTTAGCCTAACTTGCAGTGTGAGCGACTAGCAGCAGGCTTTTAATGACATTTCATAAATTAGATTTTAAACGTTTGCTGGCATGTTAAATCGTTTAATTATCTGAGGTACTTGGTGAAAAATTGATTTGGGCGTTATTTTCCACATGGCTGTCGTTTGTTTTGAATTAAAACAGTTTACTGAGCTTCCCTCACTGTTGTATTGTGAGGGGGAGGGGCCTATTTTGGCGCTTTTACTACGCATTCGAAATTCAGTCTCAGTCTGCCTTCTTCTCCCTGCATGATCCAGGACGTCTCTACAGAGCTCAGGGGTCTTCAAACTAGTTTTGAGGGAGGTAATCACTCACAGCAGACCTGTGAGACTGTGCTTTGACTGTGATAAAAACGCTTATATTTTCAATTGTTATCCGTTTTTTTCTGATATTAAGGGTTAATCATCCATTGCTAATGAGTGCAATCCTTTGCTAAATTTATGCATTTACTGTGAAAATTTGGTTTCTATAACTAATCCGGTTCATTGTTATTCAACTGTGACAGTTTTTGTGTGCTTCTTAAAGGCACAGTAACGTTTTGCATATTGCTTGTAAATTCAGTTGAAAAGTATTTCCAAGCTTGCTAGTCTAATTGCTAGTTTGTTTAAACATGTCTGACACAGAGGAATCTCTTTGTGCAATATGTTCAAAAGCCAAGGTGGAGCCCAATAGAAATTTATGTACTAGTTGCATTGATGCTACTTTAAATAAAAGCCAATCTGTACATGTTAAGCAACATTCACCAGACAACGAGGGGGAAGTTATGCCGACTAACTTGCCTCACGTGTCAGTACCTGCATCTCCCGCTCAGGAGGTGCGTGATATTGTAACGCCAAGTACATCAGGGCGGCCATTACAAATCACTTTACAAGACATGGCTAATGTTATGACTGAAGTTTTGTCTAAATTGCCAGAACTTAGGGGTAAACGAGATCACTCTGGGGCGAGAACAGAGTGCGCTGATAATGCTAGGGCCATGTCTGATACTGCGTCACAATTTGCAGAACATGAGGACGGAGAGCTTCATTCTGCGGGTGACGGATCTGATCCAAATAAACTGGATTCAGACATTTCAAATTTTAAGTTTAAGCTGGAAAACCTCTGTGTATTACTAGGGGAGGTGTTAGCGGCTCTGAATGATTGTAACACAGTTGCAATCCCAGAGAAAATGTGTAGGTTGGATAAATATTTTGCGGTACCGACGAGTACTGACGTTTTTCCTATACCTAAGAGACTTACTGAAATTGTTACTAAGGAGTGGGATAGACCCGGTGTGCCTTTCTCACCCCCTCCTATATTCAGAAAAAATGTTTCCTATAGACGCCACCACACGGGACTTATGGCAAACGGTCCCTAAGGTGGAGGGAGCAGTTTCTACTTTAGCTAAGCGTACCACTATCCCGGTGGAGGATAGCTGTGCCTTTTCAGATCCAATGGATAAAAAGTTAGAGGGTTACCTTAAGAAAATGTTTGTTCAACAAGGTTTTATATTGCAACCCCTTGCATGCATTGCGCCTGTCACGGCTGCGGCAGCATTTTGGTTTGAGTCTCTGGAAGAGACCCTTGACTCAGCTCCATTAGATGAGATTACACACAAGCTTAAAACCCTTAAGCTAGCTAATTCATTTATTTCTGATGCCGTAGTACATTTAATTAAACTTACGGCTAAGAATTCCGGATTCGCCATTCAGGCGCGCAGAGCGCTGTGGCTAAAATCCTGGTCAGCTGATGTAACTTCTAAATCTAAATTACTTAACATACCTTTCAAGGGGCAGACATTATTCGGGCCCGGTTTGAAAGAAATTATCGCTGATATTACGGGAGGTAAAGGCCATGCCCTGCCTCAAGACAGAGCCAAAACAAGGGCTAGACAGTCTAATTTTCGTGCCTTTCGTAACTTCAAGGCAGGAGCAGCATCAACTTCCTCTGCTCCAAAACAGGAAGGAGCTGTTGCTCGCTACAGACAAGGCTGGAAACCTAACCAGACCTGGAACAAGGGCAAGCAGGCCAGAAAACCTGCTGCTGCCCCTAAGACAGCATGAAGTGAGGGCCCCCGATCCGGAAATGGATCTAGTGGGGGGCAGACTCTCTCTCTTCGCCCAGGCTTGGGCAAGAGATGTCCAGGATCCCTGGGCGTTGGAGATCATATCTCAGGGATATCTTCTGGACTTCAAAGCTTCTCCTCCACAAGGGAGATTTCACCTTTCAAGGTTGTCAACAAACCAGATAAAGAAAGAGGCGTTTCTACGCTGTGTACAAGACCTTTTACTAATGGGAGTGATCCACCCAGTTCCGCGGTCGGAACACGGACAAGGGTTTTACTCAAATCTGTTTGTGGTTCCCAAAAAAGAGGGAACCTTCAGACCAATATTGGATTTAAAGATCCTAAACAAATTCCTAAGAGTTCCATCGTTCAAAATGGAAACTATTCGGACAATCTTACCCATGATCCAAAGAGGTCAGTACATGACCACAGTGGATTTAAAGGATGCCTACCTTCACATACGATTCACAAAGAACATTACCGGTATCTAAGGTTTGCCTTCCTAGACAGGCATTACCAGTTTGTAGCTCTTCCATTCGGGTTGGCTACGGCTCCAAGAATCTTTACAAAGGTTCTGGGCTCTCTTATGGCGGTACTAAGACCGCGAGGAATTTCGGTAGCTCTGTACCTAGACGACATTCTGATACAAGCGTCAAGCTTCCAAACTGCCAAGTCTCATACAGAGTTAGTACTGGCATTTCTAAGGTCGCATGGGTGGAAAGTGAACGAGGAGAAGAGTTCTCTCTTACCACTCACAAGAGTTCCCTTCTTGGGGACTCTTATAGATTCTGTAGAAATGAAAATTTACCTGACAGAGGACAGGTTAACAAAACTTCTAAATGCTTGCCGTGTCCTTCATTCCATTCAACACCCGTCAGTGGCTCAATGCATGGAGGTAATCGGCTTAATGGTAGCGGCAATGGACATAGTTCCTTTTGCACGTCTGCATCTCAGACCGCTGCAATTGTGCATGCTAAGTTAGTGAAATGGGGATTACTCAGATTTGTCCCCTATACTGAATCTGGATCAAGAGACCAGAGATTCTCTTCTATGGTGGCTTTCTCGGCCACATCTGTCCAGGGGGATGCCCTTCAGCAGGCCAGACTGGACAATTGTAACAACAGACGCCAGCCTACTAGGTTGGGGCGCTGTCTGGAATTCCCTGAAGGCTCAGGGATCATGGACTCAAGAGGAGAGTCTCCTTCCAATAAACATTCTGGAATTGAGAGCAGTTCTCAATGCCCTTCTGGCTTGGCCTCAGTTAGCAAGTCTGAGGTTCATCAGGTTTCAGTCGGACAACATCACGACTGTGGCTTACATCAACCATCAGGGAGGGACAAGGAGTTCCCTAGCGATGATGGAAGTATCAAAGATAATTCGCTGGGCAGAGTCTCACTCTTGCCACCTGTCAGCGATCCACATCCCAGGCGTGGAGAACTGGGAGGCGGATTTCCTAAGTCGCCAGACTTTTCATCCGGGGGAGTGGGAACTTCATCCGGAGGGTCTTTGCCCAAATACTTTGACGTTGGGGGCAAACCAGATATGGATCTCATGGCGTCTCGCCAGAACGCCAAGCTTCCTTGTTACGGGTCCAGGTCCAGGGACCCGGGAGCGGTCCTGATAGATGCTTTGACAGCACCTTGGACCTTCAGGATGGCTTATGTGTTTCCACCCTTCCCGATGCTTCCTCGTTTTATTGCCAGGATCAAACAGGAGAAAGCATTGGTGATTCTAATAGCGCCTGCGTGGCCACGCAGGACCTGGTATGCAGATCTAGTGGACATGTCATCCTGTCCACCTTGGTCTCTGCCTCTGAGACAGGACCTTCTAATTCAGGGTCCTTTCAAACATCAAAATCTAATTTCTCTGAAGCTGACTGCATGGAAATTGAACGCTTGATTTTATCAAAGCGTGGATTTTCGGAGTCAGTAATTGATACCTTAATACAGGCTAGGAAACCTGTTACCAGGAAAATTTACCATAAGATATGGCGTAAATACTTACACTGGTGCGAATCCAAGAGTTACTCATGGAGTAAGGTTAGGATTCCTAGGATATTGTCTTTTCTACAAGAAGGTTTAGAAAAGGGTTTATCTGCAAGTTCTTTAAAGGGACAGATCTCAGCTCTGTCCATCCTTTTACACAAACGTCTGTCAGAAGTTCCAGACGTTCAGGCTTTTTGTCAGGCTTTGGCTAGGATTAAGCCTGTGTTTAAGACTGTAGCTCCACCGTGGAGCTTAAACTTAGTTCTTAACGTTTACAGGGTGTTCCGTTTGAACCCCTTCATTCCATTGATATCAAGCTGTTATCTTGGAAAGTTCTGTTTTTAATGGCTATTTCCTCGGCTCGTAGAGTCTGAGTTATCAGCCTTACATTGTGATTCTCCTTATCTGATTTTTCATTCAGATAAGGTAGTTCTGCGTACTAAACCTGGGTTCTTACCTAAGGTAGTCACTAACAAGAATATCAATCAAGAGATTGTTGTTCCATCATTGTGCCCTAACCCTTCTTCAAAGAAGGGTACGACTTCTGCACAATCTAGACGTAGTCCGTGCCCTGAAATTTTATTTACAGGCAACTAAAGATTTTCGCCAAACTTCTTCCCTGTTTGTCGTTTATTCTGGACAGAGGAGAGGTCAAAAAGCATCTGCTACCTCTCTCTCTTTTTGGCTTCGTAGCATAATACGTTTAGCCTATGAGACTGCTGGACAGCAACCTCCTGAAAGGATTACAGCTCATTCTACTAGAGCTGTGGCTTCCACTTGGGGCCTTTAAGAATGAGGCCTCTGTTGAACAGATTTGCAAGGCTGCAACTTGGTCTTCTCTTCATACTTTTTCCAAATTTTACAAATTTGACACTTTTGCTTCTTCGGAGGCTGTTTTTGGGAGAAAGGTTCTTCAGGCAGTGGTTCCTTCCGTATAAAGATCCTGCCTGTCCCTCCCGTCATCCGTGTACTTTAGCTTTGGTATTGGTATCCCATAAGTAATGGATGACCCGTGGACTGACTACACTTAACAGGAGAAAAACATAATTTATGCTTACCTGATAAATTCCTTTCTCCTGTAGTGTAGTCAGTCCACGGCCCGCCCTGTTTTTTATGGCAGGTCTAAATTTTAACTTATACTCCAGTCACCACTGCACCCTATAGTTTCTCCTTTCTCGTTTGGTTTTCGGTCGAATGACTGGGTGTGACGTAGAGGGGAGGAGCTATATAGCAGCTCTGCTTGGGTGATCCTCTTGCACTTCCTGTTGGGGAGGAGTTAATATCCCATAAGTAATGGATGACCCGTGGACTGACTACACTACAGGAGAAAGGAATTTATCAGGTAAGCATAAATTATGTTTTTTTTATTTAGATGCAATTTTAAGCAACTTTCTAGTTCACAATTAGTTTTTTCACATGTGACAGTTGAGTCATAATATTTCATTACAATTTAATATTAAACTAATTGTAAACAGAATATTTTTTGACATCTGACAGTTGAGTCATAATATATAATTACAATTTAATATTAAAGTAATTGTAAACAAAATAATATGTTTTCAATGTGTCGGATGGTCGCCCCGCCCACAATTTAGCTGATTGGTGCCCATGTACTAGAGAACACAGAGAATGAACGAAACCTTTACGAAATTAATGTTAGCGAGTGTGCAACCCGAACGGGCACACATTGTTGGACAACAAAAATCATGTTTTTAAAAACAATTGTACCAAATCACAAAATCCATACAAGCGAAGCTGCAGGCAACAGCTAGTATTTATATATAAACACTTTATTAAAATAAATGTTACACTTTTATTACTTAAAGGGATAATTAACACAATTTTCTCTTGTAAGGTGTATCCAGTCCATCCATTACTTGTGGGATATTCTCCTTCCCAACAGGAAGCTGCAAGAGGATCACCCACAGCAGAGCTGTCTATATAGCTCCTCCCCTAACTGCCACCTCCAGTCATTCTCTTGCAGCTCTCGACAAGGGAAGTAGCATAGAGAGATGTGGTGACTTAGTGTAGTTTATCTTCAATCAAAAGTTTGTTATTTTTAAATGGTACCGGAGTTGTACTGTTTTTTTTACCTCAGGCAGAAATTAGAAGAAGTGTTTTGCCTGAGGTTTTTGATGATCTTAGCAGGCTGTAACTAAGATCCACTGCTGTTCTCACACATAACTGAAGAGTATGGGAAAAACTTCAGCTGGGAGAACGGCTTGCAGAATCCACTGCCTTGAGGTATGTTCAGTATATTTTTTTCTAGAGAGATAATAAGAAGTCTAGAAAATGCTGACAGTGCCTGATATATTTGAGGTAAGCCTGACTGCAGTGATTTAATAACGACTGGCATCATGCTTGCAGTAAAGGGTAATTTTCATGTTAATTGCTCTAATAGCTTAGTATGTGAAACGTTCACATGTGTTATAAGGAAAGTTTTTTACTAAGGGTGATAAATCTTTATTTCTCTTGTAAGGTGTATCCAGTCCACGGATTATCCATTACTTGTGGGATATTCTCATTCCCAACAGGAAGTTGCAAGAGGACACACACAGCAGAGCTGTAATATAGCTCCTCCCCTAACTGTCATAGCCAGTCATTCTCTTGCAACTCTCAACAACAAGCAAGGACGTTGTAGTAGAGAGTGGTTAAATATAGCTAGTTTATTTTCTTCAATCAAAAGTTTGTTATTTTTAAATAGTACCGGAGTTGTGCTATTTTATCTCAGGCAGTAAATAGAAGAAGAATCTGCCTGAGGTTTCTATGATCTTAGCAGGTTGTAACTAAGATCCATTGCTGTTCTCACATATGTCTGACGGGATTACACAGATGAGGTAAAACTTCAGCGAGAGAATGGCGTGCAGTTTATTCTGCTATCAGGTATGTGCAGTTATAATTTTTTCTAGAGATGGAAAACACTAGAAAATGCTGCTGATACCGGATTAATGTAAGTTAAGCCTGAATACAGTGATTTAATAACGACTGGTATCATGCTTACTCCCAGGGGTAATACCCTTATGATATTGCAATATAAAACGTTTGCTGGCATGTTTAATCGTTTTTATATATACTTTGGTGATAAAACTTTATTGGGGCCTAGTTTTTTCCACATGGCTGGCTTAAATTTTGACTAGAAACAATTTCCACTGTGGTAGTATAAAAGTTACAGTTGATGCAGTTAAAATTACAAACTGTGACATCCAGCTTCCCTCAAAGGCTCTCTGAATGCTATAGGACATCTCTAAAGGGCCCAAAGGCTTTCCAAAGTTGTTTATTGGGGAAGGTAGGGCCACAGCTTGCTGTGGCAGTTGGTTTGTGACTGTTAAAAAAACGTCTATTTCGTTTTTTTTTATCCGTTTTTTTGAACTAAGGGGTTAATCATCCATTTGCAAGTGGGTGCAATGCTCTGTTAGCGTATTATACACACTGTAAAAATTTTGTTTGATTTACTGCATTTTTTCACTGTTTTTCAAATTCTGACAAAATTTGTTTCTCTTAAAGGCACAGTACCGTTTTTTATATTTGCTTGTTAACTTGATTTAAAGTGTTTTCCAAGCTTGCTAGTGTCATTGCTATTCTGTATAAACATGTCTGACATAGAAGAAACTCCTTGTTTATTATGTTTAAAAGCCATGGTGGAACCCCCTCTTAGAATGTGTACCAAATGTACTGATTTCATTTTATGCAATAAATATCATTTTCTGTCTTTAAAAAATTTATCACCAGAGGAATCTGAGGAGGGGGAAGTTATGCAGACTAACTTTCCCCACGTGTCAGACCCTTTGACTCCCGCTTAAGGGACTCACGCTCAAATGGCGCCAAGTACATCTAGGGCGCCCATAGCGTTTACTTTACAAGACATGACGGCAGTCATGGATAATACACTCAGTCAGCGGTATTAGCCAGACTACCTGAACTTAGAGGTAAGCGAGATAGCTCTGGGGTGAGACAAAATGCAGAGCATACTGACGCTTTAAGAACCATGTCTGATACTGCCTAACAATATGCAGAAGCTGAGGAAAGAGAGCTTCAGTCAGTGGGTGATGTCAATGATACCTGATTCTAATATTTCTACATTTAAATTTAAGCTTGAACACCTCCGCGTGTTGCTTAGGGAGGTTTTAGCTGCTCTGAATGACTGTGATACCATTGCAGTGCCAGAGAAATTGTGTAGACTGGATAAATACTTTGCAGTGCCGGTGTGAACTGATGTTTTTCCAAATACCTAAAAGGTTTACAGAAATTATTAATAAGGAATGGGATTGACAAGGTGTGCCGTTCTCTTCCCCTCCTATTTTTAGAAAAATGTTTCCAATAGACGCCACCACACGGGACTTATGGCAGACAGTCCCTAAGGTGGAGGGAGCAGTTTCTACTCTAGTAAAGCGTACTACTATCCCTGTCGAGGACAGTTGTGCTTTTTTTTTTTTTTTTTTAGATTCAATGGATAAAAAATTAGAGGTTACCTTAAGAAAATATTTATTCAACAAGGTTTTATCCTACAGCCCCTTGCATGCATTGCCCCTGTTACTGCTGCTGCGGCATACTGGTTTGAGTCTCTGGAAGAGGCTTTACAGGTAGCGACTCCATTGGATGACATACTTGGCAAACTTAGAGCACTTAGCTAGCCAATTCTTTTATTCTGATGCCATTGTTCATTTGACTAAACTAACGGCTAAGAATTCTGGTTTTGCTATACAGGCGCGCAGAGCGCTATGGCTTAGATCATGGTCAGCTGACGTGACTTCAAAAATCTAAGCTACTTAACATTCCCTTCAAGGGGCAGACCCTATTCGGGCCTGGTTGAAGGAGATTATTGCTGATATCACTGGAGGAAAAGGTCATGCCCTTCCTCAGGACAGGTCCAAATCTAGGGCCAAACAGTCTAATTTTCGTGCCTGTCAAAACTTCAAGGCAGGTGCGGCATCAACTTCCTCTAATAATAAATAAGAGGGAACTTTTGCTCAATCCAAGACGGTCTGGAGACCAAACCTGACCTGGGAAAAAGGTAAGCAGGTAAAAAAGCCTGCTGCTGCCTCTAAGACAGCATGAAGGAACGGCCCCCTATCCGGGAACGGATCTAGTAGGGGGCAGACTTTCACTCTTTGCCCAGGCGTGGGCAAGAGATGTTCAGGATCCCTGGGCGTTGGAAATTATATCCCAGGGATATCTTCTGGACTTCAAAGCTTCCCCCCAAAAGGGAAATTTCACCTTTCACAATTATCTGCACACCAGATAAAGAGAGAGGCATTTTTACACTGTGTACGAGACCTCCTAGTTATGGGAGTGATCCATCCAGTTCCAAAGGAGGAACAGGGACAGGGTTTTTACTCAAATCTGTTTGTGGTTCCCAAAAAAGAGGGAACCTTCAGACCAATTTTGGATCTAAAGATCTTAAACAAATTCCTCAAAGTTCCGTCGTTCAAGATGGAAACTATTCGTACCATCCTACCACTGATCCAGGAGGGTCAATATATGACTACAGTGGATCTAAAGGATGCTTATCTTCACATTCCGATACACAAAGATCATCATCGGTTTCTCAGGTTTGCCTTTCAAGACAGGCATTACCAGTTGTAGCTCTTCCCTTGGGATTAGCTACAGCCCCAAGAATCTTTACAAAGGTTCTAGGGTCGCTTCTGGCGGTCCTAAGGCCGCGGGGCATAGCAGTAGCCCCTTATTTAGACGACATCCTGATACAGGCGTCAAACTTCCAAATTGCCAAGTCTCATACGGACGTAGTACTGGCATTTCTGTGGTCGCATTGGTGGAAAGTGAACGAGGAAAAGAGTTCTCTATCCCCACTCACAAGAGTTTCCTTTCTAGGGACTCTGATAGATTCTGTAGAACTGAAAATTCACCTGACGGAGTCCAGGTTATCAAAGCTTCTAAATTCCTGCCGGGTTCTTCATTCCATTCCGCGCCCTTCGGTGGTTCAGTGTATGGAAGTAATCGGCTTAATGGTAGCGGCAATGGACATAGTGCCGTTTGCACGCTTACATCTCAGACCGCTGCAACTATGCATGCTCAGTCAGTGGAACGGGGATTACACAGATTTGTCCCCTCAACTGAATCTGGACCAAGAGACCAGGGATTCTCTTCTCTGGTGGCTATCTCGGGTCCATCTGTCCAAAGGTATGACCTTTCGCAGGCCAGATTGGACAATTGTTACAACAGATGCCAGCCTTCTAGGTTGGGGTGCAGTCTGGAACTCCCTGAAGGCTCAGGGATCGTGGACTCAGGAGGAGTCTCTCCTTCCATTAAACATTCTGGAACTAAGAGCGATATTCAAGGCTCTTCAGGCTTGGCCTCAGTTAGCAACTCTGAGGTACATCAGATTTCAGTCGGACAACATCTCGACTGTAGCTTACATCAACCATCAAGGGGGAACGAGAAGTTCCCTAGAGATGTTAGAAGTTTCAAAAATAATTCGCTGGGCAGAGATTCACTCTTGCCACCTATCAGCTATTCATATCCCAGGTCTAGAGCACTGGGAGGCGGATTTTCTAAGTCGTCAGACTTTTCATCCGGGAGAGTGGGAACTCCATCCGGAGGTATTTGCACAACTGATTCATTGTTGGGGCAAACCAGAACTGGATCTCATGGCGTCTCGCCAGAACGCCAAGCTTCTGTGTTACGGATCCAGGTCCAGGGATCCCAAGGCGACACTGATAGATGCTCTAGCAGCGCCCTGGTCTTTCAACCTGGCTTATGTGTTTCCACCGTTTCCTCTGCTTCCTCGACTGATTGCCAAGATCAAGCAGGAGAGAGCATCAGTGATTCTGATAGCCACGCAGGACCTGGTATGCAGATCTAGTGGACATGTCATCCTTTCCACCATGGTCTCTGCCTCTGAAACAGGACCTTCTACTTCAGGGTCCTTTCAACCATCCAAATCTAATTTCTCTGAGGCTGACTGCCTGGAGATTGAACGCTTGATTTTATCAAAGCGTGGCTTCTCCGAGTCAGTTATTGATACCTTAAGACAGGCACGAAAGCCTGTCACCAGGAAAATTTACCATAAGGTATGGCGTAGATATCTTTATTGGTGTGAATCCAAGGGTTACTCATGAGTAAGGTCAGGATTGCTTAGGATATTATCTTTTCTCCAAGAAGGTTTGGAAAAAGGATTGTCAGCTAGTTAAGCGTCTGGCAGATGTTCCAGACGTTCAGGCAATTTGTCAGGCTTTAGTTAGAATCAAGCCTGTGTTTAAACCTGTTGCTCCACCATGGAGCTTAAACTTGGTTCTTAAGGTTCTTCAAGGAGTTCCATTTGAACCTCTTCATTCCATAGATATCAAGCTTTTATCTTGGAAAGTTCTTTTTTTGGTAGCTATTTCCTCGGCTCGTAGAGTCTCTGAGCTATCTGCCTTACAATGTGATTCTCCTTATCTGATTTTTCATACGGATAAGGTAGTCCTGCGTACCAAAACCTGGGTTCTTACCTAAGGTGGTATCTAACAAGAATATCAATCAAGAGATTGTTGTTCCATCCTTGTGTTACACAATCTGGACGTGGTCCGTGCTTTAAAGTTTTACTTACAAGCTACTAAAGATTTTCGCCAAACATCTGCTTTGTTTGTTGTCTACTCTGGACAGAGGAGAGGTCAAAAGGCTTCAGCAACCTCTTTTTCTTTTTGACTAAGAAGCTTAATCCGCTTAGCCTATGAGACTGCTGGACAGCAGCCTCCTGAAAGGATTACAGCTCATTCCACTAGAGCTGTGGCTTCCACTTGGGCCTTTAAAAATTAGGCTTCTTTTGATCAGATTTGCAAGGCGACGACTTGGTCTTCGCTTCATATTTTTTCAAAATTTTACAAATTTGATACTTTTGCTTCTTCGGAGGCTATATTTGGGAGAAAGGTTTTACGGGCAGTGGTTCCTGCCTTGTCCCTCCCTTCATCCGTGTACTTTAGCTTTGGTATTGGTATCCCACAAGTAATGGATGATCCGTGGACTGGATACACCTTACAAGAGAAAACACAATTTATGCTTACCTGATAAATTTATTTCTCTTGTGGTGTATCCAGTTCACGGCCCGCCCTGTCATTTTAAGGCAGGTAATTTTTAAATTTAAACTACAGTAACCACTGCACCCTATGGCTCCTCCTTTCTCGGCTTGTTTTTGGTCGAATGACTGGCTATGACAGTTAGGGGAGGAGCTATATTACAGCTCTGCTGTGGGTGCCCTCTTGCAACTTCCTGTTGGGAATGAGAATATCCCACAAGTAATGGATGATCCGTGGACTGGATACACCACAAGAGAAATAAATTTATCAGGTAAGCATAAATTGTGTTTTGGGGCCTAGTTTTTCCACATGGCTGTTGTTTGACTCCTAGGAGTAGTTTTTTAGGCCCTCTGACTTTCAGAGGGCCTATTTTCGCGCTCTAATTGCGCAGTAACTTTTCAACTCTGAGACATCCAGCTTCCCTGAAGGAGTCCCCTGACATATTGGACCTCTGTAAAGGGTTTTTGTGCCTACAAAAGTCGTTTTATGGGAAGGTAGGAGCCACAGTAGAGCTGTGGCAGTTTGCCTGTGACTGTTATAACGTTTTTACCGTTTTTTTTTGGCTTCAATTTTGAGCCTGAGGGGTTAATCATCCATTTGCAAGTGGGTGCAATGCTATTTTACCCTAGTACATACACTGTTAAAATTTCATAAAGTTAACTGCTTTTTTCACTGTTTTGCAGTTTTTATGTTTGTTTTTTTTCTCTTAAAGGCACAGTACCGTTTTTTATATTCTGCTTTTTTACATTAATTAAAGTGTTTTCAAAGCTTGCTGGTCTCATTACTAGTCTGTTAAACATGTCTGACATAGAGGAAACTCCTTGTTCATTATGTTTAGAAGCCATTGTGGAACCCCCTCTTAGAATGTGTACCAAATGCACTGATCTTGCTATAAGTTATAAAGATCATATTCTGGCTTTAAAAGATTTATCACCAGAGGAAACTGACAAGGGGGAAGTTATGCCGACTAACTCTCCCCACGTGTCAGAACCTATGACTCCCGCTCAAGGGACGCCCGCTCAAGAGGCGCCAAGTACATCTAGCGCGCCCATAGCGTTTACCTTACAAGACATGGCGGCAGTTATGGATAATACCCTTACAGCGGTATTGTCCAGGGTTACAAGGAAAGCGAGACAGCTCTGGGGCTAGGAAAAATACAGAGCACTCTGACGCTTTAGTAGCTATGTCTGATATCCCCTCACAATATGCAGAAGCTGAGGAAGGAGAGCTTCTATCTGTGGGTGATTTTTCTGACTCAGGGAAGATAATTCAACCTGATTCTGATATGTCTACATTTAAATTTAAGCTTGAACACCTCCGCGTGTTGCTCAGGGAGGTTTTAGCTGCTCTGAATGACTGTGACACCATTATGGTCCCAGAGAAATTGTGTAGATTGGATAAATACTATGCAATGCCTGTTTACACTGATGTTTTTCCAATACCTAAGAGGTTTTCAGAAATTATTACTAAGGAATGGGATAGACCAGGTGTACCGTTCTCTCCCCCTCCTGTTTTTAAAAAGATGTTTCCCATAGATGCCACTACACGGGACTTATGGCAAACGGTCCCTAAGGTGGAGGGAGCAGTCTCTACCCTAGCTAAGCGTACAACTATCCCAGTCGAGGACAGTTGTGCCTTCCTAGATCCAATGGATAAAAAGTTAGAGGGTTACCTTAAGAAAATGTTTATTCAACAGGGTTTTATTCTCCAGCCTCTTGCATGCATTGCCCCTGTCACTGCTGCTGCGGCCTTCTGGTTTGAGTCTCTGGAAGAGGCTCTACAGGTAGAAACCCCATTGGATGATATACTTGACAAGCTTAAAGCTCTTAAGCTCGCCAATTCATTTGTTTCTGACGCCGTTGTTCATTTAACCAAACTAACGGCTAAGAACTCAGGTTTTGCTATTCAAGCGCGTAGGGCATTATGGCTTAAATCCTGGTCAGCTGACGTTACTTCAAAGTCTAAGCTTCTCAACATTCCCTTCAAGGGGCAGACCCTATTCGGGCCCGGACTGAAGGAGATCATTTCTGATATTACTGGAGGAAAAGGTCACGCCCTTCCTCAGGATAGGTCCAACAAATTAAGGACCAAACAGACTAATTTTCGTGCCTTTCGAAACTTCAAGACTGGCGCAGCATCAACTTCCTCTAATACAAAACAAGAGGGAAATTTTGCCCAGTCCAAGCCGGTCTGGAGACCTAACCAGGCTTGGAACAAAGGAAGGCAGGCCAAAAAGCCTGCTGCTGCCTCTAAGACAGCATGAAAGATCAGCCCCCGATCCGGAACGGATCTAGTAGGGGGCAGACTTTCGCTCTTCGCCCAGGCTTGGGCAGAGATGTCCAGGATCCCTGGGCGTTGGAAATTGTGTCCCAGGGGTATCTTCTGGACTTCAAAGCTTCTTCCCCAAAAGGAAGATTTCACCCCTCACAATTATCTGCAAACCAGATAAAGAGAGAGGCATTCTTACATTGTGTTCAAGACCTCCTAGTTATGGGAGTGATCCACCCAGTTCCAAAGGAGGAACAGGGGCAAGGCTTCTATTCAAATCTGTTTGTGCTTCCCAAGAAAGAGGGAACCTTCAGACCAATCTTAGATCTCAAGATCCTAAACAAATTTCTCGGGGTCCCATCCTTCAAAATGGAGACTATTCGAACCATCCTACCTATGATCCAGGAGGGTCAATATATGACTACCGTGGACTTAAAGGATGCTTATCTGCACATTCCGATACACAGAGATCATCATCGGTTTCTCAGGTTCGCCTTCCTAGACAGGCATTACCAGTTTGTAGCTCTTCCCTTTGGGTTAGCTACGGCACCAAGAATCTTTACGAAGGTTCTGGGGTCACTTCTGGCGGTCCTATGGCCGCGGGGTATAGCAGTAACCCTTACCTAGACGACATTCTGATACAGGCGTCAAATTTTCAAATTGCCAAGTCTCATACGGACATTGTTCTGGCATTCCTGAGGTCTCATGGGTGGAAAGTGAATGAAGAAAAGAGTTCTCTATCCCCTCTCACAAGAGTTTCCTTCCTGGGAACTCTGATAGATTCTGTAGAAATGAAGATTTACCTGACAGAGGCCAGGTTGTCAAAACTTCTAAATTCCTGCCGTGTTCTTTATTCTACTTCTCGCCCTTCAGTGGCTCAGTGTATGGAAGTAATCGGCTTAATGGTAGCGGCAATGGACATAGTGCCGTTTGCCCGCCTACATCTCAGACCGCTGCAACTCTGCATGCTCAGTCAGTGGAATGGGGATTACACAGATTTGTCCCCTCTACTAAATCTGGATCAAGAGACCAGGGATTCTCTTCTCTGGTGGTTATCTCGGGTCCATCTGTCCAAAGGTATGACCTTCCGCAGGCCAGATTGGACAATAGCAGTGCCTTGGTCCTTCAACCTGGCTTATGTGTTTCCACCGTTTCCTCTGCTTCCTCGTCTGATTGCCAAGATCAAACAGGAGAGAGCTTCTGTGATTTTGATAGCACCTGCGTGGTATGCAGATCTGGTGGACATGTCATCCTTTCCACCATGGACTCTGCCGCTGAGACAGGACCTTCTACTTCAGGGTCCTTTCAACCATCCAAATCTAATTTTGAGTCTGACTGCTTGGAGATTGAACGCTTGATTTTATCAAAGCGTGGTTTCTCTGAGTCGGTCATTGATACCTTAAGACAGGCGCGAAAGCCTGTCACCAGGAAAATCTATTATAAGATATGGTGTAAATATCTTCATTGGTGTGAATCCAAGGGTTACTCATGGAGTAAAGTCAGGATTCCTAGGATATTATCTTTTCTCCAAGAAGGATTGGAGAAGGGTTTATCAGCTAGTTCCTTAAAGGGACAGATTTCTGCTCTGTCTATTCTTTTGCACAAACGTCTGGCTGAGGTTCCAGATGTTCAGGCGTTTTGTCAGGCTGTGGTTAGAATCAAGCCTGTGTTTAAACCTGTTGCTCCGCCATGGAGTTTAAATTTAGTTCTTAAAGTTCTTCAAGGGGTTCCGTTTTAACCTTTGCCATAGATATTAAGCTTTTATCTTGGAAAGTTCTGTTTTTAGTAGCTATCTCCTCGGCTCGAAGAGTTTCGGAGTGATCTGCTTTACAATGTGATTCCCCTTATCTAATTTTTAATGCAGATAAGGTAGTGTTACGTACCAAACCTGGTTTTCTGCCTAAGGTGGTATCTAATAAAAATATCAATCAGGAGATTGTTGTTCCGTCACTGTGTCCTAATCCTTCTTCAAAGAAGGAACGTCTTTTACACAATCTTGACGTGGTTCGCGCTTTAAAATTTTATTTACAAGCTACTAAAGATTTTCGTCAAACATCTGCATTGTTTGTTGTCTACTCTGGACAGAGGAGAGGCCAAAAGGCTTCGGTATCTTCTCTATCTTTTTGGCTAAGAAGTATAATCCGCTTAGCTTATGAGACTGCTGGCCAGCAGCCTCCTGAAAGAATTACAGCTCATTCTACTAGAGCGGTAGCTTCCACATTGGCTTTTAAGAATGAGGCTTCTGTTGAACAGATTTGTAAGGCGGCGACTTGGTCTTCGCTTCATACTTTTTCTAAATTCTACAAATTTGATACTTTTGCTTCTTCGGAGGCTATTTTTGGGAGAAAGGTCTTACAGGCAGTGGTGCCTTCCGTTTAAGCGCCTGCCTTGTCCCTCCCTTCATCCGTGTCCTATAGCTTTGGTATTGGTATCCCACAAGTAATGGATGATCCGTTGACTGGATACACCTTACAAGAGAAAACTAAATTTATGCTTACCTGATAAATGTATTTCTCTTGTGGTGTATCCAGTCCACGGCCCGCCCTTTCATTTTAAGGCAGGTGTTTTTTATTTTTAAACTACAGTCACCACTGCACCCTATAGTTTCTCCTTTCTCTTGCTCGTCTTCGGTCGAATGACTGGAGGTGGCAGTTAGGGGAGGAGCTATATAGACAGCGCTGCTGTGGGTGATCCTCTTGCAACTTCCTGTTGGGAAGGAGAATATCCCACAAGTAATGGATGATCCGTGGACTGGATACACCACAAGAGAAATAAATTTATCAGGTAAGCATACATTTTGTTTTTTTCTTTCATGAGTCAGACAGAGCATGCAATTTTAAGCGACTGTCTAATTTACTCCTATTATCAAATTTTCTTCATTCTCTTGGTATATTTATTTGAAAAGCAAGAATATAAAATTAAATACCGGCCCATTTTTGGTGAACAACCTGGGTTGTTCTTGCTGATTGGTCGATAAATTCACCCACCAATAAACAAGTGCTGTCCAGTGTTCTAAACCAAAAATTGTCTGGCTCCTTAGCTTAGATGACTTCTTTTTCAAATAACGATAGCAAGAGAACAAAGAAAATTTGATAAAAGGAGTAAATGAGAAAGTTGCTTAAAATTGCATGCTCTATCTGAATCAAGAAAGAAAATTTGGTTTCAGTGTCCCTTTAAGAAACCCCGGGAGCCAAGGAGCTATAGTTCATTGCTTTTCTTAGATAAAACTTTTCTCCCTTCTAGAAATATACAGTATATGTATGTGTTCTTGCTGGCTACTAAGTGTGTGTGTGTTTTATTTTTATATATATATATATATATCAAAGGCAAAGTGCACTCCAGAATCCTGGTTGTATAGCCTTGGGTGCAGCAAAAAGCAAAACACAATTCAGATAAAAAGCGCACTCCAAAGGTCTTGGCATAAATTTCACTTTAATGTGAACGTTTTCGAGCCGCAATGGCTCGCCCTCAGACAGGCAAAAAGTAAAGTCCAAATTAAACTTTCAGGAATCAGATAGGTCATGTAATTTTAAAAAACTTTCTAATTTACTTTCTCCAACATAGGTGTGTCCGGTCCACGGCGTCATCCTTACTTGTGGGATATTCTCTTCCCCAACAGGAAATGGCAAAGAGCCCAGCAAAGCTGGTCACATGATCCCTCCTAGGCTCCGCCTACCCCAGTCATTCTCTTTGCCGTTGTACAGGCAACATCTCCACGGAGATGGCTTAGAGTTTTTTAGTGTTTAACTGTAGTTTTTATTATTCAATCAAGAGTTTGTTATTTTAAAATAGTGCTGGTATGTACTATTTACTCAGAAACAGAAAAGAGATGAAGATTTCTGTTTGTATGAGGAAAATGATTTTAGCACCGTAACTAAATCCATGGCTGTTCCAGCACAGGACTGTTGAGAGCAATTAACTTCAGTTGGGGGAACAGTGTGCAGTCTCTTACTGCTTGAGGTATGACACATTCTAACAAGACGATGTAATGCTGGAAGCTGTCATTTTCCCTATGGGATCCGGTAAGCCATGTTTATTAAGATAGTAAATAAGGGCTTCACAAGGGCTTATTAAGACTGTAGACTTTTTCTGGGCTAAATCGATTCATTATTAACACATATTTAGCCTTGAGGAATCATTTATTCTGGGTATTTTGATATGATTATATCGGCAGGCACTGTTTTTGACACCTTATTCTTTAGGGGCTTTCCCTAATCATAGTCAGAGCCTCATTTTCGCGCCGGTATGGCGCACTTGTTTTTGAGGACAGCATGGCATGCAGCTGCATGTGTGTGGAGCTCTGATACATAGAAAAGTCTTTCTGAAGGCATCATTTGGTATCGTATTCCCCTTTGGGCTTGGTTGGGTCTCAGCAAAGCAGATTCCAGGGACTGTAAAGGGGTTAAATATAAAAACGGCTCCGGTTCCGTTATTTTAAGGGTTAAAGCTTCCAAATTTGGTGTGCAATACTTTTAAGGCTTTAAGACACTGTGGTGAAATTTTGGTGAATTTTGAACAATTCCTTCATACTTTTTCGCAATTGCAGTAATAAAGTGTGTTTAGTTTAAAATTTAAAGTGACAGTAACGGTTTTATTTTAAAACGTTTTTTGTGCTTTGTTATCAAGTTTATGCCTGTTTAACATGTCTGAACTACCAGATAGATTGTGTTCTGACTGTGGGGGAAACCAAGGTTCCTTCTCATTTAACTATATGTATTTTATGTCATAAAAAAATTTAGTAAAAATGATGCCCAAGATGATTCCTCAAGTGAGGGGAGTAAGCATGGTACTGCATCATCCCCTCCTTCGTCTACACCAGTCTTGCCCATACAGGAGGCCCCTAGTACATCTAGTGCGCCAATACTCCTTACTATGCAACATTTAACGGCTGTAATGGATAATTCTATCAAAAACATTTTAGCCAATATGCCCACTTATCAGCGAAAGCGCGACTGCTCTGTTTTAGAAAATTCTGTAGAGCATGAGAACGCTGATGATATGGTTTCTGAAGGGCCCCTACACCAGTCTGAGGGGGCCAGGGAGGTTTTGTCTGAGGGAGAAATTTCAGATTCAGGAAACATTTCTCAACAAGCTGAACCTGATGTGATTACTTTTAAATTTAAGTTGGAACATCTCCGCGCTCTGCTTAAGGAGGTGTTATCCAATTTGGATGATTGTGATTATCTGGTCATTCCAGAACCACTATGTAAAATGGAAAAGTTCTTAGAGGCCCCGGGGCCCCCCGAAGCTTTTCCTATATCCAAGCGGGTGGCGTACATTGTTAGTAAAGAATGGGACAGGCCCGGTATACCTTTAGTACCCCCCCCCCATATTTATAAAATTGTTTTCCTATAGTCGACCCCAGAAAGGACTGATGGCAGACAGTCCCCAAGGTCGAGGGGGCGGTTTCTACTCTACACAAGCGCGCCACTATACCCATAGAAGATAGTTGTGCTTTCCAAGATCCTATGGATAAAAAATTAGAAGGTCTGCTAAAGATGTTTGTTCAGCAAGGTTCCCTTCTACAACCAATTGCATGCATTGTCCCTGTCACTGCAGCCGCGTGTTTCTAGTTTGATGAGCTAGGAAAGGCGATTATTAGTAATTCTTCTTCTTATGAGGAGATTATGGACAGAATTCGTGCTCTTAAATTGGCTAATTCTTTCACCCTAGACGCCACCTTGCAATTGGCTAGGTTAGCGGCGAAAAAATTCTGGGTTTGCTATTGTGGCGCAGAGCGCTTTGGTTAAAATCTTGGGCAGCGGATGCGTCTTCCAAGAACAAATTGCTTGACATTCCTTTCAAGGGGAAAACACTCTTTGGCCCTGACTTGAAAGAGATCATCTCTGATATCACTGGGGGCAAGGGCCACGCCCTTCCTCAGGATAGGTCTTTTCAAGACCAAAAATAAACCTAAGTTTCGTCCCTTTCGCAGAAACGGATCAGCCCCAAGGGCTACGTCCTCTAAGCAGGAAGGTAATACTTCTCAAGCCAATCCAGCCTGGAGACCTATGCAAGGCTGGAACAAAGGAAAGCAGGCCAGGAAACCTGCCACTGCTACCAAGACAGCATGAAATGCGGGCCCCCGATCCGGGACCGGATCTGGTGGGGGGCAGACTCTCTCTCTTCGCTCAGGCTGGGGCAAGAGATGTTCTGGATCCTTGGGCGCTAGAAATAGTCTCCCAAGGTTATTCTCTGGAGTTCAAGGGGCTTCCTCCAAGGGGGAGGTTCCACAGGTCTCAGTTGTCTTCAGACCACATAAGAAGACAGGCATTCTTACATTGGGTAGAAGACCTGCTAAAAATGGGAGTGATTCATCCTGTTCCATTAGGAGAACAAGGGATGGGGTTCTACTCCAATCGGTTCATAGTTCCCAAAAAAGAGGGAACGTTCAGACCAATCTTAGATCTCAAGATCTTGAACAAGTTTCTCAAGGTTCCATCGTTCAAGATGGAAACCATTCGAACACTTCTTCCTTCCATCCAGGAAGGTCAATTCATGACCAAGGTGGATTTCAAGGATGCGTATCTACATATTCCTATCCACAAGGAACATCATCGGTTCCTAAGGTTTGCATTCCTGGACAAGCATTTCCAGTTCGTGGCGTTTTCTTTCGGATTAGCCACTGCTCCTAGGATTTTCTCATAGGTACTAGGGTCCCTTCTGGCGGTGCTAAGACCAAGGGGCATTGCTGTAGTACCTTACTTGGACGACATTCTGATTCGAGCGTCGTCCCTTCCTCAAGTAAAGGCTCACACGGACATTGTCCTGGCCTTTCTCAGATCTCACGGATGGAAAGTGAACGTGGAAAAGAGTTCTCTATCTCCGTCAACGAGGGTTCCCTTCTTGGGAACTATAATAGACTCCTTAGAAATGAGGATTTTTCTGACAGAAGCCAGAAAAACAAAACTTCTAGACTCTTGTCGGATACTTCATTCCGTTCCTCTTCCTTCCATAGCGCAGTGCATGGAAGTGATAGGTTTGATGGTAGCGGCAATGGACATAGTTCCTTTTGTGCGCATTCATCTAAGACCATTACAACTGTTCATGCTCAGTCAGTGGAATGGGGACTATTCAGACTTGTCTCCGAAGATACAAGTAAATCAGAGGACCAGAGACTCATTCCGTTGGTGGCTGTCCCTGGACAACCTGTCACAAGGGATGACCTTCCGCAGACCAGAGTGGGTCATTGTCACGACCGACGCCAGTCTGATGGGCTGGGGCGCGGTCTGGGGATCCCTGAAAGCTCAGGGTCTTTGGTCTCGGGTAGAATCTCTTCTACCGATAAATATTCTGGAACTGAGAGCGATATTCAATGCTCTCAAAGCTTGGCCTCAGCTAGCGAGGGCCAAGTTCATACATCAACCATCAGGGGGGAACAAGGAGTTCCCTAGCGATGGAAGAAGTGACCAAAATCATTCTATGGGCGGAGTCTCACTCCTGCCACCTGTCTGCTATCCACATCCCAGGAGTGGAAAATTGGGAAGCGGATTTTCTGAGTCGTCAGACATTGCATCCGGGGGAGTGGGAACTCCATCCGGAAATCTTTGCCCAAGTCACTCAACCGTGGGGCATTCCAGACATGGATCTGATGGCCTCTCGTCAGAACTTCAGAGTTCCTTACTACGGGTACAGATCCAGGGATCCCAAGGCGGCTCTAGTGGATGCACTAGTAGCACCTTGGACCTTCAAACTAGCTTATGTGTTCCCGCCGTTTCCTCTCATCCCCAGGCTGGTAGCCAGGATCAATCAGGAGAGGGCGTCGGTGATTTTGATAGCTCCTGCGTGGCCACGCAGGACTTGGTATGCAGATCTGGTGAATATGTCATCGGCTCCACCATGGAAGCTACCTTTGAGACGAGACCTTCTTGTTCTAGGTCCGTTCGACCCACTCCAGCTGACTGCTTGGAGATTGAACGCTTGATCTTATCAAAGCGAGGGTTCTCAGATTCTGTTATTAATACTCTTGTTCAGGCCTGAAAGCCTGTAACCAGAAAAATTACCACATAATTTGGTATATCTGTTGGTGTGAATCTGCAGGATTCCCTTGGGACAAGGTTAAGATTCCTAAGAGTCTATCCTTCCTTCGAGAAGGATTGGAAAAAGGATTATCTGCAAGTTCCTTGATGGGACAGATTTCTGCCTTGTCTGTGTTACTTCACTAAAAGCTGGCAGCTGTGCCAGATGTTCTAGCCTTTGTTCAGGCTCTGGTTAGAATCAAGCCTGTTTACAAAATTTTGACTCCTCCTTGGAGTCTCAACCTAGTTCTTTCAGTTCTTCAGGGGGTTCCGTTTGAACCCTTACATTCCGTTGATATTAAGTTATTATCTTGGAAAGTTTTGTTTTTGGTTGCAATTTCTTCTGCTAGAAGAGTTTCAGAATTATCTGCTCTGCAGTGTTCTTCTCCTTATCTGGTGTTCCCATGCAGATAAGGTGGTTTTGCGTACTAAACCTGGTTTTCTTCCAAAAGTTGTTTCTAACAAAAACATTAACCAGGAGATAGTTGTGCCTTCTTTGTGTCCTAATCCAGTTTCAAAGAAGGAACGTTTGTTGCACAACTTGGATGTAGTTCGTGCTCTCAAATTTTACTTAGCAGCTACTAGGGATTTCAGACAAACTTTGTTTTTGTTTGTTGTTTATTCTGGTAAACGGAGAGGTCAAAAAGCAACTTCTACCTCTCTCTCCTTCTGGATTAAAAGCATTATCCGATTGGCTTATGAGACTGCCGGACGGCAGCCTCCTGAAAGAATCACAGCTCACTCCACTAGGGCTGTGGCTTCCACATGGGCCTTCAAGAACGAGGCTTCTGTTGATCAGATATGTAAGGCAGCGACTTGGTCTTCACTGCACATTTTTTCTAAATTTTACAAATTTGATACTTTTGCTTCTTCTGAGGCTATTTTTGGGAGAAAGGTTTTGCAAGCCGTGGTGCCTTCCATTTAGGTGACCTGATTTGCTCCCTCCCTTCATCCGTGTCCTAAAGCTTTGGTATTGGTTCCCACAAGTAAGGATGACGCCGTGGACCGGACACACCGATGTTGGAGAAAACAGAATTTATGTTTACCTGATAAATTACTTTCTCCAACGGTGTGTCCGGTCCACGGCCCGCCCTGGTTTTTTTAATCAGGTCTGATAATTTATTTTCTTTAACTACAGTCACCACGGTAACATATGGTTTCTCCTATGCAAATATTCCTCCTTAACGTCGGTCGAATGACTGGGGTAGGCGGAGCCTAGGAGGGATCATGTGACCAGCTTTGCTGGGCTCTTTGCCATTTCCTGTTGGGGAAGAGAATATCCCACAAGTAAGGATGACGCCGTGGACCGGACACACCGTTGGAGAAAGTAATTTATCAGGTAAACATAAATTCTGTTTTTATCATCAAATTTGCTTTGTTCTCTTGGTATTCTTTGTTGAATGCTAAACCTAGGTAGGTTCATATGCTAATTTCTAAGTCCTTGAAGGATGCCTCTTATCTCGATTCATTTTGACAGTTTTTTTCACATCTAGATGGCGTTAGTTCATGTGTGTCATATAGTTAACATTGTGCTCACTCCCATGGAGTTATTTATGAGTCAGCGCTGATTGACTAGAATGCAAGTTTGTTAAAAAACTGAGAAAAGGGGGAAGTCTGCAGAGGCTTAGATACAAGGTAGTCACAGAGGTAAAACAGTGTTGGTTATGCAAAACAGGGAATGGGTAATAAAGGGATTATCTCTTTTTAAACAATGGCATTTTTGGTGTTGACTGTCCCTTTAATGCTAAATTTTAGGTTCTCACTTCCTAATTTACATGCTTGCTTAGCTTAACATGAAATGTATAAAAATATGTGTTGCATCACTCACTACAGAGTTCCAAACTGCCTCTGGAAGCAACATCAGCACAAGAACTGTGCGTTGGTAGCTTCATGAAATTAGTTCCCAGGGCCAAATAGCTGTACATAAATCTCATATCAACATGCACAATGCTAAGCACTGATTGGAGTGGTGTAAAGCACACTGGCATTGGACTCTGCAAACGTGTTCTCTGGAGTGATAAATCACGCTTCACTATCTGGATGCCAGGAGTACACCACCTACTGGAATGTATAGTGCCTACTGTAAAGTTTTGTGGAGAAGGGATAATGGTCTGGGGCTGTTTTTCAGGGTTTAGGCTAGGTGGTCCCTTAGTTGCAGTAAAGTTTAATCTGAAAGTGAATGTAAATTTTGATGCTAAAGTGCCCGTTTTTAAAAAATTCGATTAAAAATAGGGGCACTTTTAATTCATCAAAATTTACATTTCACTTGTGCTGTGAAAAAAACCTTACCTTTTAATCTTGACAGCAGCTTCAGCTTCCTCCACCCATCGCAAAGCCTCTTCCGGGGTCTAAAATGATGAATCCGGCTTCCTCCAATCACAGCATAGAATCAGACACTGATTTGCCGGGGCGGGGGGGGGGGGGGGAGCCGTGATAGGAGAATGACCTATCCATAATTTCTGACATCAGAAATGGTTTGCGACGACCGGAGGAAGCTGGAGCTGCTGTCGAGTTTGAAAGGTAAGTATTTCTTCACAACGAGTGAAATGTAAATGTTGATGAATTAAAGTGCACCTGTTTTTAATCAAATTTTTAAAAACCGGGCACTTTAGCATCAAAATTTACATTCGCTTTAAAGGGACAGTCAACTCTATATATTATTTTGTTATGTGCTACTTTCTTTATTTGAGTGACATAATTTATTTTGCATTCATTTTTTTTTTATATATATATATTTTTGGTTAATTTATAGTAATTTTAGACCAAGTACACTACTTTTTATTACACAGTTTTCTCTCAGTGGTTTATGGAAAATGCATGAATAAACATCAAATTTAAAAAAGTGATTCCAAAATACTGTTATAATACTATCCCTTTAAGTGCTAAGTGTCTTTAGTTTTTGTGCATAATAGTCTCTCATTTAGTTTTAGCTAAATACTGTATGTAGTGCTGGCAATTTATCCTTTTAAAGAGTTCACCTAAAGTGCACTATGTTATTTTATGTTTCTCTTTTGGGTGTATTCAGTCTATTCTATTAACCGGTTTACATTTTTTTTTAGTTAGAATGAGAACTACCTGTTTGTGCTCGTCCCTTTCTTAAAAACTAATACTGCTGCAATTATCTGATTTTGGAGCTGGATTTCTTTTTGTGAAAGTGCAACTATATACAGTATATACAGGTGGCCCTCGTTTTACAACGGTTCAATTTACACCGTTTCAGAATAACAACCTTTTTTCCAGTCATGTGACTGCTATTGAAAAGCATTGAGAAGCAGTGCATTTATTAAAATAGCCAGTAGGTGGAGCTGTCCGCTTGTGTTGCAGCAAAGCCAAGCAAGCTGAAATTAATCAGTTTAACTAGACCTGAGCTATCGAGCAGATTTCAAAGGAACAAGATCTTCCTGTCTATAAATCAGTCCAGTTTGGAATACATAGAAAGAAACTGTTTGCAGAAAAATGCAAGTGAAGTCTGTGTTGTGTGATTATTTTATTAGGTTTATAATGCTGTTGAGCAAATGTTTTTGTTCATTTAACTTAGTTTAATTATATATTCTGTGTTGTGTGATTATTTTATTAGGTTTATAATGCTGTTTAGCATTTAAAGTCTTCATTTCAAAGCTTTAAAAATAATGTATTGGGTGTTACTTATGACAATTTTGAGAGGGGCCTGGAATCTATCTCCCTCACTTCCCATTGACTTACATTATAAACTGGGTTTCAATTTACAACGGTTTAGATTTAAAACCATTCTTTCTGGAACCTAACCCTGGCGTAAACTGAGGGCTTTATATATATATATATATATATATATATATATATATATATATATATATATATATATATATATATATATATATATATATATATATATATTCTGCCTGGAATCAACTTCACCCAGCAGTGATTCTAACCTTCTCCCAGCTGATGAGTGGCAAAAACCACGAAACAGTCTGTCCTGGGATGGTTATGAATCACTGCACTAACCCTAGCTAAGTTTATAAGCTGTGTGAACAGCGATACTTTGGCGTAAAGGGAACCTGCTGAAAAGCAGACTGAAGTAAAAAGGTGTGTCATTGTATACTTAATTTGCATATCTTACCCAGAATCCTTTGCTGCATTGGAAACAATGTAATTCAGAGGTTCTCTGTGGGAAAACAAGCCTTTGGGTCTGTCTAGATTTGTTAATGAACTACGCAATTAGTTTTTTTATATATATATATATATATATATATATATATATATATATATATATATATATATATATATATATATATATATATATATATATATATATATATAATTCTGCCTCCGCCTGGGGGGTTTAAGGAGGGCAAAGCCCTCATATCCCAAGGTTTACTTGGGGTGGATGCTAAAGGATCGGCGTGGCATCCCCTTGAACTACCCAGGCAAAAAAAATAGTGAATATAGGGGAATTACACTGCATTGTATATATGTCTGGTTAGCAAGCAGTTCCGTTGTAGAGATTAGCTTCTTTGGTGGAGCGCATGCGCAGTGAGTCCATTTTTGGTCAGACTTAGCTGATTTGACAGACTTGCAGTGATTGGAATGTGCTGATGCGGTGGAGTGCATGCATAGTGAAGGAATTTGCGGTCACTCTCACACAGCTGATTCCACGTCTTCAGAAATGACAGAATTTGCTAATCTTAGATATTGGCTATTCCGTCAGAACACCGGCACCTTTCACAGGTTTCCATGAGACTAATACGATGCTGAGGCTTTATATTTCTCAGCCCTGCTACATATTATATAGTCAAGAGGGAATGCTCTATTACTGAATGATAGAGCTAAAAAAAAACGTCGTCTGATGGAATATGTCATATTTATTAATTCAAAGAATTTAGTGTAAAGACAAACAAAACATAATGCTTAAATTTAGGTTCTCACTTTCTAATTTACGTGCTTGGTTAGCTTAATCTCACATAATTAAAAACTTTTATAATTATTATGTACAAATAGGCTATATCTGTCAAATAAGGAGTTAATACCATATGTAATGCTATTGTACAGAGATTAGAGGAACAGACAAGGAATTTTTGTTCTCCCACTGATATTATAGAATGTAAATTGTATTTGGCAATGAGTAGGTTAACACAATATCAGCCCTTGTTTCCCACCTCCTGTTGTTTTGGGGTTTTGTAGAGGTGAACAAACTCTGTTTGCACTGTAGCACTATCACTCCCCCCAGCATGTATATAGCATTACAGAACTGTGCCTGGCTCTCACATTACATGCTGGGGGGAAACCCACCGGTCCTGTATGTGCACCAGATGTTGGGCTGGGCCGAGCTCAGCACTCGTGGGAATGGTTAGGATTCCCAGCTGCTACCTACTCGTGTTTCATGTCTGGGAGATAGACATGGCCCACTGAGTGCCGCCAGGGTGTGTATCCTGTTAATGGGGATTCCTGCTGTGTCCTACTGCTCTACATTCTAAGTATAATCCACTAGCTTGTACGTCCCCTCGCCATTGCCTATGGAAAGAATCTGTGACCTGCAAACACCCACAGCCTTTTAGCTTTAAAGGGAAATACAACTCTAAATGTCAACATATCTGGAAATGAATGCTTTAAAAGCAGTTAACTACCAATTTGTATTGTTTTGCAGTCCAGGAGCATACACTTTTAAAAGCATTTTATATTAAAGGGACAGACACTGTATAATATGTATGAAAAATGCTTCTTTAGGATTAATTTTGTACATGAAATAGATGGGTTTGTTCTTTGATACCTCAACCCATAAAAATGGGTTAAGCTTGCAGTCAAATCAGTTCTCCTTATGTTATCACTTTCTGTACACACACACACACACTCATACACACACACACATATATATATATATATATATATATATATATATATATATATATATATATATATATATATTCATATGTGTTGTATGTTATTACTTTACAGGGTTGTTAGTGGATGGACCCTCTCACTTAACCCCACATCTAAGGAAGAATGGCGTTTGATTCCTCATCTCTTATCCTGCCTGATATACAACAGCACTTCAATATCCAGATTGCAGACACTACTCCGAGTGGCCCTTTGAAGGACTTCTGCAACTTGGAGAGTGAGAGGCATTATGACATTATTCCCACTGTGATTTGCTCGCTGTGTTGTCTCTTTGGACTTGTGTATACCTTTTTTGGTAAGTTGAAAGGAAAAATGTGGTAATGTACAAAAGAGGATAATGATAGAGATGTGTATTTATGTTTGTGTTTTGTAAATACTATCTATCTATCTATCTATCTATCTATCTATCTATCTACCAGTTTAATAAAGGGTTGTGTAAAAAGCTCTTTAAAGGACATTATAGTGCAAAAATTACATGTTCTAATTTGTTCAAGAATGTAATTTCCATCTTAATATGAGGAGAGTCCACGGCTTCATTCCTTGTGGGAATGCAGAGCCTGGCCACCAGGAGGAGGCAAAGACACCCCAGCCAAAGGCTTAAATACATCCCCCACTCCCCTCATCCCCCGGAAGATTCTGAGTAGTTTCTTATGGAGGGTAGTACTCTTCGGTATGGGACTGGAGTTTTAAGTAGTCTTGTCAGCCTCTCAGTGAGAGCATTGACGAATGTTAGGGTCTGGAGATGCAGGGAGTGTCTTTCTGCAAAACCGTCCAGACTTGTATTAACAACTCCTAAGCAATCAGTGTTGACGAGTTTCACTGCCTGCTTCTATCACTCAAGTCCATGTCAGGTGCGATGCTACAAGACTGTCAAACTTGAGAGGCTGTGTGTCTGTTCCATGGCGATGATTCCGGTAAGATCGTTTCATTTTATCTCATAACGTAAGAAGCTAGGGTCACAGTGTGACTCCTTTATCTGTATGGAACCAAGGGTTAATATCTCTGGAAGGAGATTTTTGAACAGGGGGGACTTACACATGGTTTGTTTTATTATGTTTTTATGCTGCGACATGTGATGAGGCTCTGGCAGATGTGGGAACATTTTATACTTTATTTTTTGGATAACTGCGCAGCCGGTTAGTTTGGCACACTTTTCTTCCTGCAGTAGGGGCGGTCCTGCATGGCACTCCATGTTACTGGGTGTGGCCTCATTAACTTCCTCTTTTCTGACCGTGCGGTTTACAGGAGAAGAAGAGGTTTCTCTGTGGGGCCTGGGTCATAGGAGGTGGTGATTCCCCCGGTCATGGGGGTATAAAGGTGCCATTTATATTTTTTCTATAGTCCATCTTAAAGCGCAAGCTATGGAGGACTCTGATGCGTTAGAGGTTACTCCCTTTTTACCTAAATCTAATACCTGTTTTATTGTGAGGAGGCTACAGTATACCCGCCTGCTCAATTATGTTCCACATGCCTTGATAAAGTAGTTATATCTAAAAAGACGAGGATGTTTAGTACCACTGAGCCGTCCACCTCTGAGGGGTCTCCGTCCCGTGAGGTGCATTCCCTGCAATCATCTCCTACTACACATGCAGGTCCCCATTGCCCTACTAATCCTCCTTCGGGAGGGGCGCTCTTACCGCCAGACTTTACTGAACAGTTGCAAACGTCAGTGTCTGCGGCCTTCAGTGCTTTACCTTGCCCTGCTAAGCGCAAGCAAAAGGTTAAATACTGCTATCCTTCCCCGGGGTCATCTACCAACTTGTTGGATTTATCTGATACTAGATTATCCGCTGATGAAGACGCCTCTGATATTTCAGAGGAGGCTCTTTCTGGGTCGGAATCGGCTGCCTTTAAACCTCCGACTGCGGAGGAACCAGACTTTAGATTTAGGATAGAGCACTTACGCTTTCTGTGAAAAGGAAGTGTTGGCTATGTTAGAGGTTCTGGAACCTAAGTTACCCGAGGAACCTTCTATTCCTAAGCTTGATAAGGTATGAGGACAGGGTGGTGCCACAGACTTACCCGGTTCCCGTAAAGATGGCAAATACTATTAAGAATGAATGGGAAAGACTTGGATCCTCCTTTTCCCCTTCTTCTTTTAAGAAATTGTTCCCGGTTCCTGACTCTCAATTAGAGCTGTGGGGGTCTGTCCCTAAGGTGGATGGAGCTATCTCCACGCTTGCTAAGCGCACCACTATCCTGCTTGAGGATAGTTTATTGTTTAAGGAGCCCATGGATAATAAGCTAGAAACTCTGTTAAGAAAGATGTTTCAGCACACAGGGTATTTATTTCAGCCTGCAGCAGCAGTTGCTGCAGTGGCTGGTGCCGCTACTCCCCTTGAGGAAATCCAGGAAAGAATTAAGGCCTTGAGGGTAGCTAATTTGTTTATCTGTGATGCAAACATGCAGATTATTCGCTTGAATGCCAAGGCATCAGGCTTTTCTGTTCTAGCCCCTAGGGCTCTCTGGCTGAAGTCTTGGTCTGCTGACATGACTTCAAAATCTAGATTGCTTTCCCTTCCATATTAGGGGAAGATTCTTTTCAGTCCAGGCCTGGACTCTATCATATCCACGGTCACGGGGTGCAAGGGTGCCTTTCTACCGCAGGATAAGAAGAATAAACCTAAAGGACCAGGGCCCAAATTTTCATCCCTTTCGTTTGGATAAATCCCAATGCCAGCAGCCCTCCGCGAACCCTGATTAGTCTAAGGGAAATTGGAAACCATCTCAATCTTGGAATAAATCCAATCAGAACAAGAAGCCCACCGAGACAAAATCGTCATGAAGGGGCGGCCCCCGATCCGTCGCTGGATCGTATTGGGGGCAGACTATCTCTTTTTGTGGAGGCTTGGCTGGGAGACGTGCAAGACCCTTGGGTTCTGGAGGTCATTAGTCGGGGTTACAGTATAGGTTTCAAATCTCATCCACCCAGGGGCAGATTCCTCTTATCAATCCTGTCTTCAAGACCAGAAAAACAAGATGCTTTTCTAGAGTGTGTGAGGGATCTCTCCTCCCTAGGAGTAATTGTGCCAGTACCTGTAGCAGAGAGAGGTATGGGGTACTACTCAAACCTTTTTGTGGTCCCAAAGAAGGAGGGTACATTTCGCCGAATTCTAGACCTAAAGTGCTTAAACAAGTTTCTGTCGGTCCCATCATTCAAGATGGAGACTATAAGGTCTATTCTGCCCTTAGTTCAAGAGGGAAATTTCAAGACTACAATAGACTTGAAGGATGCTTACCTTCATGTGCCAATACACCAGGATTACTTCAAGTTCTTAAGATTTGCTTTTCTGAACCAGCACTTCCAGTTTGTGGCTCTTCCTTTGGTCTGGCTACTGCTCCAAGAGTCTTTACGAAGGTTCTAGGGGCGGTGGCGAGATCCAGAGGTATTGCAGTAGCGCCTTATTTGGATGACATCTTGGTCTAAGCTCCGTCCTGCCGGCTGGCAGAAGACCATTCAAGAGCTCTTCTACTTCTTCAATATAATGGATGGAAGATAAACTTAGGAAATAGTTCTCTGGTCCCCAGTACCAGAGTAGAATTCCTGGGCATGATAATAGATTCCATATCCATGAAGATATTCCTTACAGACCAGAGACATTGCAAAATTACTTCAAATTCTTGCCCTCCAGACCTCCTTAAGGCCATCTGTGGCCCGGTGTATGGAGGTAATTAGGCTTATGGTGTCAAGCATAGATGTCATTCCATTCGCCAGGTTCCATCTCAGAACTCTTCAGTTGTGCATGCTGAGGCAATGGAATGACTATCACTTGGATCTATCCCAACAGATTTCTCTGGTGGCTCTGTCCAGATTGCCTGTCCCAGGGGACATCCTTCTTGAGACCATCCTGGGAGATTGTGACTACAGACGCAAGTCTATCAGGATGGGGAGCTGTTTGGGGTGCCAGGAAGGTACAGGGCCGGTGGGCTCAAGAGGAATCTCTTCTCCCGATCGACATTTTGGAACTTTGAGCGATCTTCAGCGCTCCGAAGGGTTGGCCTCTTCTGGGTTTGTCCCAGTTTATCAGATTCCAATCGGGCAACATTACCTCGGTGGCTTACATAAACCATCAGGAGGGAACGAGAAGCTCCCTAGCCATGAGGGAAGTATCTCGGATTCTGGAATGGGCGGAGGCCCACAACTGCTCGCTGTCAGCAATACACATTCCGGGTGTGGACTACTGGGAAGCGGACTTTCTCAGCAGACAATCGTTTCATCCAGGGGAATGGTCTCTCCATCCCGAGGTGTTTTCAGAGATTTGCAACAGATGAGGGACGCCGGAGATAGATCTCATTGCGTCCAGACTCAATGCCAAGCTACCCAGATACGGGTCACGGTCCAGGGATCCTCAAGCAGAGCTGATAGATGCCTTAGCAGTGCCCTGGGGGTTCAACCTAGTTTAAATTTTTCCACCGTTACCACTTCTACCTTGGGTAGTGGCCCGCATCAAACAGGAGCAAGCTTTGATAATTCTAATTACTCCATCGTGGCCGCAAAGGATGTGGTTTGCGGACCTGGTGGGGATGTCGTCATCTCCTCCATGGAGGTTACCTTGTTGCAGAGATCTGCTGGAACAGAGGCTAACTGCGTGGAGATTGAACGCTTAGTCCTAGCCAAGAGAGGGTTTTCTGAGAGATTGATTGATACTTTCATTCAAGCTAGAAAGCCGGTCAACCATCGCATCTATCAGACGGTGTGGAGGACCTACTTATTATTATAAGACAGTAGGGCTGCAGAAAATAATCGATTCAGTGATGCATCGCGATGCAGCCGTTAACGATGCTGCATCGATGCAGTGCAAGACCTGAATCGATTCAGGGGTCAGTGACATCATCGAGCAACGTCACGTGTATTATATAAGGTACATAATAAGGTACAGTGTATTATATGTAGGGAGTCATGACAGAACACCTAGTTAACAAGGCCTTGAGAGTTTCAATTGCAACTTTCTTTGTGGTGAATCTAGTATTTTCCAGCCTCCAAGTTGACCATTACCTCTCATTATTTTTCATTGTGCATTTACACTTTCCTTTTTAAATACATCTACAGATAAATTTCTATCTGTGCATATTGTATTATGTTTATGAGTGATGTCCCATCTTTCACAGTTGTTTGAAAGAATATATATATATATATGTATGTATATAGATTGTTTGTATGTGTGTGTGTATATATATATATATATAAAAGAAGCTGCACCCAGGTGGTAAATCGCCATAGAACAGGCTAACAATAGTATTGAGCCAGTTGTTCGTTCCTGTGAGTGTGCTTCTATCTATGTGTATGTGTATGTGTGTATATATATATATATATATATATATATATATATATATATATATATATATATATATATATATATATATATATAAAATAAAAAAATATGGAATAGAATAAGTTCATGAAAATCATGGGAGGAATCGTGATGCATCGCGATGCATCGTAGAATCGAATCGTTACCATGATAATCGAATCGTGAGACCAGTGAAGATGCGCACCCCTATAAGACAGTTTGGAGGAGGGACTTGCCGCTAGTTCCTTAAAGGGACAGATTTCGGCACTATCTGTGTTATTACACAAGAGGCTCGCTGAGCTTCCTGATATAGAGTTCAGGCTCTGTCCAGAATCAGGCCTGTGTTTAGACATTCCGCTCCTCCTTGGAGTTTAAATTTGGTTCTTAAGGTTTTGCAGAGGGCTCCGTTTGAGCCAATGAATTCGGTTGACATTAAATTACTGTCTTGGAAGGTTCTTTTTCTACTGGCTATTGCTTCGGCACGCAGAGTCTCTGAGATGGTGGCTTTGCAGTGTGAGCCTCCTTATCTAGTTTTTCATGCTGATAAGGCTGTTCTTCACACTGTGTTGGGTTTTCCCCCTAAGGTTGTGTCTGATTGCAACATCAATTAGGAGATTGTGGTTCCTTCCTTGTGTCCTAATCCTTCTTCTTTGACGGAACGATTACTTCATGATTTGGATGTGGTTCAGGCCTTGAAATTCTATCTTCAGGCTACGAAGGATTTTAGACAGACTTCGGCATTGTTTGTTGTCTATTCTGGGAAGCGCAGAGGGCAGATGGCTTCTTCCACTTCCCTATCTTTTTGGTTGAGGAGCATTATCCGCTTAGCATAGGAAACAGCGGGACATATGCCTCCTCAGAGGATACCGGCTCATTCAACTAGAGCTGCGGCTTCTTCTTTGGCCTTCAAGAATGAGGCCTCTATGGAGCAGATTTGTAGGGCGGCTACCTGTTCCTCCTTACATACTTTTTCAAAGTTTTACAAGTTTGACGTTTTTGCTTCGGCTGAAGCAGCTTTTAAAGGGAAAGGTTTTGCAGGCTGTGGTGCCCTCAGAATAGGGTCCGCCTCTCTTTTACCCTCCCGTTTTCATTCAGTGTCCTCTAGAGCTTGAGTATATGTTTCCCACAAGTAAGGAATGAAGCCGTGGACTCTCCTCATATTAAGATGGAGAACATAAATTATGCTTACCAGATAATTTCCTTTCCATCTGTGTAAGGAGAGTCCATGGCCCCCGCACATTTTATCCATTGGGCGGACCAACATTTTTGTTTTTCTGGCACCATTTATACCCTGATATTTCTCCTACTGTTCCTTGTTCTCTCAGCAGAATGACTGGGGATGAGGGGAGTGGGGGAGGTATTTAAGCCTTTGGCTGGGGTATCTTTGCCTCCTCCTGGTGGCCAGGTTCTGTATTCCCACAAGTAGGGAATGAAGCCGTGGACTCTCCTCATACAGATGGAAAGGAAATTATCTGGTAAGCATAATTTATGTTTTTAGCACTACAGACCCTGCAAGTCTGTGTGTTTAACTGCCTCTGATTAGTTCACTGTTTGTGTCCGCTCGAGACCAGCAGTTCACTGCAGCTCCCAAGTGCTATTTTAACTATGCGTTTAGCACATTTGTGGGGGTAAACACACAGATTTACAGGGTCAGTAGTGCTAACATTACATGCTCTAACAAATTAGGCCCTACACACTGAATTAGAGTCCCTAAAACACACGTGGCTCCCTATATATATATATATATATAATTTTTTTAATAAGTATTCTATATTTACATAATATAACTGTTCTTTCATTACAGGCTACAGATGTTTCAAGGCCATCATGTTTCTGTCGGGCCTGCTGGCAGGTTCTGCAGTCATCTTCCTGCTATGTTACAAGGAGAGGATTCTGGACACACACCTGAGCTTGGAGCTGAGTGCAGGCATTGCTCTAGGCATTGGTCTGCTGTGCGGACTGGTAACCATGCTAGTGCACAGCGTGGGCCTGTTTATGACAGGCCTGTTGCTTGGACTTCTTTTGGCCATCGCCTGCCTGGTGGGTCTTGAACAGTTTTACCACCCTCCCACTGCATGGATTCCAGTAGGTTTGATGATGGGCTCCGCCATGCTTTGTGCTGTATTGACACTGCAATGGCAGAAGCTTTTCACTGTGCTTTCCACTGCAATATTTGGGGCTGCTATCCTGACTGTGAGCGTGGATTATTTTGTTGAACTGATGCTGCTGGTACAGTATGTGTATGATCGGCTCCGTTTGGATGCCTCTTTTCCACTCTGCTGGTTCAGCTGGGTAGTCCTGGCAATGTGGCCATTACTAAGCATCCTGGGAATTGTAATTCAGTGGAAGTTGACGGCTGAAGGGTTCTCTCATACCAATGGTAAGTGTACTGCATTATTTGTACTGTCACCAATACAATTGTCTATCTGTAGCAACATACCTTATTTAGCAGCCAAATGTCTATCAAAATGTATTTGTTTGATTGATACCGTAGCCTGTATAATTTAGCCTGTGCTGACCTTTTTGTAAACCACAATCACACACATTATTGCGCTATAAGGAATCTAGAATATTAATAGAAACAGCTGATAAATATAAACCAAAAAAATTAAGCAAAATTAAATGTTCACGATTCAGAAAGAGCATGCTAATTTGATACATCTTTATCTTTCTTCAGATATAGAGTCCACAACGTCATCAATTACTTGTGGGAATGTCACTCCTGGCCAGCAGGAGAAGGCAAAGAGCACCACAGCAAAGCTGTTAAGTGTCACTTCCCTACCCACAATCCCCAGTCATTCTCTTTGCCTCTGTTAATGGAGGAGGTGAAGTTTTGGTGTCTTAAGAAAATTGAATTTCTTTCGCTACAAGCTTTGGGTATAGCTGTAGTCCACGTCAATCTCTTCAGTAGAGTAGTGGTGGCTTTAAAGCAGTTAGGAACTTGTGAGGTGGGCCTTGCTGCGTTTTCCTAACATATTTGCTGCCCTAGTATAGAAAGCCAGAGTAGGTTTATTCTGTTTCTTTTTTCACAGGTCTCTGTAAGGAGCGGTGTCCTTTCATACCGTGTGAGCTGTCTACCTGCCAGACAGCTGGAATTGCAGGTAAGTGCTGTTTGTCTTCTAGGTTGGGAGACTGGCACTGAAAGGGTTAATAGAAAGCCCTCTGCAGTATATCATGGGACTAAATCCTGAGTAGGGGATTGCCTTAGGCAGGGTGCAGGCACTTGTGTGTATGTGATTGAGACAAAGGGTTACTTACCTTTATTGATGGAAGGGAGTAACTTTAGGCTCCGTGTTTTTGTGGCTAAACGCTACGGTACTTATTATTTGTGTCTCTTTCTATGCACGTCATTTTTGGACACGCAAGAGTTTATTGCTTGAGGTCTGGAAAATGCTATGGAGCAGTTTTTATCCGATCGTCAGAGCTTAGATGTTTTTTCACTGACAGTGTTAGTTTATTCTCAATCGGCTTGAGCACGCACTTTTCTTAATGGCGCAGTTTCGCTCAGCCGATCTGTGACCGCCTCTTCAGCTCTGTGTAACAGTATGGAGCGGTGTTGCAACGGCAGCAGCTGCTCTAATGAGCAGCTTCTAGTGACATTTTCCATTTGGAAGACACCTCAGTTAATTGCTGAGGTGTAGTGGTGTATGTTATTTTCTGTGACAAACGCTATAACATTTTTTGTTTCTCTTTAGGCAAGCAAACTCTCTTACACTAATTCAGAGTCTTAAAGTGACAATACAGGTCACCCTTATTGTTAAAATAATTATTTTTGATCATGGAACTGGATGGCTGCCCAGGTATCAATTGTTTAATCTGTCTAGAGACCCAAGTTGTGGTATAAAGTTTTGTACCTCATGTTTAAATAAAGAAAATATATTTTTTTATTTCAAATGAGCCTAATGTCTCTTAGGATGATGCTGTTCAGGCAATACTACAGCTTTCTCCTCAAACGTCCCAAGCCTCTATGGCGTCATATACAGTGCCCTGCAGTTCTTCTCAGCCTCCTGGCAGAGCTTATTTGCCTGCAGAAATTGCTGCCCAGGTATCTTCAGCGGTATCTGTGTCATTATCTGCCTTTTCCTATGCTAAAGGGATAAGCACAAGAGGAAAATTAGAGATCGATAGTGAGGCTTCTGCTTTGGACGACGTCGATACTCCTGTCGTTGTCAACCCTATAAGGCTTCTAGGTTTAATATCTGCTAGATGTGCTTTCCACTGGGGAAGTGTTCCTGTTTCAGACCGTGCAATGGAGATTTTTTCACAGAATTTGGAGAATCCAGAGATACGTTTTACCCCGTCTCCTGTCTTAAAAAAAAAAAAAAAAAATATTTCCTGTCGCTGACTACATTAAAGATTCTTGGCGCACGGTGCCTAAAGTAGAAGGGGCTATTTCTACTCTGGCTAAGAGAACTACGATCCCTGTAGAGGATATCTGCTCTTTTAATAATCTCATGGACAAGCTGGAGGCTTATTTGAAGAAGATGTATGCTCATCAAGGTCTGCAATGGCAACCTGCTGTTTGTATTGCCTCTGTGTCAAGTGCGGCATCTTATTGGTGCAACGCCTTGTCTGATTCTATTTTTGTAAAAACTCCTTTGGAGAAGATCCAAGACAGGATTAAGTCTCTCTGGCTAGCAGATTCCTTTATTTCTGATTTTACCATGCAAATTATTGGACTGGGAGCCAAGTTATCTGGCTTCACTGCCCTAGCCCGCAGGGCGTTGTGGCTAAAATCTTGGTCAGCTAATGTTACCACTAAGTCCAAGCTTCTGGCGCTTCCTTACAAGGGTTGGGCCTTGTTTGGCCCGGGTCTGGCAATAATTATTTCTGACTTTCGGGTGGTAAAGGTTCTTTTCTACCTCAAGATAAGAAGAACAGACCTAAAGGACGTCAAAGTAATTTCGTTCCTTTTGTAATTTAAAAGGAAGGTCTTCCTCTTCCATGCAGGAACAGTTAAAGTCTTTTTGGTAACCCAATCAGTCTTGATACTAGGGGAAGCCATCAAAGAAACCTGCAGCTGGGATCAGGATCATGTAGGGGGCAGACTTTCTCTGTTTATGTGGACATAGTATCTCAGGGTTCTAGATAAAATTCTAATCTTCAATGGAAACCATTTGTTCCATTCTTCCCTTGGTCCAAGAGGGTCAGTTCTTGACGACTATAGACCTTAAGGATGTGTATCTTCTTGTTCCCATCCATGGATAATCTCAAGTTCCTGAGATTCGCCTTTCTAGACAAACACGTTCAGGTTCTCGAGTGAATTGCAGTGGCGCTCTACCTGGACGACATATCAGTTCAGGCACTGTCTTTTTAACTAGCAAACTCTCATACAGAGATCTTGTTGTTTTTTTCTACGTTCTCACGGTTGGAATGTGAATCTGGAAAAGAGTTCCCTTCTTCCACCTACAAGGGTGGCTTTCTTAGGGACCATTATAGATTCCCTATCTATGAGAATTTTTCTGACATAGGTCAGAATATCCAACTACTTTCCTCCTTACCTTCCTTTGCAGTCTACTGTACAACCATCAGTGACTCAATGTATGGAGGTTATTGGTCTGATGGTTGTTTCCATGGACATCATTGCTTTGCTCGATTCCATTTGAGAGCTCTGCAGTTATGCATGCTCAGACAATGAAACAGGGACCATTCGGATCTATCTCAGAGGATAGATTTAGATCAGTCGACAAGCGACTCTCTTCTGTGGTGGTTTTCTCAGGAGCATCTGTCTTGGGGCTCATGATTCCGGAGACCTTCCTGGATGATTGTAACCTCAGACGCCAGCCTGCTGGACTGGGGAGCAGTCTGGGACTCGTTAAGGCGCAGGGACTATGGACTCAGCAGGACTCTGCTCTCCCCATGAATGTCTTGGAGTTGACAGCGTTTTACAATGCTCTGATGGCTTGGCCTCAGTTGTCCTTAGCTCAGTTTCTCAGGTTCCAGTTGGACAATATCACCTCAGTGGCTTACATCAACACCAGGGAGGAACTCAGAGTTTCTTAGTCATGAAGGAGGTGGCTAGGATTGTTCAGTGGGCGGAAGCTCACAATTGTTGTCTTTCTGCTATCCACATTCCAGGTGTGGACAACTGGGAAGCGGATTTCCTGAGCAGACAGATATTTCATACTGGGGAGTGGGTACCCCATCTGGAGGTGTTCTCCAGGTTAAATGGGGGATGCTGGAGTTGGCAGACCGCCAAGCTTCCAAGGTGCTGTTCAAGGTCTAGAGTTCCGCAGGCCGCCCTGATAGCTGCTCTGGCAGTTCCTTGGGACTTCAGTCTGACATATCTGTTTCCTCTGTTTGCACTCCTTCCACGAGTCATTGCTCGTATCAAATAGGAGAGAGCATCGGTTCTTCTTATAGCTCCTGCGTGGCCTCGCAGGATCTGGTATGGAGACCTAGTGAAGATGTAATCTCTTCCCCTTGGGAGGCTGTCTCTGAGGAAGGACTGTCTAACTCAGGGTCCATTCCTTCATCTAAATCTCGTTTCTCTGAAATTGACTGCTTGGAGATTGAACGCTTAGTTTTGTCTGAGCGTGGTTTGAGACCATGTTTCAGGCACGCAAGCCTGTTACTAGACGTTTAGGTATGGCGTAATACCTTTATTGGTGTGAATCCAAGGGCTACTCCTTGGAGTAGGGTCAGGATTCCTAGAATTTTGTCTTTTCTCCAGGAAGGTCTGGAGAAAGGATTGTCAGACAGTTCTCTGATGGGTCAGATTTCTGCATTTTCATTTTGTTGTTTAAATGTCTGGAGGATGTGCTAGATGTTCAATCTTTTTGTCAGGCCCTGGTCAGAATCAGGCCTGTGTTTAAGTCTGTTGCTCCTCCTTGGAGCCTTAAACTTGTTTTTAAGGTTTTGCAGCAGGCTCCATTTGAGTCTTGGCATTCCATAGATATTAAGTTATCTCGAATGGTTCTGTTTTTTATTGCTTTTTTTTCTGCTCGGAGAGTCTCGGAACTCTCTGCGTTGCAGTGTGATTAGCCTTACCTTAGTTTTCATGCTGATAAGGTGGTTCTTCGTAATAAATTGGGGTTTCTTTCTAAAGTGGTTTCAGATAGAAATAATACTTCTTTTCTTAAGGAACGTTTGTTGCACAACTTGGATGGTGTGCATGCTCTGATATTCTTCCTACAGGCGACTAAGGGTTTTCGCCAGTCCTCTGTCCTGTTTGTTTGTTTACCTGAAAGCGTAAAGGTCAGAAAGCTACTGCTACTTCTCTTTCTCTATGGTTGAGAAGTATAATTCGTCTTGTTTATGAGACTGCTGGTCAGCAGCCTCCTGAGAGAATTACAGCTCTTTCCACGAGGGCTGTCTCCTCTTTTTGGGCTTTTAAAAATAAAGCTTTTGTGGATCAGACTTGCAAGGTTGAAACATGGTCCTCTTTGCATTCTTTTTCCAAGTTTGATACTTTTGCCTCAGCCGAGGCTTCTTTTGGGAGAAAGTTTCTTCAAGCGGTGGTGCCTTCTGTTTTGGTCTGCTTGTCTTGTTATCCCTCCCTAGTCATCTGTGTCCTCTAGCGTGGGTATTGGTTCCCACTAGTAGTTGATGACGTTGTGGACTCTCCATATCTTAGGAAAGGAAACCAGATTTATGCTTACCTGATAAATCTATTTATTTCCGGATATGGAGAGTCAACAACCCCACCTTTTATTTTTAAGACAATTATGTTTTGACTAAACCTCAGGCACCTCTACACCTTTGTGTTAATTTTTTTTTTCCATTTTCCTTTCGGTCGAATGACTGGGGATTGTGGGTAGGGGAGTGACACTTAACAGCTTTGCTTTGGTGCTCTTTGCCTCCTCCTGCTTGCCAGGAGTGATATTCCCACTAGTAATTGATGATGTCATGGACTCTCCATATCCGGAAAGAAATAGATTTATCAGGTAAGCATAAATCTTGTTTTTTTTTTTTTTTTTTTTAACAAATTTGTTTCATTCTCTTTGTAGTAGTTGAAGGAGCAGCAATGTACTACTGGGAGCTATCTGTTGATTGGAAGCTGCACAAAAAGGACTTTTGTCATTGGTTCACCAGATGTTCAGATAGCTCCAAGTAGCACATTATTGCTCCTTTATCAAAGAATATCCAAGAAAATTAAGCACATTTTATAAAAGGAGCAAATTAGAATGTTGTTTAAAACTGTATCTTCTATCTGAATCATGGAAAACAATTCTGGGGTTTCATGTTCCTTTACGCTGAATTATGACTGTGCAAATGAGATTAACCCCTTAATGACCAGACCATTTTTCAATTTTCTTACCCTTAAGGACAAGGGCTATTTTTACATTTATGCAGTGTTTGTGTTTAGCTGTAATTTTCCTCTTACTCATTTACTGTACCCACACATTATATACCGTTTTTCTCGCCATTAAATGGACTTTTTAAAGATACCATTATTTTCATCATATCTTATAATTTACTATAATTTTTTTTAATAAAATATGAAGAAAAAATGGAAAAAAACACTTTTTCTAACTTTGACCAAATCTGTTACACATCTACAAGCACCAAAAAACACCCATGTTAAATAGTTTCTAAATTTTGTCCTGAGTTTAGAAATACCCAACGTTGACATGTTCTTTGCTTTTTTTGCAAGTTATAGGGCAATAAATACAAGTAGCACTAGTTACATTGGAACACTGATATCTGTCAGGAATCCCTGAATATCCCTTGACATGTATATTTTTTTTTTTAGAAGACAACCCAAAGTATTGATCTAGGCCCATTTTGGTATATTTCATGCCACCATTTCACTGCCAAATGCGATCAAATAAAAAAAATTGTTCACTTTTTTGTCACAAACTTTAGGTTTCTCACTGAAATTATTTACAAATTATGGCACAAATGGTTGTAAATGCTTCTCTGGGATCCTCTTTGTTGAGAAATAGCAGACATATATGGCTTTGGCGTTGCTTTTTGGTAATTAGAAGGGCGCTAAATGCCGCTGTGCACCACACCTGTAGTATGCCCAGCAGTTAAGGGGTTAATTACGGAGCTTGTAGGGTTAATTTTAGCTTTAGGGTAGTGTAGTAGACAACTCCACGTATTGATCTAGGCCCATTTTGGTATATTTCATGCCACCATTTCACCGCCAAATGCGAGCAAATAAAAATAAACCGTAATTTTTCACAATTTTAGGATTCTCACTGAAATTATTTACAAACAGCTTGTGCAATTATGACACAAATTGTTGTAAATGCTTCTCTGGGATCCCCTTTGTTCAGAAATAGCAGACATATATGGCTTTGGCGTTGCATTTTGGTAATTAGAAGGCCGCTAAATGCCGCTGCGCACCACACTTGTATTATGCCCAATAGTGAAGGGGTTAATTATGTAGCTTGTAGAGAGCTTGCAGGGTTAATTTTAGCTTTAGTGTAGAGATCAGCCTCCCACCTGCCACATTCCACCCCCTGATCCCTCCCAAACAGCTCTCTTCCCTCCCCCACCCCACAATTGTCCCCGCCATCTTAAGTACTGGCAGAAAGTCTGCCAGTACTAAAATAAAAGGTGTTTATTTTTTATTTTATTTATTTTAAATATTTATTCAGCTGTGATGGACCCCTGCCTTAGACCCCAACCTCCCTGATCCCCCCCAAACAGCTCTCTAACCCTCCCCCTGCTACCTATATGCCACCATCTTGGGTACTGGCAGCTATCTGCCAGTACCCAGTTTTTGCCCAAAAACAATGTTTTTTTTATTTTTGTTTTCAATAATAACTTTTTCTGTAGTGTAGCTGCCCCCCCCTCAATACCCCCACCCCTCCCCCTCCCAGATCCTTTTAGATTAATATTTATATTGGGTTTCCCCCCCCCCCCCCCCCCCCCCCCCCTCCCTCTCACTTCATGGATCATAGGTGGCAGTGTTTTTTTTTTTTTTTTTTTTCAATAATAACTTTTTCTGTAGTATAGTTGCCCCCCCCCTCAATACCCCGCCCCTCCCCCTCCCAGATCCTTTTAGATTAATATTTATATTGGGTTTCCCCCCCCTCACTTCATGGATCATTGGTGGCAGTGGTTGGCGCTCGCGCGCCCCCGCAGGCACCCTCCCGCACATTCCTGGCATCCGGCGTGCACATTACACTTACAGGAACCGGATGCCGGGTAGCGATGGGCCGTCCACCCGCCTCCCTGCTAAGCTCCCACCCACCAACGAACGGCACCATCGCTACCGGTGCAGAGAGGGCCACAGAGTGGCTCTCTCTGCATCGGATGCTTGTAAAAGGGTATTGCAGGATGCCTCAATATCGAGGCATCACTGCAATACCCTGAGAGCTGCTGGAAGCGATCACAATCGCTTCCAGCACTCAATTAGACAAATGACGTACCAGGTATGTCCATTTTCACTAACTGACAGTTCTTGCAGGACGTACCTGGTACGTCAGTTGTCATTAAGGGCTTAAAGGGTCAGCAACGTCAAAATTAAACAACTTTACAATTTACTTTTATAATCTAATTTGCTTCATTCTTTGTGTATTTTGTGTTGAAAAGCATACCTAAGAAGACTTAGGAGCAGCAATTCATTACTGGGAGCTAGCTGCTGATTGGTGGCTGCCCATATATGCCTCTCCTCATTTGCTCACCTGATGTGTTCTGCTATCTCCCAGTAGTGCATTGCTGCTCCTTCAACAAAGGATATCAAGGAAATGAAGCAAATTTGATTATAGAAGTCTATTGCAAAGTTGTTTAAAATTGTGTGCTCTGAACCATCTGAAATCTGAATCATGAAAGAAAAATGTGGGTTTCATATTCCTATAAATTATAATCAGAAGGTAGGACTGGATACATATATGTTGGACACAGCGACTTCTTTGTAGTAATATTATGCTGTTAGCGGCGTCACAAATGTAGATGAAAAGGTGCACAACAATATGATTAAGCCACTAATTAGATTAGATTGAAGAACCCTTTAGTGACGTGGGTTGTGATATCTTCCTCTTTTCATGTAATAGTTTAATAACCCTTTCCATTCATGTCACCGGGCCTATTTATTTTGCTCTCATAGTACAGAGCATTTCAAAGTGAACCTGTGCACCTGACAAAGGAAATGCTCATGGGTAGTAATGCTAAAACGTTTTATAATTCTATTTACTAAATGATTTTAGAATTCAGTCTGGGCAAATATATAACAAAATGCTTATAGTGCATACTAGTAATATACTTTCAGGCCTTTCCTTTATTATTTGCTCATAGATGAAACTGCTTAAAAAAAAAAAAAAGTTGAATGGAGATTGCTTCAGTTGATGTTCTGTCTCATGGATAATAATGAGACGCCCATAGACTTAAAGAGACAGGGCCGGATTGGCCTACCAGGAGATTTCCCGGTGGGCTGCAGTAGCTGGGGCTGGAAAGCTACAATTTAAATAGGTGATTAATGGATGCAATTGGGGTGTAGGGTTGCTATATAACATCAATCTGACATTGTTATTTAATACAATTTAATTATCTGAAAAAAATATTTGGGAAGGAGTGTCCCAGTAATCCCCTTTTAGAAAAATGGGGCATGTGCATTCTACCGACTCAACAGAAAATAAGGCTGGCCTTCATATTTTTCCAGGGCTGCTTTCTCTTGTTAAGTGTATCCAGTCCACGGATCATCCATTACTTATGGAATATATTCTCCTTCCCAACAGGAAGCTGCAAGAGTCCACCCACAGCAAAGCTGCTATATAGCTCCTCCCCTAACTGCCATATTCAGTCATTCTTTTGCAAGCCTCAACATAGATAGGAGGTCGTGAGAGTCTGTGGTGCTTTCTACTTAGTTTATTCTTCAATCAAAAGTTTGTTATTTTTAAATGGCACCGGAGTGTGCTGTTTATCTCAGGCAGTATTTGGAAGAAGAATCTGCCTGCGTTTTTCTATGATCTTAGCAGACGTAACTAAGATCCATTTGCTGTTCTCACACATTCTGAGGAGTGAGGTACTTCAGAGGGGGAATGGCGTGCAGGTTTTCCTGCAGATAAGGTATGTGCAGTAAAATATTTTTCTAGGAATGGAATTGACTAAGAAAATACTGCTGATACCGAAGTAATGTAAGTAAAGCCTTAAATGCAGCGATAGCGACTGGTATCAGGCTTATTAATAGAGATACATACTCTTGTAAAAATGTGTTTTAAAACGTTGGCTGGCATGTTTAATCGTTTTTTAACATATGTTTGGTGATAAAACTTATTGGGGCCTAAGTTTTTTCCACATGGCTGGCTTAAATTTTGCATAGAAACAGTTAACTGAAGCTTCCCACTGTTGGCTGTGGCAGTTTGTTGTGTCTGTTTTTAAAATTTGTTTCTCTTAAAGGCACAGTGACGTTTTATATATTTGCTTGTTAACTTGATTTAAAGTGTTTTCCAAGCTTACTAGTCTCATTATTAGTCTGTTCTAAGATGTCTGACATAGAGGAAGCTCTGTGTTCATTATGTTTTAAAGCCATGGTGGAACCCCATCTTAGAATGTGTACCAGATGTAGTGATTTCATGTTAAACAATAAAGATCATTTTTTGTCTTTAAAAACATTATCACCAGAGGATTCTGTCGTGGGGGTAGTTATGCCGACTAACTCTCCCCACGTGTCAGACCTTTTGACTCCCGCTTTAGGGACTCCCGCTCAAATGGCGCCAAGTACATCAAGGGCACCCATAGCGTTTCTTTTACCAGGGGATTCTGTCGAGGGGAAAGTTATGCCGACTAACTCTCCCCACGTGTCAGACCCTTCGACTCCCGCTTCAGGGACTCACGCTCAAATGGCGCCAAGTACATCAAGGGCGCCCATAGCGTTTATTTTACAAGACATGGCAAAGGTGGTGAATAATATTCTGGCAGCAGTATTAGTCAGACTACCTGAAATTAAAGGAAAGCAGTTAGCTCTGGGGGTAGATACAGAGCATACAGACGCTTTAAGAACCATGTATGATACTACCTCACAATATGCCCAGTCTCATACGGACGTAGTACTGGCATTTCTGAGATCACATGGGTGGAAAGTGAACAAGGAAAGAGTTCTCTATCCCCAATCTCAAGGGTTTCCCTCCTAGGGACTCTGATAGATTCTGTAGAAATGAAAATTTACCTGACGGAGTCCAGGTTGTCAAAGTTTCTAAATTTCTGCCGTGTTTTTTCATCCCATCCGCGCCCTTCGGTGGCTCAGTACATGAATGAAATCGGCTTAATGGTAGCGGCAAGGGACATAGTACCGTTTGCACGTCTACATTTCAGACCGCTGCAACTATGCATGCTCAGTCAGAGGAACGGGGATTACACAGATTTGTCCCCCTGTTAAACCTGGACCAAGAGACCAGAGATTCTCTTCTCTGGTGACTATGTCGGGTCCATCTGTCCAAGGGTATGACCTTCCGCAGGTCAGATGGGACAATTGTTACAATAGATGCCAGCCTTTTAGGTTGGGATGCAGTCTGGAACTCCCTGAAGACTCAGGGATAGTGGACTTAGGAGGAGACCCTCCTTCTAATAAATATTCTGGAACTGGGAGTGATATTCCATGCTCTTCAGACTTGGCCTTAGTTAGCAACTCTGAGGTACATCATACTCAGTCGGACAATATACACGACTGTTACTTACATCAGCCATCAAGGGGGAACAGAAGTTCCCTAGCGATGTTAGAAGTCTTACAATAATTCACTGGACAGAGACTCACTCTTGTCTATCAGCTATTCATATCCCAGGTGTTGAGAACTGGGAGGTGGATTTTCTAAGTCGTCAGACTTTTCTTCCGGGGGAGTGGGATTTCCTCCGGAGGTCAAGACCAAGCAGGAGAGGGCTTTGGTGTTTTTGACAGCGCCTGCGTAGCCACGCAGGACCTGGTATGCATATCTGGTGGACATGTCATCCTTTCCATCACGGTCTCTGCTTCTGAGACAGGTCCCTCTACCTCAGGGTCCTTTCAACCATCTAAATAGAATCAATCTGAGATGGACTGCCTGGAGACTGAACGCTTGATGTTATCAAAGCATGGCTTCTCAGAGTCAGTCATTGATACCTTAATACAGACATGAAAGCCTGTCTCTAGGAAAATTGAACATAGATATGGTGTAAATATCTGATTGTTATGAATCCAAGGGTTACTCATGGAGTAAAGTCTGGATTCCCAGGATATTATCTTTTCTCCAAGATGTTTTTGAGAAAAGGGTTGTCAGCTAATTCCTTAAAAGGGGACAGATTTTTACTCTGTCTATTTTTTTGCACAAGCGTCTGGCAGGTATTCTAGACGTTCAGGCATTTGGTCAGGCTTTGGTTAGATCCAAGCCTGTGTTTAAAACTGTTGCTCCGCCATGGAGCTTAAACCTGATTCTTAAGGTTCTTCAAGAAGTTCCGTTTGAACCTTTTTTGTTCCATAGATATCAATCTTTATCTTGGAAAGTTCCTTTTGGGTAGCTAATTCCTCGACTCGTAGAGTCTCCAAGTTATCTGTGTTACAATGTGATTCTCCTTATCTGGTCCTTCGTACGGATAAGGTAGTCCTGCGTACCAACCTGGGTTTTTTCCTAAGGTGGTATCTAACAAGTACATCACTCAAGAGATAGTTGTTCCATGCTTGTATCCTAATCCTTCCTCAAAGAAGGAACGTCTATTACACAATATTGGACGTGGTTTGTGCTTTAAAGTTTTACTTACAAGCTACTACAGTTTTCATCAAACGTTCACCTTGTTTGTTGTCTATTCTGGACAGAGGAGAGGTCAAAAGACTTCAGCAGCCTCTCTGTCTTTTTGGTTAAAAAGCATAATTCATTTAGCTTATGAGACTGCTGGACAGCAGCCTCCTGAAGGGATTACAGCTCATTCTACTAGAGCTGTGGTTTTCACTTGGGCCTTTTTTAAATGTGGCTTCTGTTGAACAGATTTACAAGACGGAGTCTTGGTCTGCGCTTCATACTTTTCAAATTTAACAAATTTGATACCTTGCTTCTTCGGAGGCTATTTTTGGGAGAAAGGGTTTTTTACAGGCAGTGGTAACTTCCGTTTAAGTACCTGCCTTGTCCCTCCCATCATCCGTGTACTTTAGCTTTGGTATTGGTATTCCATAAGTAATGGATGATCCGTGGACTGGATACACTTAACAAGAGAAAACATAATTTATGCATACCTGATAAATTTATTTCTCTTGTAGTGTATCCAGTCCACGGCCCGCCCTGTCACTTTAAGGCAGGTCATTTTTTCATTTGAACTACAGTCACCACTGCACCCTATGGTTTTTCCTTTCTCTGCATGTTTTCGGTCGAATGACTGAATATGGCAGTTAGGGGAGGAGCTATATAGCAGCTTTGCTGTGGGTGGACTCTTGCAGCTTCCTGTTGGGAAGGAGAATATATTCCATAAGTAATGGATGATCCGTGGACTGGATACACTACAAGAGAAATAAATTTATCAGGTAAGCATAAATTATGTTTTTTATTCCCAGGCCGGCCATGTAAAGGGGACAATGTACTGTAAAATTAGTTTCCCCTTAATGTGTTTCCAATGACTTGTTAAACTAGTGCAGAGTTTAAAATATATGAGAAACTGCTCCTTTATGTTTATTTTGTATATGAAATAGTTGTTTCTGCTAATTGATATGGGTTGAGCTTACAGGGAGAGCATACAGTATATCATTAGCCCAGGGCAAATGGAAATGTTGATCCCTGCACAAAGTATTAAAGAAAAGGTCTCTCAGGTTTCCATCTGGGACTTGAAGTTAATGCTGCTGTGGCAAGTTACTAAGAAAAAGACAAGAACACAAACAAATAAGAGCGCAGAGATCTTCTAAGTGTAGCATGAATCACACAAAATTTCAAGAAAACAGGAAATATCATGTTCACAACATGTGTATCAAGTATCCCATTTAATCTCCACGTGGGATGATCTGGATATAATGCTGAGTCTGCTTGCAAAGTTAAATTTGTGCCATCACACAGTAATCGCAAAATATTACATACGCAAAGCAACGGCTTCTCCGATGTTGACTCCAGAGAAAGCCAACTACAGGATTTTGGATAGTGTGAGGGGCCTAACATGTTTTGTAGGATCACTTCCTAATTGTACAGACCAGTATTTAGAGAGAACAATGGAACATGAGCATTTTAATCTCTCCCGGCCCCCGTGGGTGTGTTATTTCTTATAAAAGTTCTTGTTTTCATAGCTTTTCTATAACCATTACTTATGTATTGAAATTTGTAGTATTGGTAGGGATAAAACAGGCAAAATCCACTATTTGAAATGACAAACTAAAGGTAAAGGAGCCACTTATAAACAATTTAATACACTCCAGCAGGTAAAAAGGATATTTGGAAACACATTAAATGGAATGAAATATCAAAGTATACTGTCCCTTTAAGTTAACTTCACATATTGATTAAATCCACTAAAGAAGTTCTTGGTATGGAGGGTCCTATGAGCATGTCAGAAGTTAAGAAACTCTCTGTTAGGGATGGTTCTAGATGAAAATGTTCACCAGAAAGCTAAATACCCATGGTGCGGAGGGTATTTATAGAGGACCTCATCTGCTGCTTTTTTTTCTTTATTTCTTTTCTTCCTCTGTGTACGGCACTGGGTATGTAAAATAGTGACAACATCAATGAATGGGGAGCATAACTTACCCCAGTATCCTCTAGAACTGCCACTGAGATCATTCATCAAGCAGTTATCAAGAGTGATATGAATGCTATTAATTCCTGATCTTCAGGGATTTCTCTACTATACAACCTTGCTCTGGTTTACTCTTCACAGACGAAAGCCAGCCCTAGACATCTTTTTTATATGTTGGGAAGTGTGTTACACAGGGCAGATGAACTTTTGGGTTTGCATGTTAATGGAGTAAATGGGAAACAGGTGAAAAAAGAGGAGGTTAAAGGGACACTCAATCAAAATTAAACTTTCATTATTCAGATAGAGCATGCCATTTTAAACAATTTTCAAATTTACTTCCATTAACTAAATGTGCACAGTCTTTTTATATTTAAAATTTTTGAGTCACCAGATCCTACTGAGCATGTGCAAGAATAAGTGTGTATGCATTTGTGAATGGCTGATGGCTGTCACATGGTACGTGTATGCATTTTTGATTGGCTGATGGCTGTCAAATGGTACAGGGGGAGTGGAAAACAACATAATTTTTAAAATTGTCAGAAAAAAAAATCTACTACTCATTTGAAGTTCAGACTAAGTGCTATTGCATTGTCTTGTTATCTTGCATTTGTTGATTATGCAAATCTACTGTGTTGATTGGTTATATACAAAGGTGTTTAAATAAATATAATCTTGCCTGTGGAACATGAACTTCCACTTGGTTACACATGACATTACACTAGCTAATCGGTTCACACACAGCTTTATTTAGTTGTTTATTTTTAGGTGAGAGAAAACGGTTGTTTCTTTGGAAATATTTAATTTACCAAAAGTCTTTTTTTGCATCCAAGGGGGTTAACTGGTAATAGCTGAATACTTTTCTTGAAATGCATTTTTAAGAAGAATATCACAGACTTAAAGGGACATGAAACCCCAAATTTTTCTTTTGTGATATAGCTGAGCATAGAACGTAAAACAAAGTTTCCAATTTACTTCTGTTATCTTATTCACTTTGCTCTCATGGTATTCTTTGTTAAAGAGCATACGCAGGTAGATAGCATGCACATGTCTGGCATCTAATGCTCTTGCAAATGTATAACATATTATACTTTATAAATGTTGCTCGCTTGTGAGCCTGCCTACCTGGTTTTTAACAAATGATTACAAAAGAAGTAAATTAGATAGTAGCATACAATTAAAAAAGTAACATTCCAATTTCCTTCTTTGTCTGACTCATGAAAAAAAAAAAATTTCATGTCCATTTTAAAGGGATACTAAAGGCCTATTTTGCATAAACCAAATGATCTGTCCCAGTCCAGGGACCACTTAGTACCCTCTCTTCATCCTCCCCCTATATTCCAACATTTTTTTTTTGTGTGTACCCAGCTGTGCTTCTATTGCTGCTGTTTGGGTCACTGGCAGTTTCTACTCAGGATCAGCAGTTCACTCTGGCTCTTGCATATTACTTCAACTATGTGTTTAATTCATTTGCAGGGGTTAAACAAATAGAGTTGCAGGGTTGCTTTTAACTTACATGTAAACTTTTCCACTTTAACTGCACTTTAAAATTGCCGCATTTCTGTTTTTGAAAGCCAAAGAATGTTGTGTACAAATATGCACAAGTGAGCTGAAGTAAAGAGTTTTACAAGGTTTATAATACAGTTTAACTAACAGCAAAACACATTCATATTTTACAATTTCATATCATTTTGCTTATTTTTTTTTTTATTTTTTTTTATGATATAATTGTAACTATGAAGTTTCAAACGTGTGGTTTGAGGTACAGTGTTAATTTTTTATGAAACCTAAAGCAATTGATCCATTGCAACTACGTATCAGACTTATAGAAAACAACAATGTGGACATCACTCTGTGTATATATTAATGTATATATTAATGAAGCATCTTGCAATGGACAAGACAGCTTTGGGTGCCAAGCTCTGTACTTTTTGATCTATATATATATATATATATATATATATATATATATATATATATATATATATATATATATATATATATATATATATATACATAGTAACATAGTAACATAGTAGATAAGGTTGAAAAAAGACTGAAGTCCATCGAGTTCAACCTATACAAATCTAAAATACTTACAAAAAGCTTCAGTTAAGCTTAAATAACCCCATTAAAATGTGACCCATTTAAAACTAGCAATCATATCCATGAATTTTGTTTATATACAGAAATTTATCCAGACTATTTTTAAATGTATCTATGGTATTGGCATTCACTACCTCCTTTGGTAATGAGTTCCACAATTTTATTGCTCTTACAGTGAAAAAACGTTTCCGTTGCAGGAGATTAAATCTCCTTTCCTCCAACCTTAAATTATGACCTCTTGTCAGAAACAATTTTCTTGGAATAAACAGAGCTTCTGCCATCTCTGTATATGGGCCTTGAATATATTTATATAAAGTAATCATGTCACCTCTCAAGCGCCTTTTTTCTAAAGAAAACAGACACAGTTTGGCTAGCCTCTCCTCATAGGTTAATTTCTCCAATCCCCTTATTAGCTTTGTGGCCCTTCTCTGAACTTTTTCTAGTTCAGCAATATCTTTTTTAGCAATCGGTCCCCAGAACTGCACTCCAAACTCAAGGTGAGGTCTTACCAGGGCTTTATATAATGACAGAATTATGCTTTCCTCCCTTGAATCAATGCCTCTTATAATACATGCTAGTATCTTATTAGCCTTTGAAGCCGCTGCCCTGCATTGTGCACCCATCTTTAGCTTGTTATCTATTACTACTCCCAAATCCCTTTCCTCCTGTGTTTGGCTAAGTCTTGTCCCATTTAAAAAATACGTAGCCTGCTTAATTTTACTTCCAAAATGTAGAACCTTGCATTTTTCCGTATTAAATCTCATTTTCCATTCACTTGCCCATAGTTCTAATTTTAGCAAATCCCTTTGTAAAGAGAGTTCGTCCTGCTCTGACCTAATGACCTTACTTAACTTCGTATCATCTGCAAAAATAGAGATGTCGTTATTTAATCCTTGCTCCAAGTCATTTATAAAAATATTAAAAAGAACAGGGCCCAGTACTGATCCCTGGGGGACGCCACTGATTACCTTTGTCCAATCTGAGTATGATCCATTTACTACTACTCGTTGCTCCCTATCTTTTATCCAGTTATTTATCCATGAGCTAACATTTTCAGCTATTCCCAGTCCCTTAATTTTGTGCATTAATCTTTCATGTGGCACTGTATCAAATGCCTTTGCAAAATCTAAGTATATCACATCAACTGATTCCCCTTTATCTATATTTTTACTTACTTCCTTGTAGAATCTAATTAGATTAGTTTGACATGATCTATTTCTCCTAAAGCCATGCTGATTAGAACTCATAATCTTGTTTACACGAATATGCTCATCAATATAATCCCTTATAATCCCTTCAAATATCTTCCCCACTATTGATGTCAGACTAACTGGTCTATAGCTTCCTGGATCATCCCTGCTTCCCTTTTTGAAGAATGGCACCACATCAGCTTTACGCCAATCCTGGGGTACCATGCCTGAGGATACTGAGTCTTGAAAAATTAAGAGTAAAGGTTTGTCTATAACAGTGCTAAGTTCCCTTAACACCCTTGGGTGTATTCCATCTGGGCCTGGAGTTTTATTTACCTTAATATTTTCCAGTTTTTTCCTGATATCCTCTAAACAAAACCCAGTTAGTGGTATGGACTGGCATGTTCTATTCTGTTCCAAAGTATCATTCAATGGTTCCTCTCTTGTGTATACTGAAGAAAAAAACTGGTTTAGTACCTCAGCCTTCTCCCTGTCATTATTTATCATGCTACCCTCCACACATTTTAATGTACCTATATTATCCTTCTTAGATTTTTTGCTATTTATGTACTTAAAGAACCTTTTAGGGTTAGACTTAGAATCCTTGGCAATTCATTTTTCATTTTCAATTTTGGCTAATTTGCTTTTTTGCATGCTTTGTTACATTCCTTATAAATATTGTATGCTGAGTCTGTACTATTTTCTTTTAATAATTTAAATGCCCTATGTTTTTTCCTAATTTCTCTTAACACATTTTTATTTAGCCATAACGGCTTTGTTTTTTTTATTTTTATTTTTATAACCATATGGTATGTGTTTATGTATATTTATTTAACACATTTTTAAATATTATCCATTTATCCTATTTGTCATAACCTCTGTAGCGCCAGGTATTCAATTCCTACCTAAGGACTAGATGCTATATTGGTGTTTTATATTTATAGCAGTGTTTCTCAACCTTTTAGTAGCAAGTACCCCATAACATAAATGTGTGCAGTAAGTACCCCAGCTGCAATATGTAAATACTATATAAAAAATAAAAATAAGGGAAATCATCCTTATTCCTCCTGTAAAGTTTGGTGGAGGAGGGATATTGATCTTGGTGTGTTTTCTAGAGTTTGGGCTAGGCCCTTTAGTTCCAGCAAAGGGTCAAGTTAATGCCTCAGGATACAAAGACATTTTAGACAATTGGCTGCTTCCAACAGATTGGGGAAGGGCCTTTCTTGTTCCAGCTTTTCTGTGAAGACATGGTTTGATGAGTTTTTTGTGGAGGAACTTGAGTGGCCTGCACAGAGCCCTGATCTAAACCCCATTGAACACCTTTAGGATGAATTAGCTCACAATCTGTTTTCCATGTCGTCTCATCCAACATCAGTGCCTGACCTCACCAATGTTCTTTTGGCTGAATGGGCACAAATTCCCACAGACACACAATAATATTGTGAAAAGCCTTTCCAGAAGAGTGGCAGCCACAGAGGAAGGGCCAACTCATATTAATGGCCATGGTTTTGGAATGTCCAACAAGTTCATATAGGTGTGATGGTCAGGTGTCCACATACTTTTTGCTTTAAAGTGGGTATGTCTGAGTAAAATGTACGTCTTTGGATAAATCCTGCAAGTGCTTTGGCTGCTGTCCCAACAAGATTATCAGATTCACTAACTGCTGGATATATATAAACATGTTAAGTAGTGTTTTGTCATATGCAGGATAGAATTGTTATAGTTTTATGGCCAGTAAAAGTAAATCACTAATATTACTTACACCATTATAGAAGCTTAGCTGCTTCTGTATATCTAATCACCAGTTATACTACCACAGGTACCAGCACCATATTGTTTTCCTTCTCTTTCTCTCCTCTCTTTCTGTTTTTCTTCTCTTTCTCATCTTCTCTTTCTCACCTTCTCTCTCTCTCTCTCTCTCTCTCTCTCTCTCTCTCTCTCTCTCTCTCTCTCTCTCTCTCTCTCTCTCTCTCTCTCTTTGTTTCTTTTTCTTCTCTCTCTTTCTCATCTTCTCTCTCTCTCTCTCTCTCTCTCTCTCTCATCTTCTCTCTCTTTCTCTCTCTCTCTCTCTCTCTCTGTTTTTCTTCTCTCTCTTTCTCATCTTCTCTTTCTCATCTTCTCTCTCTCTCTCTCTCTCTCTCTCTCTCTGTTTTTCTTCTCTCTCTTTCTCATCTTCTCTCTCTTTCTCATCTTCTCTTTCTCATCTTCTCTTTCTCATCTTCTCTTTCTCATCTTCTCTCTCTCTCTCTTTCTCTCTCTCTCGTTCTCTCTCTCTCTCGTTCTCTTTCTCTCGTTCTCTTTCTCTCGTTCTCTTTCTCTCGTTCTCTCTCTCCTGGAATTAGGAAGGTAGCAGGCATCTATGCAGGCACAGTCACTTTATTTTCTTTCTTATGTTAAAATATAACCTGATGAAATCACAGCTAAGAAAAGTGTAAATTTATCGCTGGCGATGCTGCTGATTGGCTGTTTGTGTCTTGTTTTTCACCATGTAGATGAAAGTGGGCAATGGAGCAGAATGGTAACTGCTCATGGATCAGTTCCTCTATTGAGCTCATGTTATTTTTATATAAATAAAAACCCAGGTATACTTCATTAAACATTTCTTTCTCTTACACTTGCATGGGAGACTAAGGATAAATGATGCTGAGTAACATATTAACATGTCCCAGGTGTAGAATTTTTAATGGATTGTTGGGAGGTTTCAGTAAGATTCATTATCATTTTTAAATGATTTTAACGCTAGAGTGCAGGATTATACATGAGAGGTAGTGGCAGATATATGCAGGAAGACTGTAAACAAGATTTACTTCTCTTTCTTGAAATTAAACAAGTGACTGGAAAAAAATAAAAAACTTTTTTTTATCTAAATCTAAATGAGGTCTTGTGAGTTAATGTATATTTCCCAAAATATGTCAATTACTGTCTCAGCAGAAATATAATACTGAGGGTTGACAATAGTAACACTTCTTGCCAAGCTGTGACACAGAAACACTGGGCACTTGCCAACTAGCATGAGATTAAACCATTTCTGTATGGACACTACTGTTCCCATATTAACGATCTTTATGGGGAAATAATAATGTATTGTTCCACATATCAGATAACTGGCAATTTCAGTGAGCTCCTTATGACTGTAGAAGTCACATTACACATCCTTCTGTCACAACTAATACAGCACCCTTGAAAAAATAACTAACAGGGGACAAGAAACCCAATTTTTTCTTTTCTTTCATGATTTAGAAAGAGCTTTCTAATTTACTTCTATTATCTAATTTGCTTCATTCTCTTGATATACTTGGCTGAAAAGCATATCTAGATTTGTTCAGTAGCTGCTGATTGGAAGATGCACATAGATGCCTCATGAGATTGTCTCACCCATGTGCATTGCTATTTCTTCAACAAAGGATATCTAAAGAATAAAGCAAATTAGATAATAGAAGTAAATTGGAATGTTATTTAAAATTGTATTCACTACCTGAATCATGAAGAACATTTTTGGGTTTAGTGTCCCTTTAACAGCATCTAAGTTATGTCATACACAATTTATTTAATGAGCATATAGCTATATATAAATATTTGCTTTGTAGTCAAATGATTGCTTATAAAGTGACAAGAGCTTGTCGTTTTTGCTTTACTGGCTCTATGCTTTCGAATGGGTTAAACACGTTTGTAAAGTCTCACTCAGGAGCCTCATTGCAGCTCCCAAAAATAGAACATTTTGCTAATTGGCAGCTATGTGTGACTGCCATTCCTGATTGGCTGACTGGCCATGTCCTGCTTGGGAGTTGCAAGGCTTGTGGAACCCAAATTGGATTCCAATTAGTGTGCCACACTATCTGAGATGTTACGTAACAGTTGTGTACTGGAGTTGTGTTTAAATGCTACAGCTCTAAGTTTAAATAAAGTATGAACAAAAGGGTTAATAAAAAATAGCTTAGTGATAAAACTACACATAATCCAGTGTAAGACTTTAATTTTTTATGTTTAAAGAAACAAAAGTGGAATCTTAAGATTGACTAGTAAAATGCATTTCTTGTTTAATGTCCTTATACGATTGGCCTGTAAAATGTAACATATCCAACAATTACAGTCATGTTTGTTCTGGAAGGTTCTACACATCTATGCTAGTATTTAGTTCCTAGAAAGCATCTCACTCTTTCACCTGCTTTATAAAGACCAGCACTTCCTTCACATTTGCACTTTATTGATCATTCCTTGCTGAAACTCATAATTCGAGCTCAATCCAACGAGCGGAAAAAGCTTACGTCTAGTGCAATTAACGCTCGAGCGGGATCGCTTATTAGCACTCCACTTGTAACCTGACCCTAAATAAATAAATAATGGCCCCAAATGTGTTCTATTTTAAATGTGTATGTTTGTTAGTGTGGCCCAGAATTTAGGCTATGAAAACTAGTTGTGTCATAAGAAAATACATCTCTGTAATTTGTTTTATATAAATGGCTCCTGTAGAAAATTACATTTATCATAATCTGTGGTGGTTACTGACAGCTGTGTTCTTGGTGCACGGCTGTGTATAATTAACAAGACACGTTAAAAAAAGCCTAAAGTAATGCTGTAGTAGATTTGCATTAGCTGGATCTGCTGTCCATGTGATGCACAGCAGTGAGTAATAAGGTTAATAAGGGTCAGAGGGTAATAGAAAGGATTGGGAAGCTATGGAAGCGTCCTGCTCTAAGGTTATACCGAGCTAAAGACCTCCCAGGTATAAGATCTGGAACAGTTTTTGTAGAAATCAGTAACAAAGGCCATGTTCGGCAAGCGCTCAGAGTCAGCACCGGCACATCTGCTCCAGTGATGACGTGGCGCTAGGAGACGTCACAAGTAAGGGAGCTTAGAAAAAATGTTTGCGTGCGCAAAGGGATCTGCTGTACAATAATGGAGTACTCGTATATAATTCATATGTGAGACGCTTCTATCTGCATGCAATATTTCTAATACCTCCCTTACTTGTGAAAGTATTATTACATTTACAAAACTAATATATATATACAGTATATGTGTGTGTATGTATGTATGTATATATGTGTGTGTATATATATATATATATATATATATATATATATATATATATATATATATAATTATTGTAAACATGGCAGCCTCCACGAGCAATGTGTATATGTATGTATGTATATATGTGTGTGTGTGTATGTATATATATATATATGTGTGTGTGTATATATATATATATATATATATATATATATATATATATATATATATATATATATATATATATAATGTGTGTGTATATATATATATATATATATATATATATATATATATATATATATTTATACACACACACACACACGTGTTGCTCGTGGAGGCTGCCATGTTTACATGCGTCTGAGCTTGATCTGAAAAGTCCCAGCTTTATCAGCACCCTGGAAACGCTGGGACTTGCGTGATCAGAGAGCGCTGAGCGAATGCCCAGCGCCTCGCTTTCAAGTCTTCACAAAACACTCCAAGCAAGCTCAGAGTTCACTTGGAGCGCTTACTGAACGCGGCCAGTGAAATGCAGAAAAGGAAACTGTATACATGAAGCACCTTAGTTGTTAGAAATTGTTTTAGAATTTGATGGGTTTTGCACTTAAACTAGAAGGATACAAAACTATCTATCCATAAATATTAAAAGAGATGGGAAAGTGAAAATTAAACTTTAACAGTTGAGCTTGTGACTTTAAAAGACTTTTCATTTTACTTCTTTGTTTAAAAGAATACCTAGGTATGCTCAGGGGCAGCAGTGCACTACTGAAAGCTAGCTGTTGATTGGTGGCAAAACACATTTGTCTTTTGTCATTGGTTTTACACAGATGTTGAACTAGCTCCCAGTAGTGCATTGCTGCTCTTAAGCTGGCTGTATCTATGTGTTTAACATCTTTGCAGGAGTTAAACACATAATTATATACAAGCAACAGTGCAATAATAAAATTCTCTTGCACATTTTTGCACTCATATGTCCTTTTAATGTTGCAGGTATAACTTTTTGCCAATCCAAGAAATTCTTGAAAAAATGTAAGCTTCTATGACTTCTGATAGGGAACAATTTCATATATTCTGCAAATATTCAGAAGTGGTAACTCACTTTAACGTTTTTTGTGATTAATCTCTTGCTTATATGTTCTGCAGATTTGTAAAAATTTCGTTAGTTTAACTGCCTTTTTTCACTGTTATTTCAAATTTAGGCAAAATTTGTTTCTCTTAAAGGCACAGTAACGTTTTGTTTTTTTATATTGCTTGTTAACTTGATTTAAAGTGTTTTCCAAGCTTGCTAGTCTCATTGCTAGTCTGTATAAACATGTCTGACATAGAGGAAACTCCTTGTTCATTATGTTTAAAAGCCATGGTGGAACCCCATAGGAGAATGTGTAAATGTATTGATTTCACTTTAAACAATAAAGATCAGCTGTTATCTTTAAAAGAATTATCACCAGAGGATTCTGACGATGGGGAAGTTATGCCGACTAACTCTCCCCACGTGTCAGATCCTTTGACTCCCGCTCAAGGGACTCATGCTAAAATGGCGCCAAGTACATCAAAGACGCCCATAGCGATTACTTTACAAGACATGGCGGCGATCATGGATAATACCCTGTCAGCGGTATTAGCCAGACTGCCTGAATATAGAGGCAAGCGCGATAGCTCTGGGGTTAGACGTAATACAGAGCGCGCAGATGTTTTAAGGCCCATGTCTGATACTGCGTCACAATATGCAGAAGCTGAGGAAGGAGAGCTTCAGTCTGTGGGTGACGTCTCTGACTCGGGGAAACCTGATTCAGATATGTCTACTTTTAAATATAAGCTTGAGAACCTCCGGGTGTTGCTTGGAGAGGTTTTATCTGCTCTGATTGACTGTGACACAATTGCAGTGCCAGAGAAATTGTGTAGACTGGATAAATACTATGCAGTGCCGGTGTGTACTGACGTTTTTCCTATACCTAAAAGGTTTACAGAAATTATTGTGCCGTTTTCCCCCCCCTCCCATTTTTAGAAAGATGTTTCCAATAGACGCCACCACACGGGACCTATGGCAGACGGTCCCTAAGGTGGAGGGAGCAGTTTCTACTTTAGCAAATCGTACCACTATCCCTGTCGAGGACAGTTGTGCTTTTTCAGATCCAATGGATAAAAAATTAGGTTACCTTAAGAAAATGTTTATTCAACAAGGTTTTATCCTGCAGCCCCTTGCATGCATTGCGCCTGTCACTGCTGCTGCGGCGTTCTGGTTTGAGTCTCTGGAAGAGGCCTTTCAGACAGCTACTCCATTGACTGAAATACTTGACAAGCTTAGAACACTTAAGCTAGCTAATTATTTTGTTTCTGATGCCATTGTTCATTTGACTAAACTAACGGCTAAGAATTCTGGATTCGCCATCCAGGCGCATAGGGCGCTATGGCTTAAATCCTGGTCAGCTGACGTGACTTCAAAGTCTAAATTACTTAACATTCCTTTCAAGGCGCAGACCCTATTCGGGCCTGGTTTGAAGGAAATTATTGCTGACATTACTGGAGGAAAGGTTCACACCCTTCCTCGGGACAGGGCCAAATCAAGGGCCAAACAGTCTAATTTTCGTGCCTTTCGAAACTACAAGGCAAGTGCAGCATCAACTTCCTCTGCTTCAAAACAAGATGGAACTTTTGCTCAATCCAAGCCGGCCTGGAAATCTAACCAGGCTTGGAACAAAGGCAAGCAGGCCAGAACGCCTGCTGCTGCCTCTAAAACAGCATGAAGGAACGACCCCCTATCCAGTAACGGATCTAGTAGGGGGCAGACTTTCTCTCTTCGCCCAGGCGTGGGCAAGAGATGTTCAGGATCCCTGGGCGTTGGAGATCATATCTCAGGGATATCTTCTGGACTTCAAAGCTTCCCCCCCACAAGGGAGATTTCACCTTTCGAGGTTATCTGTAAACCAGATAAAGAAAGAGGCATTCTTACGCTGTGTGCAAGACCTCCTATTAATGGGAGTGATCCATCCAGTTCCACAGACGGAACAGGGACAGGGATTTTATTCAAATCTGTTTGTGGTTCCCAAAAAAGAGGGAACCTTCAGACCAATTTTGGATCTAAAGATCTTAAACAAGTTCCTCAGAGTTCCATCGTTCAAAATGGAAACTATTCAGACCATCCTACCTATGATCCAGGAGGGTCAGTTCATGACCACAGTGGATTTGAAGGATGCTTACCTTCACATACCGATTCACAAAGACCATCATCGGTTCCTAAGGTTTGCCTTTCTAGACAGGCATTACCAGTTTGGGGCTCTTCCCTTCGGGTTAGCTACAGCCCCAATAATTTTTACAAACGTTCTGGGGTCCCTTCTGGCGGTCCTAAGACCACGGGGCATATCAGTGGCCCCTTATCTAGACGACATCCTGATACAGGCGTCAAATTTCCAAATTGCCAAATCTCATACGCACATAGTATTGGCATTTCTGAGGTCGCATGGGTGGAAAGTGAACGAGGAAAAGAGTTCTCTATCACCCCTCACAAGAGTGTCCTTCCTAGGAACTCTGATAGATTCTGTAGAAATGAAAATTTACCTGACGGAGTCCAGGTTATCAAAGCTTCTAAATTCCTGCTGTGTTCTTCATTCCATTCCGCGTCCGTCAGTGGCTCAGTGCATGGAAGTGATCGGCTTAATGGTAGCGGCGATGGACATAGTGCCATTTGCGCGCCTACATCTCAGACCGCTGCAATTATGCGTGCTAAGTCAGTGGAATGGGGATTACACAGATTTGTCCCCTCTACTAAATCTGGATCAAGAGACCAGAGATTCTCTTCTCTGGTGGCTATCTCGGGTCCATCTGTCCAAGGGTATGACCTTTCACAGGCCAGATTGGACAATTGTAACAACAGATGCCAGCCTTCTAGGTTGGGGTGCAGTCTGGAATTCCCTGAAGGCTCAGGGATCGTGGACTCAGGAGGAGAAACTCCTCCCAATAAATATTCTGGAGTTAAGAGCAATTTCTCTTGTTAAGTGTATCCAGTCCACGGATCATCCATTACTTATGGGATATTATCTCCTCCCCAACAGGAAGTGCAAGAGGATTCACCCAGCAGAGCTGCTATATAGCTCCTCCCCTAACTGCCATTACCAGTCATTCTCTTGCACCCAACGAATAGATAGGATGTGTGAGAGGACTGTGGTGATTATACTTAGTTTCATACCTTCAATCAAAAGTTTGTTATTTTATAATAGCACCGGAGTGTGTTATTCCTTCTCTGGTAGAATTTGAAGAAGAATCTACCTGAGTTTTTCTATGATTTTAGCCGGAGTAGTTAAGATCATATTGCTGTTTCTCGGCCATCTGAGGAGAGGTAAACTTCAGATCAGGGGACAGCGGGCAGATTAATCTGCAAAGAGGTATGTAGCAGCTTATTATTTTCTGACAATGGAATTGATGAGAAAATTCTGCCATACCGATATAATGTAAACTCAGCCTTAAATGCAGTAGCAGCAACTGGTATCAGGCTGTCATGTATGTATATTTTACACTTCAGTATTCTGGGGAATGGCACTTCACTGGAATTATACTGTATGCATAAAACTTTAGCCTAATTTGCAGGGACTAGCAACAGGCTTTTTAATAACACTCAATTTATTAATGTTAAACGTTTTTTGCTGGCATGTAAAATCGTTTAATTTTCTGAGGTACTGGGTGAAAAAATGTTTTGGGCACTATTTTTTTTCCACTTGGCAGTCGTTTTATTTAATTTATGACAGTTTACTGATCTCTCTCACTGTTATGTGTGAGGGGGAGGGACCTTTTTTGGTGCTTTTGCTACGCATCAAAAAATTCAGTCAGAAGTTTATTGTCTTCCCTGCATGATCCGGTTCATCTCTACAGAACTCAGGGGTCTTCAAAACTTGTTTTGAGGGAGGTAATCACTCACAGCAGAGCTGTGAGATTGTAGTTGACTGTGATAAAAAAAAAAAAAGTTTATTTCTGTATTTTTTTTTTTTTTTTTTTCTGCTATCAGGGTTAGTTATCCTTTGCTAATGGGAGCAATCCTTTGCTAAAATTGTGTTTTTTACAAAGATTTGATGCTATAACTTTTCAGTTTATTAATTTTCAACTGTCATAACTTTTTCTGTGCTTCTTATAGGCACAGTACGTTTTCATATTATAGTAAATTACTTGAAAAGTATTTCCAAGTTGCTAGTTTATTTGCTAGTGTGTTAAACATGTCTGATTCAGAGGAAGATATCTGTGCTATATGTGCTAAAGCCAAAGTGGAGCCCAATAGAAATTTATGTACTAACTGTATTGATGCTACTTTAAATAAAAGTCAATCTGTACAAATTGAACATATTTCACCAAACAACGAGGGGAGAGTTATGCCGACTAACTCGCCTCACGTGTCAGTACCTGCATCTCCCGCTCGGGAGGTGCGTGATATTGTAGCGCCGAGTACATCTGGGCGGCCATTACAAATCACATTACAGGATATGGCTACTGTTATGACTGAAGTTTTGGCTAAATTACCAGAACTAAGAGGTAAGCGTGATCACTCTGGGGTGAGAACAGAGTGCGCTGATAATATTAGGGCCATGTCAGACACTGCGTCACAATTTGCAGAACATGAGGACGGAGAGCTTCATTCTGCGGGTGACGGTTCTGATCCAAACAAACTGGATTCAGATATTTCAAATTTTAAATTTAAGCTGGAAAACCTCCGTGTATTACTAGGGGAGGTGTTAGCGACTCTGAATGATTGTAACACAGTTGCAATACCAGAGAAAATGTGTAGGTTGGATAAATATTTTGCGGTACCGGCGAGTACTGACGTTTTTCCTATACCTAAGAGACTTACTGAAATTGTTACTAAGGAGTGGGATAGACCCGGTGTGCCGTTCTCACCCCCTCCGATATTTAGAAAGATGTTTCCAATAGACGCCACCACACGGGACTTATGGCAAACGGTCCCTAAGGTGGAGGGAGCAGTTTCTACTTTAGCTAAGCGTACCACTATCCCGGTGGAGGATAGCTGTGCCTTTTCAGATCCAATGGATAAAAAGTTAGAGGGTTACCTTAAGAAAATGTTTGTTCAACAAGGTTTTATATTGCAACCTCTTGCATGCATTGCGCCTGTCACGGCTGCAGCAGCATTTTGGTTTGAGTCTCTGGAAGAGACACTTGAATCAGCTCCATTAGATGAGATTACACACAAGCTTAAAGCCCTTAAGTTAGCTAACTCATTTATTTCAGATGCCGTAGTACATTTAACTAAACTTACGGCTAAGAATTCCGGATTCGCCATTCAGGCACGCAGAGCACTGTAGCTAAAATCCTGGTCAGCTGACGTTACTTCTAAATCTAAATTGCTTAATATACCTTTCAAAGGGCAGACCTTATTCGGGCCCGGGTTGAAAGAAATTATCGCTGACATTACAGGAGGTAAAGGCCATGTTCTGCCTCAAGACAGAGCCAAACCTAAGGCTAGACAGTCTAATTTTCGTTCCTTTCGTAGTTTCAAAGCAGGAGCAGCATCAACTTCCTCTGCACCAAAACAGGAAGGAGCTGTTGCTCGCTACAGACAAGGCTGGAGACCTAACCAGTCCTGGAACAAGGGCAAGCAGGCCAGGAAACCTGCTGCTGCCCCTAAGACAGCATGAATCGAGGACCCCCGATCCGGGAACGGATCTAGTGGGGGGCAGACTTTCTCTCTTCGCCCAGGCTTGGGCAAGAGATGTCCAGGATCCCTGGGCGTTAGAGATCATATGTCAGGGATACCTTCTAGACTTCAAATTCTCTCCCCCAAGAGGGAGATTTCATCTGTCAAGGTTGTCAACAAACCAAATAAAGAAAGAGGCGTTTCTACGCTGCGTACAAGATCTTTTATTAATGGGAGTGATCCATCCGGTTCCGCGGTCGGAACAAGGACAAGGGTTTTACTCAAATCTGTTTGTGGTTCCCAAAAAAGAGGGAACTTTCAGGCCAATCTTGGATTTAAAGATCCTAAACAATTTCCTAAGAGTTCCATCGTTCAAAATGGAAACTATTCGGACAATTTTACCCATGATCCAAAAGGGTCAGTACATGACCACAGTGGATTTAAAGGATGCTTACCTTCACATACCGATTCACAAAGATCATTACCGGTATCTAAGGTTTGCCTTTCTAGACAGGCATTACCAGTTTGTAGCTCTTCCATTCGGATTGGCTACGGCTCCGAGAATCTTCACAAAGGTTCTGGGTGCTCTTCTGGCGGTACTAAGACCGCGAGGAATTGCGGTAGCTCCGTACCTAGACGACATTCTGATACAAGCTTCAAGCTTTCAAACTGCCAAGTCTCATACAGAGTTAGTACTGGCATTTCTAAGGTCGCATGGATAGAAGGTGAACGAAAAGAAGAGTTCTCTCTTTCCACTCACAAGAGTTCCCTTCTTGGGGACTCTTATAGATTCTGTAGAAATGAAGATTTACCTGACAGAAGACAGGTTAACAAAGCTTCAAAATGCATGACGTGTCCTTCATTCCATTCAACACCCGTCAGTAGCTCAATGCATGGAGGTGATCGGCTTAATGGTAGCAGCAATGGACATAGTACCCTTTGCACGCCTACATCTCAGACCGCTGCAATTGTGCATGCTAAGTCAGTGGAATGGGGATTACTCAGACTTGTCCCCTACTCTGAATCTGGATCAAGAGACCAGAAATTCTCTTCTATGGTGGCTTTCTCGGCCACATCTGTCCAGGGGGATGCCATTCAGCAGGCCGGACTGGACAATTGTAACAACAGACGCCAGCCTACTAGGTTGGGGCGCTGTCTGGAATTCTCTGAAGGCTCAGGGACAATGGAATCAGGAGGAGAGTCTCCTACCAATAAACATTCTGGAATTGAGAGCAGTTCTCAATGCCCTTCTGGCTTGGCCCCAGTTAACAACTCGGGGGTTCATCAGGTTTCAGTCGGACAACATCACGACTGTAGCTTACATCAACCATCAGGGAGGGACAAGAAGCTCCCTAGCAATGATGGAAGTATCAAAGATAATTCGCTGGGCAGAGTCTCACTCTTGCCACCTGTCAGCAATCCACATCCCGGGAGTGGAGAACTGGGAGGCGGATTTCTTAAGTCGTCAGACTTTTCATCCGGGGGAGTGGGAACTTCATCCGGAGGTCTTTGCCCAAATACTTCGACGTTGGGGCAAACCAGAGATAGATCTCATGGCGTCTCGACAGAACGCCAAGCTTCCTCGTTACGGGTCCAGATCCAGGGATCCGGGAGCGGTTCTGATAGATGCTTTGACAGCACCTTGGACCTTCGGGATGGCTTATGTGTTTCCACCCTTCCCGATGCTTCCTCGATTGATTGCCAGAATCAAACAGGAGAGAGCATCAGTGATTCTAATAGCGCCTGCATGGCCACGCAGGACTTGGTATGCAGATCTAGTGGACATGTCATCCTGTCCACCTTGGTCGCTACCTCTGAAACAGGACCTTCTGATCCAGGGTCCCTTCAAACATCAAAATCTAATTTCTCTGAAGCTGACTGCTTGGAAATTGAACGCTTGATTTTATCAAAACGTGGTTTTTCTGAGTCAGTTATTGATACCTTAATACAGGCTAGGAAGCCTGTTACCAGAAAGATTTACCATAAGATATGGCGCAAATACTTATATTGGTGCGAATCCAAGAGTTACTCATGGAGTAAGGTTAGGATTCCGAGGATATTGTCTTTTCTACAAGAAGGTTTAGAAAAGGGTTTATCCGCTAGTTCCTTAAAGGGACAGATTTCAGCTCTGTCCATTCTTTTACACAAACGTCTGTCAGAAGTTCCGGACGTTCAAGCTTTTTGTCAGGCTTTAGCTAGGATCAAGCCTGTGTTTAAAACTGTTGCTCCACCATGGAGTTTGAACTTAGTTCTTAATGTTTTACAGGGGGTTCCGTTTGAACCCCTTCATTCCATTGATATCAAGTTGTTATCTTGGAAAGTTCTGTTTTTAATGGCGATTTCCTCGGCTCGAAGAGTCTCTGAGTTATCTGCCTTACATTGTGATTCTCCTTATCTGATTTTTCATTCAGACAAGGTAGTTCTGCGTACTAAACCTGGGTTCCTACCTAAGGTGGTCACTAACAGGAATATCAATCAAGAGATTGTGGTTCCATCTTTGTGTCCTAATCCTTCTTCGAAAAAGGAACGTCTGCTACACAATCTAGATGTAGTCCGTGCCCTGAAATTTTATCTACAGGCAACTAAGGATTTTCGACAAACGTCTTCCCTGTTTGTCGTTTATTCTGGTCAGAGGAGAGGTCAAAAAGCTTCGGCTACCTCTCTCTCCTTTTGGCTTCGTAGCATAATACGGCTAGCCTATGAGACTGCTGGACAGCAGCCTCCTGAAAGAATTACAGCACATTCTACTAGAGCTGTGGCTTCCACTTGGGCCTTTAAGAATGAGGCTTCTGTTGAACAGATTTGCAAGGCTGCAACTTGGTCTTCTCTTCATACTTTTTCCAAATTTTCCAAATTTGACACTTTTGCTTCTTCGGAGGCTGTTTTTGGGAGAAAGGTTCTTCAGGCAGTGGTTCCTTCCGTATAAAGAGCCTGCCTGTCCCTCCCGTCATCCGTGTACTTTAGCTTTGGTATTGGTATCCCATAAGTAATGGATGATCCGTGGACTGGATACACTTAACAAGAGAAAACATAATTTATGCTTACCTGATAAATTTATTTCTCTTGTAGTGTATCCAGTCCACGGCCCGCCCTGTCACTTTAAGGCAGGTAATTTTTCCATTAAACTACAGTCACCACTGCACCCTATGGTTTTCCTTTCTCTGCATGTTTTCGGTCGAATGACTGGTAATGGCAGTTAGGGGAGGAGCTATATAGCAGCTCTGCTGGGTGAATCCTCTTGCACTTCCTGTTGGGGAGGAGATAATATCCCATAAGTAATGGATGATCCGTGGACTGGATACACTACAAGAGAAATAAATTTATCAGGTAAGCATAAATTATGTTATTCAATGCTCTTCTAGCTTGGCCTCAGTTAGCAACACTGAGGTTCATCAGATTTCAGTCGGACAACATCACGACTGTGGCTTACATCAATCATCAAGGGGGGACCAGAAGCTCCCTAGCGATGTTAGAAGTATCCAAGATAATTCGCTGGGCGGAGACTCACTCCTGCCACCTATCAGCGATCCATATCCCAGGTGTAGAGAACTGGGAGGCGGATTTTCTAAGTCGTCAGACTTTTCATACGGGGGAGTGGGAACTCCATCCGGAGGTGTTTGCTCAATTGGTTCATCGTTGGGGCAAACCAGAACTGGATCTCATAGCGTCTCGCCAGAACGCCAAGCTTCCTTGTTACGGATCCAGGTCCAGGGACCCAGAAGCGACGCTGATAGATGCTCTAGCAGCGTCTTGGTTCTTCAACCTGGCTTATGTGTTTCCACCGTTTCCTCTGCTCCCTCGACTGATTGCCAAAATCAAACAGGAGAGAGCATCGGTGATCTTGATAACGCCTGCGTGGCCACGCAGGACCTGGTATGCAGGCCTAGTGGACATGTCATCCTTTCCACCTTCGACTCTGCCTTTGAGACAGGACCTGCCTGGAGATTGAACGCTTGATATTATCAAAGCGTGGCTTCTCAGAGTCAGTCATTGATACCTTAATATAGGCACGAAAGCCTGTCACCAGGAAAATATACCATAAGATATGGCGCAAATATCTTTATTGGTGTGAATCCAAGAATTACTCATGGGGTAAGGTTAGGATTCCTAGGATATTGTCTTTTCTCCAAGAGGGTTTGGAAAAAGGACTAATCAGCTAGATTTCTGCTCTGTCTATTCTTTTGTACAAGCGTCTGGCAGAGGTTCCAGACGTTCAGGCATTTTGTCAGGCTTTGGTTAGAATTAAGCCTGTGTTTAAACCTGTTGCTCCCCCATGGAGCTTAAACTTGGTTCTTAAAGTTCTTCAAGGAGTACCGTTTGAACCCCTTCATTCCATTGATATCAAACTTTTATCTTGGAAAGTTCTGTTTTTGATGGCTATTTCCTCGGCTCATAGAGTCTCTGAGTTATCGACCATACAATGTGATTCTCATTATCTGATTTTCCATACAGATAAAGTAGTTCTGCGTACAAAACCTGGGTTTTTACCTAAGGTAGTTTCTAACAAGAATATCAATCAAGAGATTGTTGTTCCATCATTGTGTCCTAATCCTTCTTCAAAGAAGAAACGTCTGTTACATAATCTAGACGTAGTCTGTGCTTTAAAGTTTTACTTACAAGCGACTAAGGAGTTTCGTCAAACATCTTCCCTGTTTGTCATTTACTCTGGACAGAGGAGAGGTCAAAAGGCTTCGGCAACCTCTCTTTCTTTTTGGCTTCGGAGCATAATACGCTTAGCCAACGAGACTGCTGGACAGCAGCCCCCTGAAAGAATTACAGCTCATTCTACTAGAGCTGTGGCTTCCACCTGGGCCTTTAAAAATGAGGCTTCTGTTGAAAAGATTTTCAAAGCGGCGACTTGGTCTTCGCTTCATACCTTTTCAAAATTTTACAAATTTGATACTTTTGCTTCTTCGGAGGCTATTTTTGGGAGAAAGGTTCTACAGGCAGTGGTCCCTTCCGTTTAAGTACCTGCCTTGTCCCTCCCATCATCCGTGTACTTTAGCTTTGGTATTGGTATCCCACAAGTAATGGATGATCCGTGGACTGGATACACTTAACAAGAGAAAACTTAATTTATGCTTACCTGATAAATTTATTTCTCTTGTAGTGTATCCAGTCCACGGCCCGCCCTGTCCTTTTAAGGCAGGTCTAAATTTTAATTAAACTACAGTCACCACTGCACCCTATGGTTTCTCCTTTCTCGGCTAGTTTCGGTCGAATGACTGGATATGGCAGTTAGGGGAGGAGCTATATAACAGCTCTGCTGTGGGTGATCCTCTTGCAACTTCCTGTTGGGAAGGAGAATATCCCACAAGTAATGCATGATCCGTGGACTGGATACACTACAAGAGAAATAAATTTATCAGGTAAGCATAAATTATGTTTTTTCTATACAGACTGTGTTTATTCTAGAAAAGGCTGGCAATATCCCCATGAGGGAAGGGTAAGTGTATTCAGACACTTGGATAAGAATTTCAGCTTGCTTGAAGGGCTCATTTGTTACTGGTGACACTATTAGGAAAGAACGTTTTTGTTTGTTCAGTATATGATGCAATTATAACGTTTTTTGAAGGGACTAAAGGGGTCATTATGGCTTGTGTTAGGGTTTTTTAACCCACATGGTTAATTAAGAGACACTCAGGTGTTTTTCTAATAGGCCTCAAAACATCGATTGAGGTGGGAGGGGCCTATTTTCTCGCCTAAGTTGCGCAGTTTCTTTTCCTTAGAGACATCCAACTGCTTATCTAGAGGTTCCTGCTGTGTTTGAGGGCTGTAAAGGAGGTTTTTTTCCCACAAATCGTTCTGAAGGGCAGGTAGGCGCCACAGCAGATCTGTGGCACGGTGCTGAAAGTCTTTTTTACCGGTTTTGAAGTTTTTTCAATCCGGTTTTGCCATTAAGGGGTTAATTGTTTATTTGCATAGTTGTGCAAAGATACTAAGGCTGTAAGATACTACTCTAAAATTTTTGTTAAGTTTACTGCTTTTTTACACTGTTTTGCAGAACTTGTGCAGCTTTTTTTCTCTTAAAGGCACAGTACCGTTTTATTTCTAAGCGTTATTTACTTTGATTTCAGTTTTTTCCAAGCTTGCTTGTTACATTACTAGCCTGTTTAACATGTCTGACACCACTTGTTACATTACTAGCCTGTTTAACATGTCTGACACCAAGGAAAATCCTTGTTCAATATGTTTGGAAGCCATTGTGGAACCCCCCTCTTAGAATGTGTCCCAATTGTACTGATATGTCTATAAATTATAAAGAACATATATTAGCACTTAAAAATAGAGCAATAGATGATTCTCAGTCAGAAGTAAATGAGGGTTCGCCTTCTAGCTCTCCCCAAGTGTCACAACCAGTAACGCCCGCACAAGTGACGCCAAGTACCTCTAGTGCATCACATTAATTTACTTTACAAGACATGGCCACAGTTATGAATACAACCCTCACTGAGGTTTTATCCAAACTGCCTGGTTTACAAGGAAAGCGGGACAGCTCTGGGTTAAGGAAAAATGCTGAGCCGTCTCACACTTTAGTAGCCGTTTCTGATATGCACTCACAATGCTCTGAAGGGGCGAGGGATTTGTTATCTGAGGGAGAAATTTCTGATTCAGATAAGACGCTTCCTCAGACATTCTGAGATGACGGCCTTTAAATTTAAGCTTGAACACCTCCGCTTATTGCTTATGGAGGTATTAGCAACTCTAGATGATTATGACCCTATAGTGGTCCCAGAGAAATTGTGTAAAATGGATAGATACTTAGAGGTTCCTGTTTACATGGATGTTTTTCCAGTCCCTAAGAGGATTGTGAATATTATTGCTAAGGAGTGGGATAGACCAGGTATTCCGTTCACTCCCCCCCCCCCCCTGTTTTTAAGAAAATGTTTCCCATATCTGATACCATAAGGGACTCATGGCAGACAGTTCCTAAGGTGGAGGGAGCTATTTCTACTCTGTCTAAGCGTAAAACTATACCTATGAGGACAGTTGTGCTTTCAAAGATCCTATGGATAAAAAATTAGAGGGTCTCCTGAAGAAATTTTTTGTTCATCAAGGTTTTTCTCTCCAACCTATTGCGTGCATTGTTCCTGTAACGACTGCAGCTGCTTTCTGGTTTGAGGCTCTAGAAGAGGCTCTTCAAATGGAGACTCCATTAGAGGAAATTATGGACAGAATTAAGGCACTTAAATTGGCTAATTCTTTTATTACAGATGCCGCTTTTCAACTGGCTAAATTAGCGGCAAAGAATTCAGGTTTTGCCATTTTAGCACGCAGGGCGTTATGGCTTAAGTCCTGGTCTGCTGATGTGTCATCTAAATCTAAACTTTTGAACATTCCTTTCAAAGGTAAGACCCTATTCGGGCCTGAACTGAAGGAGATTATTTCAGACATCACTGGAGGGAAAGGTCATGCCCTCCCTCAGGATAAATCAAATAAGATGAGGGCCAAACAAAATAATTTTCGTTCCTTTCGGAACTTTAAGAGTGGTCCCGCTTCAGCTTCCTCTGCTACAAAGCAAGAGGGGAATTTTGCCCAATCCAAGTCAGTCTGGAGACCTAACCAGGCTTGGAACAAGGGTAAACAGGCCAAGAAGCCTGCAGCTGCCTCTTAAGACAGCATGAAGGGGTAGCCCCCAATCCGGGACCGGATCTAGTAGGGGGCAGACTCTCTCTCTTCGCTCAGGCTTGGGCGAGAGATGTTCAGGATCCCTGGGTTTTAGAAATTGTGTCCCAGGGATATCTTCTGGAATTCAAGGGCTCCCTTCCAAGGGGGAGATTTCACATTTCTCGATTGTCTGTAAACCAGACAAAGAGAGAGGCGTTCTTACGCTGTGTAGAAGACCTACATACCATGGGGGTGATTCGCCCAGTCCCAAAGGAGGAACAGGGGCTAGGGTTTTATTCAAGCCTGTTTGTGGTTCCCAAGAAAGAGGGAACTTTCAGACCAATCTTGGATCTCAAAATTCTAAACACGTTCCTCAAAGTTCCATCATTCAAGATGGAGACTATTCGGACTATTCTACCTCTGATCCAGGAGGGTCAATATATGACTACCATGGACCTAAAGGATGCGTATCTACACATCCCTATTCACAGAGATCATCATCAATTCCTCAGATTTTCTAAACAGGCATTACCAGTTTGTGGCCCTTCCTTTCGGGTTTGGCCACGGCTCCCAGAATTTCACAAAAGTGCTAGGGTCCTTTCTGGCGGTTCTACGACCACGGGGCATAACAGTGGCGCCTTATCTAGACGACCTCTTTATTCAGGCGTTTCCTTCCTAGGGACTTTGATAGACTCGGTAGAAATGAAAATATTTCTGACGGAGGTCAGAAAGTTAAAACTCTTATACACTTGCCAAGCTCTTCATTCCATTCCTCGGCCATCAGTGGCTCAGTGTATGGAGGTAATCGGACTCATGGTAGCGGCAATGGACATAGTTCCTTTTGCCCGTCTACACCTCAGACCACTGCAACTATGCATGCTAAAACAGTGGAATGGGGATTATGCAGATTTATCTCCTCAACTGCATCTGGACCAGGAGACCAGAGATTCTCTTCTCTGGTGGTTGTCTCAGGACCACCTGTCTCAGGGAATGTGCTTCCGCAGGCCAGAGTGGCTCATTGTAATGACAGATGCCAGGCTGGGGTGCAGTCTGGAACTCCCTGAAAGCACAAGGCTTATGGTCTCGGGAGGAAGCTCTCCTCCCGATTAAACATTTTAGAACTGAGAGCGATTTTCAATGCACTTCAGGCGTGGCCTCAGCTTGCTGCGGCCAAATTCATCAGGTTTCAGTCGGACAACATCACGACTGTAGCTTATATTAATCATCAGGGAGGAACAAGGAGTTCTCTAGCGATGATGGAGGTAACCAAAATAATCCGGTGGGCAGAGGATCACTCTTGCCATCTCTCAGCAATCCACATCCCAGGAGTAGAGAACTGGGAGGCGGATTTTCTAAGTCGTCAGACTCTTCATCTGGGGGAGTGGGAACTCCATCAGTAGGTATTCGCCCAGCTGATTCAGCTATGGGGCACACCAGAATTGGATCTGATGGCGTCTCGTCAGAATGCCAAACTTCCTCGTTAAGGGTCCAGGTCCCCTCGTTAAGGGTCCAGGTCCCGGGATCCCAAGGCAGTACTGATAGATGCTCTAGCAGTGCCTTGGTCCTTCAATCTGGCTTATGTATTTCCACCGTTTCCTCTTCTCCCACGTCTGGTTGCCAGAATCAAGCAGGAGAGAGCTTCGGTAATTCTGATGGACTCTGCCAATGAGGAGGGACCTTCTAATCCAAGGCCGTTCACGCATCCAAATCTAATTTCTCTGTGTCTGACTGCTTGGAGATTGAACGCATGATTTTATCAAAGCATGGTTTCTCTGAATCGGTAATTGATACCCTGATTCAGGCTAGAAAGCCTGTCACCAGGAAGATTTATCATAAGATTTGGCGCAAATATCTTTATTGGTGTGAATCCAAAGGTTACTCGTGGAGTAAGATTAGGATTCCTAGAATATTGTCTTTTCTCCAAGAAGGTTTGGAGAAGGGATTATCTGCTAGTTCTCTTAAAGGTCAAATATCTGCTTTGTCTATTCTACTTCACAAACGTCTGGCAGATGTCCCAGACGTTAAAGCATTTAGTCAGGCTTTGGTCAGAATCAAGCCTGTATTTAAACCTGTTGCTCCGCCATGGAGCCTAAACATAGTTCTTAAAGTTCTTCAAGGGGTTCCGTTTGAACCTATGCATTCCATAGATATTAAGCTTCTATCTTGGACAGTTTTGTTTTTAGTAGCTATCTCTTTGGCTCGAAGAGTTTCTGAGCTATCTGCTTTACAATGTGATTCCCCTTACCTTGTTTTCCATGCAGATAAGGTGGTTTTACGTACCAAACCTGGTTTTTTTTCTAAGGTTGTTTCTAATAAGAATATCAATCAAGAGATTGTGGTTCCTTCTTTGTGTCCTAATCCTTCATCTAAGAAGGAACGTCTGTTACACAATTTTGATGTGGTTCGTACTATAAAATTCTACTTACAAGCAACTAAATATTTCCGTCAAAAATCTTCTTTGTTGTTTATTCTGGTAAACGGAGAGGTCAAAGGGCTACGGCTACCTCTCTTTCCTTTTGGCTGAAAAGCATCATCCGTTTGGCCTATGAGACTGCTGGACGGCAGACTCCTGAAAGGATTACTGCTCATTCTACTAGAGCTGTGGCTTCCACATGGGCTTTTAAAAATTAGGCTTCTGTTGAACAGATTTGTAAGGCGGCGACTTAGTCTTCGCTTCATACTTTTTCCAAATTTTCCAAATTCGATACTTTTGCTTCTTCAGAGGCTATTTTTGGGAGAAAGGTTCTACAAGCAGTGGTGCCTTCCGTTTAAGGTCCCTGTCTTGTCCCTCCCTTCATCCGTGTCCTAAAGCTTTGGTATTGGTATCCCACAAGTAAGGATGAATCTGTGGACTCGATACATCTTACAAGAGAAAACATAATTTATGCTTACCTGATAAATTTATTTCTCTTGTGATATATCGAGTCCACGGCCCGCCCTGTTTTTTTTAGACAGGCATATATATTTTTATTTTTAAACTTTCAGTCACCACTGCACCCTATGGTTTCTCCTTTTTCTTCCTATCCTTCGGTCGAATGACTGGGGGGTGGAGCTAAGGGGGGAGCTATATAGGCAGCTCTGCTGTGGGTGCTCTCTTTGACACTTCCTGTAGGGGAGGAGAATATCCCACAAGTAAGGATGAATCCGTGGACTCGATACATAACAAGAGAAATAAATTTATCAGGTAAGCATAAATTATGTTTTTCACAACATTATTACCATATTTACTGTAAACAGTTTACTACTTATTTGTTTTTGTTTACTGTCTACTTCTATTAGAATTACTGCACCACTGGTTATGACATCACTTACTCAATTGTGACTAATATTTCTCTAATGATACTTGATTATAGGATATCATCTACTTATTTGTGATATATTTTACCTATACACTTGTGATTGATATATCTCCTAGGATACACTATTACATCATATGAGTGTATCATACTTACTGTTTAGTTTAGTATAGCTGTATTAACATAATTTAATTACCAAGGGCGCCCCCTATTTCTCTCCTCTTGATTCCTGGATTGTGTTTGCTTTGCAAATCCCTTTTCTCTTGTTAAGTGTAGTCAGTCCACGGGTCATCCATTACTTATGGAATATATCTCTTCCTAACAGGAAGCTGCAAGAGGATCACCCAAGCAGAGCTGCTATATAGCTCCTCCCCTCACATGTCATATTCAGTCATTCTCTTGCAGCCTAACTAAAGATAGGTCGCTGTGAGAGGTCTGTGGTGTTTTTTAACTTAGTTTATTTCTTCAATCAAAAGTTTGTTATTTTAAATGGCACCGGAGTGTGCTGTTTGTTCTCAGGCAGCATTAGAAGAAGAATCTGCCTGCGTTTTCTATGATCTTAGAAGACGTAACTAAGATCCACTGGCTGTTCTCATCTGAGGAGTGAGGTAACTTCAGAAAAGGGGAATAGCATGCAGGGCCTCCCTGCAAACGAGGTACGTGCAGTAAATTATTTTTCTGCGGAATGGAATTGACTGAGAAAATACTGCTGATACCAATGTAACGTAAGTTCAGCCTTAAATGCAGTGATAGCGACTGGTATTAGGCTGATGAGTGTGTGTACACTGAATGTATTTTTCTAAGGAATGGAATTGACTCTGAAAATACTGTTAATACTGAAATAATGTATGAGCCTTAACTGCAGTAAAAGCGACTGGTAGCAGGCTTATTAATAACACTTCATAACTTTTCAAATGTATGTTTAAAACGTTTACTGGCATGTTAATCGTTTTTTGTGAGGTACTTGGTGATAAAACTTATTGGGGCATGATTTTTACCACATGGCCATCTTTGTTTTCTGCATAGAAACAGTTATCTGAGCTTCCCCACTGTTGTAATATGAGTGGGAGGGGCCTATTTTAGCGCTTTTTTGCGCTGTAAAAATTCAGTCACAATCTGTCTACTTCATCCTCCATGATCCAGATCGTCTCTAGAGAGCTCAGGGGTCTTCAAAATTCATTTTGAGGGAGGTAATCAGTCACAGCAGACCTGTGACAGTGTGTTTTGACTGTGATAAAAACGTTAATTATTAAATTGTTATCCGTTTTTGGGTATTAAGGGGTTAATCATCCATTTGCTGGTGGGTGCAATCCTTTGCTAACTTAATACATTTACTGTGAAAAATTGGTTGCTATAACTTTTTTGGTTCATTGTTATTTCAACTGTGACAGCTTTTTGTGCTTCTTAAAGGCACAGTAGCGTTTTTTATATTGCTTGTAAATTTATTTAGAAAAGTATTTCCAAGCTTGCTAGTCTCATTGCTAGTCTGTTTAAACATGTCTGACACAGATGAATCTCTTTGTTCATTATGTTTAAAGGCCAATGTGGAGCCCAATAGAAATTTGTGTACTAATTGCATTGATGCTACTTTAAATAAAAGTCAATCTTTACATGTAAAGAAATTATCACCAGACAACGAGGGGGAAGTTATGCCGACTAACTCTCCTCACGTGTCAGTACCTTCGCCTCCCGCTCAGGAGGTGCGTGATTTTGTGGCGCCAAGTACATCAGGGAGGCCCTTACAAATCACTTTGCAAGATATGGCTACTGTTATGACAGAAGTATTATCTAAATTGCCAGAATTAAGAGGCAAGCGCGATAGCTCTGGGTTAAGGACAGAGCGCATGGATGAGGTGAGAGCCATGTCAGATACTGCGTCACAGTTTGCAGAACATAAAGACGGAGAGCTTCATTCTGTGGGTGACGGATCTGATCCAGGGAGACTGGATTCAGAGATTTCTAATTTTAAATTTAAGCTTGAGAACCTCCGCATATTGCTAGGGGAGGTATAAGCGGCTCTGAATGATTGTAACACGGTTGCAATTCCAGAAAAATTATGTAGGTTGGATAGATACTATGCGGTACCGGTGTGTACTGACGTGTTTCCTATACCTAAAAGGCTTACAGAGATTATTAGCAAGGAGTGGGATAGACCTGGTGTGCCTTTTTCCCCTCCTCCCATATTTAGGAAAATGTTTCCTATAGACGCCACCACACGAGACTTATGGCAGACGGTCCCTAAGGTAGAGGGAGCAGTTTCTACTTTAGCTAAGCGTACCACTATCCCGGTGGAGGATAGTTGTGCCTTTTCAGATCCAATGGATAAGAAATTAGAGGGTTACCTTAAGAAAATGTTTGTTCAACAAGGTTTTATCTTACAGCCCCTTGCATGCATTGCGCCTGTCACTGCTGCGGCGGCATTCTGGTTTGAGTCTCTGGAAGAGGCCATTCGCACAGCTCCATTGGATGAAATTATGAACAAGCTTAAAGCACTTAAGCTACCTAACGCATTTGTTTCTGATGCCGTCGTACATTTAACCAAACTTACGGCTAAGAACTCCGGATTCGCCATCCAAGCGCGCAGAGCGCTATGGCTTAAATCCTGGTCAGCTGACGTGACTTCTAAATCTAAATTGCTTAATATTCCTTTCAAAGGGCAGACCTTATTCGGGCCCGGCTTGAAAGAAATTATAGCTGACATTACGGGAGGTAAGGGCCATGCTCTACCTCAGGACAGGGCCAAATCAAAGGCCAAACAGTCTAATTTTCGTGCCTTTCGTAACTTCAAGGCAGGAGCAGCATCAACTTCCTCCGCTCCAAAACAGGAAGGATCTGTTGCTCGTTACAGGCAGGGCTGGAAAGTTAACCAGTCCTGGAACAAGGGCAAGCAGGCCAAGAAACCTGCTGCTGCCCCTAAGACAGCATGAAGAGAGGGCCCCCTATCCGGAAACGGATCTAGTGGGGGGCAGACTTTCTCTCTTCGCCCAGACTTGGGCAAGAGATGTCCAGGATCCCTGGGCGTTGGAGATCATATCTCAGGGATATCTCCTGGACTTCAAAACATCTCCTCCACGAGGGAGATTTCATCTTTCAAGGTTATCAGCAAACCAAATAAAGAAAGAGGCGTTTCTACGCTGTGTACAAGACCTCTTACTAATGGGGGTGATCCACCCAGTTCCGCGGACGGAACACGGGCAAGGATTCTATTCAAATCTATTTGTGGTTCCCAAGAAAGAGGGAACCTTCAGACCAATCTTGGACTTAAAAATCCTAAACAAATTCCTAAGAGTTCCATCATTCAAAATGGAAACTATTCGAACCATCCTTCCCATGATCCAAGAGGGTCAGTACATGACCACAGTGGACTTAAAGGATGCCTGCCTTCACATACCGATTCACAAGGATCATTATCGGTACCTAAGATTTGCTTTCCTAGACAGGCATTACCAGTTTATAGTTCAAATGAATGTATATCTATCAGCGCCACAATAATACCATACAAGCTATATCTGATATAGGCGGAGTCTCCCAACCAGACTCCAAAAGTTAAGAGTAAAAAGAAATGCCAAGATACAGCGCTACGCTACCCTCAGATGAGGGTTGGGTTGCTAAAGATGGTGTCCACGACTAGGAATGTGTATACATCAAGGTTAATATATAATATTGTGTTACACAAAGAATATATATAAAACCATGTGAAAAAGTACTTAAAAGGTAAAAGATTAAAAACAAAATATATATATATATATATATATATAGGATGTGATATTAAAATGTATTAAACAAACATTTTATTAACATAAACTGACAGTTAAAAATACAGTTAAAAATAGATTCAACAATCTAATGGATTGCCCCATACAATGTCCAAGAAGTTATGTCCTATGTAACATACAAGTGTTTAAGTCCCATACCAAAATGTCCAAAGCAAATGTTCAAGGTTAATATCCAAAAAAAATAAAAATAAAAATGATAATATGTCCAAAGTTGGTGTAAAAATCAAAAAGGTGAAAAAATGTAAAAAATATAAAAAATATATTAAATATTTTTTGAAAAGATGAAAAAATGAATAAAAATATATAAAAAATATATGAGTTGTGATCAGCAACCCATATGGAAGGAATATAATATATGTGATAGTGAATAATTCTCGTGAGGTGTACACCTAAAAAGTGTGTATATAAAAGGGTGTGGTAAAAAATGTGTCATAAAAAATGTCATAAAAAAGGATTCAAAATCCTGGTGAAATAAATAAAGTCCAAATTGCTCCAAAAAAATGTGTATATAATTCCAAGTATTCCAAATGTGAGTGTAGAAAGTGCTGGGTTGATGTTCCTCTTCTTAAAAGGTTATCAAATGTAATGGGATATCCTCCTGTACCTAAAAAGTGTACAGAAAATAGACATAGTGCAATAAAATCACTTTAGAATGACAACAACAGTATTCTACTCACCAGATATATTCTGAGCTGCAATACCAGTGTAGAGCCAACGCGTTTCGGTCCTCAGGGACCTTTCTCAAGACTGTACCAGACATTTTCTGTACACTTTTTTAGGTACAGGAGGATATCCCATTACATTTGATAACCTTTTAAGAAGAGGAACATCAACCCAGCACTTTATACACTCACATTTGGAATACTTGGAATTATATACACATTTTTTTGGAGCAATTTGGACTTTATTTATTTCACCAGGATTTTGAATCCTTTTTTATGACACATTTTTTATGACACATTTTTTACCACACCCTTTTATATACACACTTTTTAGGTGTACACCTCACGAGAATTATTCACTATCACATATATTATATTCCTTCCATATGGGTTGCTGATCACAACTCATATATTTTTTATATATTTTTATTAATTTTTTCATCTTTTCAAAAAATATTTAATATATTTTTTATATTTTTTACATTTTTTCACCTTTTTGATTTTTACACCAACTTTGGACATATTATCATTTTTATTTTTATTTTTTTGGATATTAACCTTGAACATTTGCTTTGGACATTTTGGTATGGGACTTAAACACTTGTATGTTACATAGGACATAACTTCTTGGACATTGTATGGGGCAATCCATTAGATTGTTGAATCTATTTTTAACTGTATTTTTAACTGTCAGTTTATGTTAATAAAATGTTTGTTTAATACATTTTAATATCACATCCTATATATATATATATATATTGTTTTTAATCTTTTACCTTTTAAGTACTTTTTCACATGGTTTTATATATATTCTTTGTGTAACACAATATTATATATTAACCTTGATGTATACACATTCCTAGTCGTGGACACCATCTTTAGCAACCCAACCCTCATCTGAGGGTAGCGTAGCGCTGTATCTTGGCATTTCTTTTTACTCATTACCAGTTTATAGCTCTTCCCGTCGGATTAGCTACGGCTCCAAGAAACTTTACAAAAGTTCTGGGCTCACTTCTGGCGGTACTAAGACCGCGAGGCATAGCGGTGACTCCGTACCTAGACGACATTCTGATACAAGCGTCAAGTTTTCAAACTGCCAAGTCTCATACAGAGATAGTTCTGGCATTTCTGAGGTCGCATGGGTGGAAGGTGAACGTGGAAAAGAGTTCTCTATTACCACTTACAAGGGTTCCCTTTCTAGGGACTCTTATAGATTCTGTAGAGATGAAAATTTACCTGACAGAGGCCAGGTTATCAAAACTTCTAAATGCTTGCCGTGTCCTTCATTCCATTCCACACCCGTCAGTAGCTCAGTGCATGGAAGTAATCGGCTTAATGGTAGCGGCAATGGACATAGTACCATTTGCGCGCCTGCATCTCAGACCGCTGCAATTGTGCATGCTAAGTCAGTGGAACGGGGATTACTCAGATTTGTCCCCCCTACTAAATCTGGATCAAGAGACCAGAGATTCTCTTCTATGGTGGCTTTCTCGGCCACATCTGTCCAAGGGGATGACCTTTCGCAGGCCAGATTGGACGATTGTAACAACAGACGCCAGCCTTCTAGGCTGGGGCGCAGTCTGGAACTCCCTGAAGGCTCAGGGATTATGGACTCAGGAGGAGAAACTCCTCCCAATAAATATTCTGGAATTAGAGCAATATTCAATGCTCTCCTAGCTTGGCCTCAGTTAGCAACTCTGAGGTTCATCAGATTTCAGTCGGACAACATCACGACTGTGGCTTACATCAACCATCAAGGGGGAACCAGAAGTTCCCTAGCGATGTTGGAAGTCTCAAAGATAATTCGCTGGGCAGAGTCTCACTCTTGCCACCTGTCAGCGATTTACATCCCAGGCGTGGAGAACTGGGAGGCGGATTTTCTAAGTCGCCAGACTTTTCATCCGGGGGAGTGGGAACTTCATCCGGAGGTCTTTGCTCAACTGATTCATCGTTGGGGCAAACCAGATCTGGATCTCATGGCGTCTCGCCAGAACGCCAAGCTTCCTTGTTACGGATCCAGGTCCAGGGACTCGGGAGCGGTGCTGATAGATGCTCTGACAGCCCCTTGGGTCTTCAACATGGCTTATGTGTTTCCACCATTTCCGATGCTTCCTCGTTTGATTGCCAAGATCAAACAGGAGAGAGCTTCGGTGATTCTGATAGTGCCTGCGTGGCCACGCAGGACCTGGTATGCCGACCTAGTGGACATGTCGTCCTGTCCACCGTGGTCTCTGCCTCTGAGACAGGACCTTCTAATTCAGGGTCCTTTCAACCATCCAAATCTAATTTCTCTGAGGCTGACTGCATGGAGATTGAACGCTTGATTCTATCAAAGCGTGGCTTCTCGGAGTCGGTTATTGATACCTTAATACAGGCTAGGAAGCCTGTTACCAGAAAAATTTACCATAAGATATGGCGTAAATATTTATATTGGTGCGAATCCAAGTGTTACTCATGGAGTAAGGTTAGGATTCCTAGGATATTGTCCTTTCTGCAAGAGGGTTTAGAAAAGGGCTTATCTGCTAGTTCGTTAAAGGGACAGATTTCTGCTCTGTCTATTCTTCTACACAAACGTCTGACTGAAGTTCCAGACGTTCAGGCTTTTTGTCAGGCTTTAGCTAGGATTAAGCCTGTGTTTAAGACTGTTGCTCCGCCGTGGAGCTTAAACTTAGTTCTTAACGTTCTTCAAGGCGTTCCATTTGAACCCCTTCATTCCATTGATATCAAGCTGTTATCCTGGAAGGTTCTGTTTTTGATGGCTATTTCCTCGGCTCGAAGAGTCTCTGAGTTATCTGCCTTACATTGTGATTCTCCTTATCTGATTTTTCATTCAGACAAGGTAGTTCTGCGTACTAAACCTGGGTTCTTACCTAAGGTAGTTACTAACAGGAATATCAATCAAGAGATTGTTGTTCCATCACTGTGTCCTAACCCTTCTTCAAAGAAGGAACGACTTTTGCATAATCTGGACGTAGTCCGTGCCCTGAAGTTCTATTTGCAGGCAACTAAAGATTTTCGTCAAACTTCTTCCCTGTTTGTCGTTTACTCTGGACAGAGAAGAGGTCAAAAGGCTTCGGCTACCTCTCTCTCTTTTTGGCTTCGTAGCATAATACGTTTAGCCTATGAGACTGCTGGACAGCAGCCTCCTGAAAGGATTACAGCTCATTCTACTAGAGCTGTGGCTTCCACCTGGGCCTTTAAAAATGAGGCCTCTGTTGAACAGATTTGCAAGGCTGCAACTTGGTCTTCACTTCACACTTTTTTTCAAAATTTTACAAATTTGACACTTTTGCTTCTTCGGAGGCTATTTTTGGGAGAAAGGTACTTCAGGCAGTGGTTCCTTCTGTTTAATGTTCCTGCCTTGTCCCTCCCTTCATCCGTGTACTTTAGCTTTGGTATTGGTATTCCATAAGTAATGGATGACCCGTGGACTGACTACACTTAACAAGAGAAAACATAATTTATGTTTACCTGATAAATTTATTTCTCTTGTAGTGTAGTCAGTCCACGGCCCGCCCTGTCTTTAAGGCAGATCTAAATTTTAATTAAACTCCAGTCACCACTGCACCCTATGGTTTCTCCTTTCTCGTCTGGTTTTGGTCGAATGACTGAATATGACATGTGAGGGGAGTAGCTATATAGCAGCTCTGCTTGGGTGATCCTCTTGCAGCTTCCTGTTAGGAAGAGATATATTCCATAAGTAAGTGATGACCCGTGGACTGACTACACTACAAGAGAAATAAATTTATCAGGTAAGCATAAATTATGTTTTTAAATTGTGCAAAACAGCAGCATTAAATGATTTGAAAACCTTTTTACAGTATTTGCAATACAGTGCTTAGCTGCTGATATATGCAAGGTGATATATGCACTTTAAATACTGTGTTTAAATATTGTATGTAGCCAAGGAAGTGTGTATTTTGCAATAACCTTTTAAAGGGATGTGACATATCTAGTTACAAATTACTTCTTAAAGGGACCTGAAACTATTTTTTTCCATTATTCAGGTAGAGCATACATTTAAACAACTTTCCAATTGACTTAATGTTTTGCTTCATTCTTTCGTATCCTTTATTGAAGGAGCAGCAATAGAATAATGGGAGCTAGCTGAACACCTCAGTAAGCCAATGACAAGAGGTATATATGTGCAGCCACCAATCAACAGCTAGCTTCCAGCTTCTAAGCCTAGCTAGGTATGTTTTTCAACAATGGATGACAAGAGACCAAAGTAAATTAGATGATAGAAGTAAATTGGAAAGTTGTTTAAAATTGTATGCTTCATGAAATATATTCTATTTTTTGTGCTTCATGTCCCTTTAAAGTACCATTGTTTTCTCATATATGCAGAATTTCTGGTCAGCAGACTTCCCATTCCCTAAAGAAGCAAAAATAAATTTCCATGTTGTATTTTTTTTTCTCAGCCTCTTTTTTTCCCATTTCTTTAAAACAGTGATAATAAGCAGACGCCAGAAACGCCTCCAGCTTTTGAGAATTAGACAGAAAGAAGCCAAGAAACGTCATCATGTTGCCCCTCAAGAGGGTACTTATCGACGGAAGGCCAATCCCATGAAGAGGTACACTGGGGATATTCTTGCACCGGTAAGAGTCACGTCGAAATGCAATTGTCTTATTAAAACAACAAATATTATCTTTCTGATTACATTACTGTACTATGTATACAAAAGTATTAAACTACCTACATGTATAAGCTGTATTAGGACGTAGTTATTGCCTAAATAACATAAAATATTGTTGTTTACACTTGGTCTCATCCCTTTTCTAAACCATCCTATTTTAAAGATGCAAATATTCCTAAATCCAAACCTTTTCTGGCCCTAAAGGGTTTTCTACCTGTACAAAATTCAAAGTGTATTTTATTTTACTGACATGAGACTTGCAGCATCATTTAGTGGGCTGAGCATGAACTTTACTTGAGCATGGCTGAAGTTCTCTCTCAGGCCTTTTTGAATTCTCAAAGCATTTCTGAGCTGTTTAGCAGTTGTGTGCTGGTGAGTTTGTCTCAAATATACAACACTCTTATTGCACTGATGCACAAAAAATGTAAGTGAAACTAGAAGGAAACACAAGTTAAACTATGTTTAAAATGCTGCAATTTTATTTGTATTTGCTTTGTAAAAATGCAGGTGCTCCCTGTTAAGTCTGCTCTCCCCTGCAAGATTCTCCTTTTGCAGAGAATTTGTTCATTTTCTATGGGAGGCAACTCGCAACTTGCAGGGACTTCCAGTTTCAGCACCTTTTTTAATTAGAGAATTGAATGAGGTCTGCTTCTTTGAGGGTTTGCAGTGATTTAGCTCCATGCTGTCAAGTTTTTTGAGAAACGTGCCCTTATGTTAGTGTAATAACTGGTCCTGTATGGTCAAGAAAGTGATTGCATGTAAATGTAAAATAGCTTATGATAAATTGGTGGAAAAATAGAACAAGTCATGTGGATGTGTAGTAGTGTAATATTCTCTGAACTGCTCTTTTTAAACCATTAATATAATTTTAAGGGGCATAAAATGCAACTCTCTTCTTTCCAATTTACTTCTATTAACTATTTTGCTTTATTTTACTTGGTATCCTTTGTTGAAAATCATACCTAGGTATATTCAAGAGCAGCTGTGCACTACTGTGAGCTTCCTGCTGGTGATTGGTGGCTGCACATAAATGCCTCTTGTCATTGGCTTACCTGATGTGTTCCGTAAAGTTATTTAAAATTGTACGTTCTATCAGAATCATGAAAGGAAAACAAATTGGTTTTATGTCTCTAGGTTATTTTCTGTGTAATAATATTACAATATTGTTTCCTCTTTTGCAGAGTTACCTCCAGAGCCTAAGAGACAGACAAACAGGCACTGGGACATCTACGAGTAGCTTAAGCACAAACATACAAACAGTTGTGGACATGGACTACGAATGTGGTTCCACCGTGCCGCTTACAGCAACTACCCCAGTGATACGTGTCTGATAGGAAGTGGCCTTCCCAGGAGGTCCCACATGACATAGAAAATCATGTCGGCATCGGAATAGGATCCTTTCTGTGCCTTATAAGGTGGTCTTTTCCTCTTCTGCTTCTATTACTTGTGCTGGAGTTTTGCACAGTGAAGACTATTTGAGCGATAGAAGAAATCTCAAGTATGGATCCATTGCAGACAGCAGTCCTCTTTTTGCAGCCTTAAGTGTTTAAATTCTGTCGTATGATCATGTGCAGATGGAAGCAGGGCAAGGTTGTGGGATCCTACACCTCTGAATACACTCACACAATTCAACCTTAAATTATTTCTTCAGGTGCAGATTATAACAAAAAAAGTCTCAGCTAGCGTATGTTTCAGTGCATTTCAAGATAAATAGATGGGCATTAGAACGGTAAAAAAAGGAATCATTTTCCACCTCAGTTTTAATTTCCTGTTCCAGACCAACAGAAATCTAGTTGTGATGTGTTCTTAGGTAGCCAGGAATTGTTGCTGATTATGACCATATGTTACGGTTTTGTGATACCTATAGGAGTTTACGACACATAAAACGCTCTCAAGGATTATATGTTCATTTCTGGTGGTGCTAAAACTTGTCTGATATGAAGTTCTTCCTGTGGAATTGTGAGCGCGGAGAAGCTCAGGAACCCCTACGGCAGTTAACGAAGACAAACAGCAATAAGATACAAAAGAAATCAGGATACTAGTGAAAAGGATTTATCTTTAGCTTGCTGTCTGATGTTTGTGGTTCACATGCTTATACACATATTCCTCATGCCTTCATCTGACTAATTCTAAACTAATAATAAAATAAATAAGATGTTTAAGGATAAATGAAGAATTAAGAAAATATATACCATACAAAAGAATGTCAGAGTTGTAGTAATTAAAAAAAATAAAAAAAAATAAAAAATTGTAAAGAGAAAAAAAAAGCATTTTATATTCTATTAAAGGGACATTCCACTGCAATAATTACATGCTCTGATTAATTAACTCTGCAAAGGGGATAAACACATAGTTAAAGTCCCTTTCAGAGCTGCTGCTGCTGCCAAGTTCATCTCAGATGGGGAATGGCAGGGTTGAGCAACTACCACTGCTGATTACCTCTGGGCCTGCAGATCTCTGTGCCTCACAAGTGGAACTTTTACTATGTGTTTAATTTGCAGGGGTTAAACACATAGATTTGGAGCATCAATAGTGTAAAAACTGCACACCCTAACAAATTAGAGTATGCAATTTGTGCAGTAAAATGTCCCTTTAAGAAGTGATTTTTTTCAACAATAAATTAAATAAAAAGTTATTGCTGTGAAATGGAAGACAATTTTATTTTATAGTCATGAACCTGCCACTAAGTATTCCCATATAAAACAAAGAAAAGCTCTATAAGTGCCCATATAAAGGAAGATATTTTTATGTAGAAATGTTTATATTCTTATAATATGTTTATCGCCTGCCTGTTATTTATTTATTTGTATTGATTGTAAACCTTTTACTGCTACAAGCTTAGGAGCACTTTCATGTCCCCATATCAGGACAAACACCCTGTAAGCTTTTTAATTAAATTTAGTGTTGATAACGGCTGCACACATTTTGTTCATCTCTTTAAAGGGACATTAAACCCAAATTTTTTCTTTCATGATTCAGATAGAGCATGCAATTTTAAGCAACTTTCTAATTTACTCCTATTATCAAATTTTCTTCATTCTCCTGCTATCTTTATTTCCAAAGCAGGAATATAAAGTTCAGAAGCCAGCCCATTTGAGGTTTAGCACCTTGGATAGCGCTTGCTTATTGGTAGCTACATTTAGCAAACCAATGAGCAAGCATAACCCAGGTTCTGAACTAAAAATGGCCCACTCCTAAGCTTTATATTTCTGCTTTTTAAATAAAGATTGCAAGAGAACAAAGAAAAATTGATAATAGGAGTAAATTAGAAAGTTGCCCAAAATTGCATGTTCTATTTGAATCATGGGTTTAGTATCCCTTTAAGCATGTGACATATTTTGATATAAGCACACAAATATGCACGTGTATACAATGTGTGTGTGCTCCCTGCGGAACATAGTGCAGATGTAAATTAGACCCTTTCTAAAAATATAAAAATCTACGTTAAAAGAAATTTAATGAACCAATCCCATCGGTGTCTTGTAGAGTTCATATTCAAAAGGAATAGAATTAACCGGTCTTCTGAAGCTCCAGACCACAATGCACTGCACATCATTGCTTCTGTATTACTGCCTAATGATAGCACACTATGCAAGACTCGCATGGCCACAAGGAAAAAGCACAATAAAATAGAGCACACAATGGAAGCTGTTTATAGCTCATACCTGTTTATTTTACTTGTGGTATGAGCTTTTAACAATCTCTTTTTTGTCCATATTAAAAACCCTACCATTAAAGGGATATGAAACCCACATTTTGTCTTTCATGATTCGGATAGAGCATGCAATTTTAAGCAACTTTCTAATTTATTCCTATTATCAAATGTTCTTCATTCTCTTGGTATCTTTATTTGAAAATTTGGAATGTAAACTTAGCAGCCGGCCCATTTTTGGTTCAGAACCCTGTGTAGCACTTGCTGATTGGTAGCTAAAAATTGCATACTCTATCTGAATCATGAAATAACATTTTTTTGTTTAGTATCCCTTTATAAAAAAATATATAGGAACGCAAGAATCACTTGTACAATTTTGGCTGTTAAGCTTTAAACACTGGTTGATTTAATTTCCATATAAACAGAAAATCAGACAGTAGCTTTGTAGAACAGCCCTTTTTGGATGCTAAGTTAACACTATAAAGGAGGCACATAAAAGGAACAGATTTGTCACAAAAATCAGAGTCTAGTGTAAAAATCATGTGCTATTAGGGCAATTTGTAAAATAATGAATGTCTTCTGCTTTGTGGAAACATTGGGTGAGGTAATGAGAAGCATGCATACATGTGTATGCTCAAATCACTGGAGCAGAATGGAGGCATTTCAGGAGTGAAACTTTAAAGGGATATTGCATTGTATTGTAAAAAAATTCTCTCCTTTAATGCGTTTCCAATGATTAGTACCTGGGGGAGTGTATTATATTGTTTAGAAACAGGTCTTTTACGCTTATTTTGTAATTTGAAGTAGCTGCTCTGCCACCTCATATGCTATAGGTTTCAGTACTGCAGTATTGGCTATAGAAAAGATATGTAAGCAAGAGGCAGCAGTAGAAACCAACCTCCCTGTGGCAGGAGAGAGGACAGCCCCTTTGAAAAGGTGTTCTAGTGGCTACTTTGATTACAATAAACTCTTAGCTGCTTGCTTGAGTACATTGTCCCTTTTTAACGCCTTATAAAAAGTTAAAAATATTCAAAGTAAAAGAATATACTGTATATTTTTTTTATCTAGCATAATACAGCATCTTATTTTTCACACTAAAATGTCCCTTTAACTGTGTGTGCATTGCCCAACTAATGCGTAAAAAAATGCCTTATGTTCAACTAAATGAAACCTGAATGTCGTTAGACACAAAATAAAAGATTTATATTTTGTATTTATGCTTAAATACAGTAATATTTTTCTAAAGTGATTCTGATTTCTTTTAAAAAGAAAGTAAAGCTGTAAATTTGTGCCACATAGTTGTCACACAATGCTTTTGTAAGAAGAATACATTTGCTAGAAATTGCATGAAATGTGCTCTGTGTCAGAATGATGGCGGCTTACTACATAATTCACCAGGCTATGAAGTTACTTATAGACAGGGGAGGGGTAAATATCACTATAGCCAGGGGAGGGGTAAATATCATGATAGCCAGGGGAGGGGTAAATATCACTATAGCCAGGGGAGGGGTAAATATCACTATAGCCAGGGGAAATAAGTTACTTGTCCTCTCCTATTTTCTAACTCATCCCCTGCAATTGCTTATTAGACTAGTGGATTTGTGGAAACTTCCAGTCCTGTATATATGGGGATCAAGAATTGACGATCCTAAATATATAATAAGGCCTCTGGGAATTGAAAGTCAAAATTAAACTTTCATGATTTAGATAGAGCATGCAATGAAAAAACTAATTTTAATAAAAAAACATTTTCTTCTATTATCACACGTTCTTGCGTCTTTTAGTATCATTTGCTGAATCTTTGCATGAGAGCATACTGAGGTATACTCGGGAAAAGTTGTGTGTTCTATAATGCTACAGTGTTTGTGACAATGTTATACGTTGCTGCAAACACTGTTGCTCCTGATACTACCTGGGTATGCTCTCAGGCAAAAAGCTGTTTTAAAAAGGGATACAGAGAGAACCAAGTAAATTTAAAGGGACAGTCTACACCAGAATTTTTATTGTTTTAAAAGATAGGTACTCCCTTTATTACCCATTCCCCAGTTTTGCATAACCAACACAGTTATAATAATATACTTTTAACCTCTGTGATTATCTTGTATCTAAGCCTCTGCAAACTGCCCCTTTATTTCAGTTCTCTTGACAGACTTGCAGTTTAGCCAATCAGTGCCTGCTCCCAGATAACTTCACGTGCACGAGCACAGTATTATCTATATGAAATACGTGAACTAACACCCTCTAGTGGTGAAATTTTTTTCAAATGCATTCTGAAAAGAGGTGGCCTTTAAGGTCTAAGAAATTAGCATATCAACCTCCTAGGTTAAGCTTTCAACTAAGAATACCAAGAGAACAAAGCAAAATTGGTGATAAAAGTAAATTGGAAAATTGTTTAAAATTACATCCTCTATCTGTATTATGAAAGTTTATTTTGGCCTAGACTGTCCCTTTAAAGAAACACATTAGAAAATAAAATATTTTTTATTTGTTTAAGGGACAAAAATTAAAATTTGATTCAAATGCAGTTTTTAAAATATTATTTCCATTGTGCAGTAGAAGCTGATGTCTCTTTTAATTGTTAATAAGCAGAACTTCTACAGGTTTATTAGCAGGTAATGACACACCTCACAAGCATTACAATTCCCTCTCTTATGTGCGACAAGGGAGAAAGATGACTATTTACCCTTTCAGATTGTATATGTGATATAAAAACTCTTGCACATCCTCCAGGATTTAAATCACTGTGTATAAGTTTTGTTTGAAGCCTATGACTAATTCTAACATTTCAGCCCACTAATATATAATTTATACAGAAATGAACACTGGGATTTAATGAGCAGTGCAGCAGCCTCCAGTATTTGGCTGTGTCTTCAAGACTGGAGTGTAAAGATGAGACTGTTGTGTGATTTCTCTATTGAGTAGCTGTATTTAGCTTTGGCTAAAATAAGGCTTACTGAAGTTTTATTTGCATACTCTACCTCCCTCTAGTGGTAATCCTTGAAAATAAAAATATAAATTTTTCAGCAACTGAAAATTGAACGTCACTTAGTCATTGCTACTATTGAGAATGTAGCTATTTAATAATATAATATATGCACATAACTCATTTGTTTACCATAATATTTTATTGCACATTTGTGGGACTTGATGTATAGAGCTTTATAGCATTAACATCCTTCTTAGAGATCATTCAAAAATGTTTGCAAAATAATTTTATTCACATTATTAAATATTACTGTGACTAGCAAAACTAAAAGAGGCAATCTGCAGACACTTCTTACACAGCTTGTAAAGATATGTAACACCACTAGTATGAGAGGTTTCTGAGTTAAAAATAAAACAAATACAATATATATATATATATATATATATATTTATATAATGACTTCTGCACCTTGTTTAACCTGATGTCTAACTATGGCACAGCCACTCCCTTTTTAGTTTGTTTAACATTTGCAGATCTGTTTGGACCATTTTAGATTCTAGATAATTTTGTAATATAGACTATTTATGTAATTTAAAGTATTTGCTGTATTTTTTTTATTATTATTTTAGCGGGTGGATCCTTTCTAACTCATGTAAATATTATGTTGCCGTAAGATAGGAAATGAATGAATAAAGTGTAGAGGAACCTTCCTTGATTGTTTTTTCTCTGGGTGAAATGAGTAATTTGATGTTAATTTATAACCCTAATGGTAGAGATTATTAACTTGTCTCAATAAAGATATATTTGTTGTGTTTTATTGAGGGTTTAGGCAATACATCTGTTGGCGCTCTACAAATAACTGATAATAATAATACTGCATATCAAACTGCAAATTATCATTTGGCATCACACAAAGAAAAAATAAACCGATATATATCAAGCAATAAATTTACAATTTCACAATACATCAGAGCATATCTAACGCCTGAATTATCAAAACCTTATTTAAAGGGACAGGAAACAACATTTGTCTCTTGATAATTCAGATAGAGAATACCGTTTTAAAAAAGTTTCCAATTTACTCCTATTTTCCAATTTGCTTCATTCTCTTGTTGTTCTTTATTGAAGAGATAGCTAGATAGGTAACGTGCACGTCTGGAGCACTACATGACAGAAAATAGTGCTGCCATCTAGTGTTCTTGCTGAGGTATTACATTGTTGCAAAACTGCTGCCATATAGTACTACAGGCAAGTGCACACTCCTGAACGTAGGTCAACAGAAAGCGAAGAAAATGTGATAATAGAAGGCAATTGGAAAGTTGTTTTAAAATTGTATGTTCTATCATGAGAGAAAAATGTTGGGTTTTACTGTCCCTTTAAAGGGACAATGCACTGTAAATAGTTTTTATACCAGTTGCAGAGTTTAAAATTTGTGGGAAAATCTCCTTTAGGTATATTTTGTATATGGAATCGCTGTATCTGCTTATTGAAACTACAATCCAATAACATTGGTAGCGGTTGTAGGGAGAGCAGAGTTTTTTCTCTCACTGTATATAGTATTATCTCTGTCCCAACTCCCACTCCAAGCATGTTTGGGATTACACTCGAGTAGTATAAAGGCAAACCCCCTCTACATACCAGAGATTCAATCACCCAGTCACATTTTTGCTTCTAAAATGGAGTTGAGGTTACCAATAAATATTCTGGAACGCAGCACAATCTCCAGAGCCCTGCATAGTTGGCACAAATTCATGCAAGTATCCTACATAAGATTCCATCCAGACAATGACACCGCATGTAGTGAAAGAAGTTTCCTGCATATTTAGATAGGCAGAATGTAACAATTGTCTGATCTCAGCCATTCACATCTTGGAAGTGAATTATTGGGAAACATCCTATCTTAGGTGCAACCATCTTCACCCAGGATAGTGGGCTGTGAACCAGGAGGTTTGCGACCAGATAGTGAGATGTTGGGGCTTGCTAGAGATAGACCTCCTGGCTTTTTGCTTGAATCTCAAAATGCTGCACTATTGTGCCAGGTCTCAGGTGGAACTAGTGGTTCCCGGATCATTCAAACTGATCTACATCTTTCAAAGGTTGTTGCTACACAATAATAGCCAGAATCAAACAAGAATGAGTTTCAGTAATTCTGATTGCTCCGGCTTGACCCCACAAGACTTGTTATGAAGACTTAAATAAAATGTCCTCTTACCTGCTCTAGCATTGTCCTCTCAGAAAGGACCTTCTTTTTCAAGTTCCAATATTTCATCAGGATCTCAAAACGAAAGGCTTGGCAATTGAACGGTTAGTTTTGTTTAACAGAGGTTCATCCAATAAGGTAACTGTTGCCTTAATGCAGTCTAGAAAGCCAGTAACCAAGTGTATCTATCATAAGATGTGAAAAACATGGGTAAAGTTGGAATTATTTTGACATTTCTGGAGTTCTTGAATTTCTTCAGGATGGCTTAGAAAAAGGCTTATCAGCCACTTTGGCCATATCTCTTCTTTATTATAAGAAACTTGACTTAAAGGGACACTGAACCCAATTTTTTTCTTTCGTGATTCAGATAGAGCATGCAATTTTAAGCAACTTTCTAATTTACTCCTATTATCAATTTTTATTCGTTCTCTTGCTATCTTTATTTGAAATAAAAGCCATCTAAGCTTTTTTGGGTTAAGAACTCTGGACAGCACTTTTTGATTGGTGGATGCATTTTTTCCACCAATCAGCAAGGACAACCCAGGTTGTTCACCAAAAATGGGCCGGCATCTAAACTTAGATTCTTGCATTTCAAATAAAGATACCAAGAGAATAAAGAAAATTTGATAATAGGAGTAAATTAGAAAGTTGCTTAAAATGTCATGCTCTATCTGAATCACAAAAGGTCCTGAGATCGGTTACAGGTCCTGAGATCTGTTCTAATGTTTGTTGTTTAGAAAATTATTGTTATTCATTATTAGTAAAGTTTTTATTAATTGTCAAAGTTTGTAAATATATTTCAAACCCTAATACAGTATATATTCTAAGCACAGTTAGATATATATATATATATATATATATATATATATATATATATATATATATATATATATATATATATATATATATATATATGTAACAACGTGGAGCTTCATACAGTCTCATGGTTGTTATCAGAGGGATACAAAACATCTTAAAGGGACAGTTAACACCAGAATTTTTGTTGTTTAAAAAGATAGATAAACCCTTTATCACCCATTCCCCAGTTTTGCATAACCAACACAGTTATAAAAAAATACAGATTTTACCTCTGTGATTACCTTGTATCTAAGCCTCTGCAAACTGCCCCCTTATTTCAGTTCTTTTGACAGACTTGCATTTTAGCCAATCAGTGCTTACTCCTAGGTAACTTCACATGTGTGAGCTCAAAGTTATCTATATGGCACACATGAACTAACACCCTCTAGTGGTGAAAAACTGTCAAAGTGCATTCACATAAGAGGCGGCATTCAATGTCTAAGAAATTAGCATATGAGCCTACCTAGGTTTAGCTTTCAACTAAGAATACCAAGAGTACAAAGCAAAATTGGTGATAAAAGTCAATTGGAAAGTAGACATGTGCATTTAGTTTTCATTAGTTAAATAAATAATTTAATTTCTGCAAATTAGTTATGTTAAGTTAAATTTATTCATATGCATTATTCTATTCTGAAGTTTGGAATAGAATAATGCATATGAATAGAGAATAGGTCAGAAAAAACAAAAGTATCTGAAAAAAACGATTTAACTTAACATTACTAATATGCCGGCGATTGCCGAAACGAACACCCCCGCCACCCACATTGCCGACACTAAATAAACCTATTAACCCCTAAACTGCTGTTGCCCGACATCGCCTACACTAACTAAACCTATTAACCCCTAAACCTATTTGTTTAAATCAGCCAATAGGATTTAAGCAGCTCTCATTCCTATTGGCTGATTTTAATTTTTCAGCCAATAGGAATGCAACAGTACCCCAATATAAAAGGGGTACCTTGCATTGAATCCTCAGTGTGTGGCAGACAATCGCATGAAGAGGACCTCCATGTCGGACCGATGGACCTCCGCCTCCGTGCATCCACCGACCGCTCCGCCTCCGCTGAGATGAAGATCGATGCCGGTCCAGCGATGGGTAAAGATGGAGCCATCTGGATGAAGATCTTTCGCCGGACTTCAGCAACTGTGAGTACCAATTTTGGGGTAAGTGTTAAGTTTTTTTTTTAGATTAGGGCTTTTTTATTTTAATGGGCCGAACGGGGTATTAAAATAGGAATAATTTTAATTATTTTGGATAATTTCGTTTGTTATTTTTAGTTATGGTAATTTTTTAATTTTTATTATTTTTTTGTAATTGTAATTACATTTTTTAGTAATCTTAGTTTTTTTATTTTTAGTAATGTTAGGTTTTTTTAGTTTAAGCTTAGGTTTTATTTTTATTTCACAGGTATTTTGTATTTATTTTTAAATAGGTAATAAGTTAATAATTGTAACTTTAATTTAGGTCTATTTTAATTATGTTAAAATTAGTGGGTGTTAGGTTTAGGGGTTAATAGTTTTAATTTAGGTTGTTTTTTGTGATGTGGGGGCCAGCGGTTTAGGGGTTAATAGGTTTAGTTAGTGTTGGCGATGTTTGGCAACAGCAGTTTAGGGGTTAATAGGTTTAGTTCGGGTTGGTGATGTTTGGGAACGGCGGTTTAGGGGTTAATAGGTTTAGTTAGTGTCGGCTATGTCAGCGAACTGCGGTTTAGTGGTTAATAGGTTTAGTTAGGATTGATGATGTTTGGGAACAGCGGTTTAGGGGTTAATAGGTTTAGTTAGTGTCGGCTATGTCGGGGAACAGCGATTTAGGGGTTAATAAGTTTAGTTAGTGAGGGGAAACTGCGGTTTAGGGGTTAATAGGTTTAGTTAGTGTTGGCGATGTTGGGAAACAGCGGTTTAGAGGTTAATAGCTTTATTGATTTAGTTAGTGTCGGTGATGTTGGGGAACTGCGGTTTAGATTAGAACAATGCAAAATTCCGAATATGAATAAAGAATGGATCCGAAAATTCGGAAACTGATTTATTCTTTTTGGAATTTTTCGGGATTTTAGTTATGGTGCCGATTCGGAAATTTGGAGTCATTAAAATCTTAGAATCGACCAAAATTCGGACGAAACGAATTACACGTCTATTGGAAAGTTGTTTAAAATGACATGCCCTATTTGAATCATTAAAGTTTATTTTGGACTTGACTGTCCCTTTAACACTTTATAGTTAAAGAAAATCTTGTTTAAAAACTATCACCTAGATTACGAGTTTTGCGGTAACAGGGGTGCGGTGCTAACGAGCAGTTTTCCCTCATCACTCACTTGCAGACAACGCTGGTATTATGGGTTTTTAGAATCCCAGCGTTAGACGCAGAAAAGTGAGCGGAGAGCAAAATTTGGCTCCAAATCTCACCTCAATACCAGCGCTGCTTACGGTAGCGGTGAGCTGGCAAAACATGCTCGTGCACGATTTCCCCATAGTATTCAATGGGGGAGAGCCGGATGAAAAAAAACCTAACACCTGCAAAAAAGCAGCGTTCAGCTCTTAACGCAGCCCCATTGATTCCTGTGGGGAAATACATTTTATGTCTACACCTAACACCAATCCAGAGTCTAAACACCCCTAATCTTACACTTATTAACCCCTAATCCGCCGCCCCCGACATCGCCGACACCTACATTATATTATTAACCCCTAATCTGCTGCTCCGGACACCGCTGCCATCTACATTATACTTATTAACCCCTAATCTGCTGCCCCAACATCGCCGACACCTACATTATATTTATTAACCCCTAATCTGTAGCCCCCAACCTACACTTATTAACCCCTAATCTGCCGCCCCCAACGTCTCTGCCACTATATTAAAGTTCTTAACCCCTAAACCTAAGTCTAACCCTAACCCCCCCTAACTTAAATATAATTTAAATAAATCTAAATCAAATAACTACATTATTCCTATTTAAAACTAAATATTTACCTATAAAATAAACCTTAAGATAGCTACAATATAACTAATAGTTACATTGTAGCTAGTTTAGGATTTATTTTTATTTTACATGCAACTTTGTATTTATTTTAACTAGGTAGAATAGTTATTAAATAGTTATTAACGATTTAATAGCTACCTAGTTAAAATAAAGAAAAATTTACCTGTAAAATAAAACCTTACCTAAGTTACAATTACACCTAACACTACACTATAATTCAATTAATTCCCTAAGAAAAAAAGAGAAAAAAAACAACACTAAATTACAGAAAATAATAAAATAATTACAAGTTTTTTTAAACTAATTACACCTAATCTAATCCCCCTAATAAAATAAAAAAGCCCTACCCTATACTAAATTACAAATAGCCCTTAAAAAAAGAAGTACAAAACCCACCAACCCTACTTTAAAACCCACCCAATACCCCCTTAATAAAACACTAACCCCTTGAAGATCACCCTACCTTGAGAAGTCTTCACCCAACCGGGCCGAAGATCTCAATGAAGCCAGGCAAAGTGGTCCTCCAGATGGGCAGAAGTCTTCATCCAAGCCGGGAAGAAGCGGTCCTCCAGACGGGCAGAAGTCTTCATCCAGGCGGCATCTTCTATCTTCATCCATCCGGTGCGGAGCGGCTCCATCTTCAAGACATCCGACGCGGAGCATCCTCTTCAAACGACGTTCAACTTAAGAATAAAGGTTGAGAGATAGCGTTCCCAGCAACAACTGCGGACCTGGCGTGATTACCGGAAGTGACACCGGCTGCTATGCAATCTTCCCCATAGAGAGCCAACGGAGTGCCGTAGCAGTGGCGAAACCCAGCCACTATACAGTTACGTGGAAAGGAAGTGAGGCAGGCACTGCTCAAGAGGGTTCCATAAAACATAAATCCTTTATTTCAACATCTTAAAAAGTAAAACAACTTACGCTGAAAGTAGCGTTCCAGAAAAAAAGGTGCAAAAAATGAAGACGAGTACAAGGCAGGGGTAGTGTGACACAAAAAGTCTGACTAGTTTCGAGTCCTCACAGGACTCTTATTCATAGACATGGGAAGGAAGAGTAGAAGCCCACATCTAAAGGAAAACCTGTATGTAAAAAGCAGCTGGTTCCAATAAAGATTAATTAGGAAACCAGTTGAGGATAACCCCTAAATGTAGAGGCTCCCCCTGTCCCTAAGCAACAAAGTTAAAAACAAAATAATGGAAATCCCAGTAACATAATGTTAAATTTAACAGTTGATAATCTCATTTGCACATATTTAACAAGAAAAGAGTGCACATAAACAATCACTGTGTACAATGTATATACAAAGATTGCAATTTTTTAATATCCTTAATTTTGCAAAGTAATATCATTGCAAACTATTGTCTTAATATTGGATATTATAAATATAATTCTGAGAAAATATGTATATTGTTATCCTAATATTAGATTTTTTAACTTAGGATACTATATGTAGAAAAGAGCATATCTATATGAGTACACTATGATGTAATATTAAATATGCAAGATAATTGTGATACACATCCTTAGATAAGGATAAACTCCCTAGATGGGGAAAGACATTCTTAGATGAAGATAAACATACTATGATGAAGATAAACATACTATGATGAAGATAAACAACCTATAATGAAGAAAAACATCTTATGATGAAGATAAGCATCCTATGATGAAGATAAACATCCTATGATGAAGATAAACATTCTTAATGAAGAAAACCATTTATACATTAAGTGTCAATAAAGAAATTTATGTCACATTCTTGATTCATACCTCTAGGGGAACGAGTTTGTAATTTGAGCATCCAATATAGTTCCTTCTTTTCCAAAAGTTTATATTTGTTTCCACCTCTAATGGATAATTTTACTATATCGATTATTTTTATACTTATGTTTGCTTCATTGGTGAAGTGAAAACTATTGAAATAACTAGCTACTGCGGAATCTTTATTATAATATTTAGTATCTCTTATGTGTTCATTGAATCTCTTTCTAGCTTCCCTAGAGGTTTGTCCTGTGTACTGCAATTTGCATATATTACATGTAAGCAGATATACCACAAAAGTGGTGCTGCAATTTGCATAGAAATCTAAAGTGTATTCTTGTTCTGTGCTGGTGCTGAAAAATGCATTACCCTCCTGAATACAATAGCACATGTTACAATTGCGTCTGCCACATTTGTAGTTTCCCTTATGTGTTAGCCAATCATGTTTATTTCCTTTGTTTCTTACAACTAAGCTAGGAGATATTCTTTGTCCCAAAGTTTTTGATTTTTTAGAAACATATTTAATGTTGTTTACATAAGGTCTGAGTATATCATCTCCTGAGAGGATGTGTGAATGTTTTTTTAGGATTTTTACAATGTCATCATATTGTTTTGAGTATGCTGTTGTAAAAACTATTGCATCTTTAAAACTAGATTCTTTTTTCTTATGTTTATTATTATGTGTTCTTGATTTGGTGTTGTAATTTTTCATTTCTTTTCTACATTTTTCTAAGCTGTTTGCATTGTATCCTCTACAAATTAATCTTTCTTTCAATTCTAACGATTGTGTTTCATAAATGTGATCTAATTTGGTATTTCTCCGAATCCTAATGAATTGACTGCGTGGTATGGCTTTAATTAAATGTGTGGGATGTTGTGACGTTGCATACAATATGGTATTTCCTGCAGCTTCCTTGTGATAAGTGCTTGTGACAATGCAGTTGTTGATGATTTCTAGTGTGAGATCTAGATAATTGACAACTTTTGTACTAAATAACCCTGTGAATTTCAAATTGAAAGGATTATTATTAATATAATCCATGAAAGTTTTAAATTCTACGTCACTTAGTGTTTTTTTTACAATGACCAACAGGTCGTCAATGTAGCGAATATACAATAAGATGTCTTCAAGCCAAGGGTTTTGTGTGTTATAGATGTGTGACAATTCCCACCAGGAAACATATAGGTTTGCAAATGCAGGGGCATACTTAGCCCCCATGGCGGTGCCACAAATCTGATTATAAAAGCAATCATCAAACCAAAAATAATTGTGAGACAGTAAGAATCTTAATACATCTCCCACATACTGTTTTATTTGGACACTAATATTCATCTCTCTCTGAAGGAAAAATTCTATGGCTTGTACCCCTAAGTTTTGGGGAATACATGTGTATAAAGAACATACATCAATTACTGCCCACGAGTAACTCTCCTTCCAACTGACAGTGTCTACAATTTCAATTAACCTGGCACTGTCCTTTAGGTAGGAAAGCTGCTTCTTTGCAATTGGTTGCAATATATCATCTAACCATGCCCCCAAAGGCTCAAACAAGGACCCCACCCCTGAAACAATGGGTCTTCCTGGAGGGGAGATGGGGTCCTTGTGGACCTTGGGGACATGGTAGAAAATAGGTGTAATGGGATGTTCAGGTATCAAATGTGGAATATCCTTTTCTTCAAAGACTCCTAAAGCTACTCCATCCATGACAATGGATTGTAATTTCTTTTTATATAGAAAAATTGGATTACCTGAAAGTTTTCTATATGTTTCTGTGTGATTAAGTTGTTTCATGGCTTCATTGAAATACGCCTCTTTGTCTTGTATAACAATGCTGCCGCCCTTGTCTGCGTTTTTAATGACAATGTCATTATTATCTTGAAGAGATTTTAAAGCTAATTTTTCTTTATATGACAGATTGTGGGCGGCAGCATTGGTAATATTCTTTCTCTTGTTAGGTGTATCCAGTCCACGGATCATCCATTACTTGTGGGATATTCTCCTTCCCAACAGGAAGTTGCAAGAGGATCACCCACAGCAGAGCTGCTATATAGCTCCTCCCCTAACTGCCACATCCAGTCATTCTCTTGCAAGCTCTCAACATAGCTGGAGGTAGTAAGAGGAAAGTGGTAAAATATAGTTATTTTTTTCTTCAATCAAAAGTTTATTGTTTTTAAATGGTACCGGAGTGTACTATTTTATCTCAGGCAGCATTTAGAAGAAGAATCTGCCTGCGTTTTTCTATGATCTTAGCAGAAGTAACTAAGATCCACTGCTATTCTCACATATGTCTGAGGAGTGAGGTAACTTCAGAGGGAGAATGGCGTGCAGGGTATCCTGCAATAAGGTATGTGCAGTTAAGTTTTTCTAGGATTCTGACGAGGGGGAAGTTATGCCGACTAACTCTCCCCACATGTCGGACCCTTAGACTCCCGCTCAAGGGACTCACGCTAAAATGGCGCCAAGTACATCAAAGATGCCCATAGCGATTACTTTGCAGAACATGGCGGCAATCATGGATAATACCCTGTCAGCGGTATTTGCCAGACTGCCTGAATTCAGAGGAAAGCGCGATAGCTCTGGGGTTAGACGTAATACAGAGTGCGCAGATGTTTTAAGGCCCATGTCTGATACTGCGTCACAATATGCAGAAGCTGAGGAAGAGCTTCAGTCTGTGGGTGACGTCTCTGACTCGGGGAAACCTGATTCAGATATGTCTACTTTTAAATTTAAGCTTGAGAACCTCCGGGTGTTGCTTGGAGAGGTTTTAGCTGCTCTGAATGACTGTGACACAATTGCAGTGCCAGAGAAATTGTGTAGACTGGATAAATACTACGCGGTGCTGGTGTGTACTGACGTTTTTCCAATACCTAAAAGGTTTACAGAAATTATTACTAAGGAGTGGAACAGACCCGGTGTGCCGTTTTCCCCCCCTCCTATTTTTAGAAAAATGTTTCCAATAGACGCCACCACACGGGACTTATGGCAGACGGTCCCTAAGGTCGAGGGAGCAGTTTCTACTTTAGCAAAGCGTACCACTATCCCTGTCGAGGACAGTTGTGCTTTTTCAGATCCAATGGATAAAAAATTAGAAGGTGGGGGGCGTGTCCTTGCAGTCGCCATGAACAGTCGCAAAAAAGAGAAGCTCCTCACAAACTTGAGAAATCTAGTTATTTACCGTGGCATATATCTACGTTTCCTTGTCAAAACAACATGTTATGGAAGTGGAAACTCAGCAGAATCGTTTGATACTAAATAATGCCATAATTTCTACTACTAATAATAATAACATAATTACTCTCAAGAGGAGTGTAGCAAGCATGGCGGACTAAACTGAAGAAGCAGCTACAATACCCCCCCCCCGGTTTCACGGGGACAGCAGGTCTAAACTAATTTGAGTCTGGGCACATACTGGGGGCTATTCAGAAATAGATTTACACAACAGCTATCATTTGTGGAGATAATAGGAAGATATCCTGGTACACATCATGGAGGCGCTAGCAGCTGTGGATGTTTGGGAGCGAACTATACATAATGCGATCACGCGAAGCTATGAACAGCTAAAGAAGGATCTTTGCTCTCTACTTCTGGTCATCTCGGACCAGTATTCCGCTCCTGCCCCGGAGTCCTCGGAGGGCTGCCTCAGATCAGATAAGAACTTTACTTACCCGGAGCTACCGGCAAAGTCCAGCTGCCCTCCCGCTCATTCCTACAAGGCCCGAGGGGTTGCTGCGTCACAGAGCCCTACTTTTGGTCCTGCGGCCATTGCGACTAAAGGAGCCGGCCCATCTCATAAGAGGGCATTGTCGACTTTTCCCAAAAAGAAAACCAGTGCATACCGGGACTGTGGGGCCCAAAATGATCTGTCAACTAACGTATTAGATCGCAACAAGTTTGATCTATCAGCCCAGAGGAAATCTTTCTCCATTTTGCAGCGTGAGGACATTGATATCCCGAGAGAGCCTGATCATGCAGGTAATCTTTCACAGCAAGCCAGCTGCAGTGCCGCGACAAGTTTTTCCTTCCAGATGAACACTGTCCTCGCTTACATAAGAATGGGTATCGGATAAAGCTAATAATGGACATAATGCTCAAGTCTTTGGCTTGGGACAAGATGGACGCTAGTAACTATTCCTAGCTTATGCCAAGTTAAGAGTTCTGTGGCACTTCAACTATTGTCCCTTTGATACGATATAGATACACACTGCTCTATATATTCCTCACAAGTTTCTGTATACAGGTTTAATGTATAGCATTTGATTAGTAATAGTGTGGTTTTATGCTCATCTTGTTTATGTTTATGTCTTTTGGTTATTTATTTGTTTTTCTTACTATTCTATATCAAAGCTTAGGTATACGGGTATGCACATACTAACTTTGCTTGGATCATATTTTATGCCTAAGAGACTGTCCATGGTGGGCTCACGAGGTTCAGCATTACTGTTCTTTACTTGAAATAACTTGGCATCTCCCCGCACTGCCAGTGGCCAAGGTAATGTGGCATGCTAAGAAATCTTTTATATTTTCAAAACAGTTGTATATTAGTCTCAATTTAATGTTAATCTGGTACCTCTGTGGTTTTCAGTTCAGAACACTAGTTATATAGCTAGCAGCTATTATTATAGATCCAGCATAATGTACTTATACTACACCAGTTCTGAATGGCCCCTATACACTTATAAACTTGGAAACCTAATTTATGCCTACTATTAGGAGGATATAGTGCCCAGATATTATATTATTATATTATATTGTATTATATACTATATTATATTATAGATTCATTAACACTTTGCTATTTATATTTTCCATACGCTGTCTAGCCTGCTGTACTTTTATACATACATCTTCTCAGGTCCAAGAGTGACCGTGTTGAATGTTAGACTACCTCCCTGAGTTTTTTAGTTTACATAGGTCCAAGAGTGACCTGTTTCAACAATGGAGGTGCTATCATACCTTATATAAATTAAAAAAGAGGTTCTTTTCACTCAGTTGGGTAACAATCTATTGTACTTGAGATGACCTGACCTTTTATGTTTTGCCAGCTTTGCAATGTCCTTGTTTTATTTCAGGTCTTAGTGGCATAGCCAATTTAACTTGAGATATGTTTACTATTATATCCACTGTACCTTTTACCTTTTATTGTTGTTACTGTCTTGCACAACCTCAATAAAAATTATTTAAAAAAAAATAAAAAAAATAAAAATTAGAAGGTTACCTTAAGAAAATGTTTATTCAACAAGGTTTTATCCTGCAGCCCCTTGCATGCATTGCTCCTGTCACTGCTGCTGCGGCGTACTGGTTTGAGTCTCTGGAAGAGGCCTTTCAGACAGCTACTCCATTGACTGAAATACTTGACAAGCTTAGAACACTTAAGCTAGCTAATTCTTTTGTTTCTGATGCCATTGTTCATTTGACTAAACTAACGGCTAAGAATTCTGGATTCGCCATCCAGGCACGTAGGGCGCTATGGCTTAAATCTTGGTCAGCTGACGTGACTTCAAAGTCTAAATTACTTAACATTCCCTTCAAGGGGCAGACCCTATTTGGGCCTGGTTTGAAGGAAATTATTGCTGACATTACTGGAGGTAAGGGTCATACCCTTCCTCAGGACAGGGCCAAATCAAGGGCCAAACAGTCTAATTTTTGTGCCTTTCGAAACTTCAAGGCAGGTGTAGCATCAACTTCCTCTGCTACAAAACAAGAGTGAACTTTTGCGCAATTCAAGCCGGCCTGGAAATCTAACCAGGCCTGGAGCAAAGGCAAGCAGGCCAGAAAGCCTGCTGCTGCCTCTAAGACAGCATGAAGGAACGGCCCCCTATCCGGCAATGGATCTAGTAGGGGGCAGACTTTCTCTCTTCGCCCAGGCGTGGGCAAGAGATGTTCACGATCCCTGGGCGTTGGAGATCATATCTCAGGGATATCTTCTGGACTTCAAAGCTTCCCCCCCACAAGGGAGATTTCACCTTTCGAGATTATCTGTAAACCAGATAAAGAAAGAGGCATTCTTACGCTGTGTGCAAGACCTCCTAATAATGGGAGTGATCCATCCAGTTCCACAGATGGAACAAGGACAGGGATTTTATTCAAATCTGTTTGTGGTTCCCAAAAAAGAGGGAACCTTCAGACCAATTTTGGATCTAAAGATCTTAAACAAATTCCTCAGAGTTCCATCGTTCAAAATGGAAACTATTCGGACAATCCTACCTATGATCCAGGAGGGTCAGTACATGACCACAGTGGATTTGAAGGATGCTTACCTTCACATACCGATTCACAAAGATCATCATCGGTTCCTAAGGTTTGCCTTTCTAGACAGGCATTACCAGTTTGTGGCTCTTCCCTTCGGGTTAGCTACAGCCCCAAGAATTTTTACAAAGGTTCTGGGGTCTCTTCTGGCGGTCCTAAGACCACGGGGCATAGCAGTGGCCCCTTATCTAGACGACATCCTGATACAGGCGTCAAACTTCCAAATTGGCAAATCTCATACGGACATAGTGTTGGCATTTCTGAGGTCGCATGGGTGGAAAGTGAACGAGGGAAAGAGTTCTCTATCACCCCTCACAAGGGTTTCCTTCCTAGGAACTCTGATAGATTCTGTAGAAATGAAAATTTACCTGACGGAGTCCAGGTTATCAAAGCTTCTAAATTCCTGCTGTGTTCTTCACTACATTCCGCGCCCTTCGGTGGCTCAGTGCATGGAAGTGATCGGCTTAATGGTAGCGGCGATGGACATAGTGCCATTTGCGTGCCTACATCTCAGACCGCTGCAATTATGCATGCTCAGTCAGTGGAATGGGGATTACACAGATTTGTCCCCTCTGCTAAATCTGGATCAAGAGACCAGAGATTCTCTTCTCTGGTGGCTATCTCGGGTCCATCTGTCCAAAGGTATGACCTTTCACAGGCCAGATTGGACAATTGTAACAGCAGATGCCAGCCTTCTAGGTTGGGGTGCAGTCTGGAATTCCCTGAAGGCTCAGGGATCGTGGACTCAGGAGGAGAAACTCCTCCCAAAAAATATTCTGGAGTTAAGAGCAATATTCAATGCTCTTATAGCTTGGCCTCAGTTAGCAACCCTGAGGTTCATCAGATTTCAGTCGGACAACATCACGACTGTGGCTTACATCAACCATCAAGGGGGGACCAGGAGCTCCCTAGCGATGTTAGAAGTCTCCAAGATAATTCGCTGGGCAGAGACTCACTCTTGCCATCTATCAGCAATCCATATCCCAGGTGTAGAGAACTGGGAGGCGGATTTTCTAAGTCGTCAGACTTTTCATCCGGGGGAGTGGGAACTCCATCTGGAGGTGTTTGCTCAATTGGTTCATCATTGGGGCACACCAGAATTGGATCTCATGGTGTCTCGCCAGAACGCCAAGCTTCCTTGTTACGGATCCAGGTCCAGGGACCCAGAAGAGACGCTGATAGATGCTCTAGCAGCACCGTGGTTCTTCAACCTGGCTTATGTGTTTCCACCGTTTCCTCTGCTCCCTCGACTGATTGCCAAAATCAAACAGGAGAGAGCATCGATGATCTTGATCGTGCCTGTGTGGCCACGCAGGACCTGGTATGCAGACCTGGTGGACATGTCATCCTTTCCACCTTGGCCTCTGCCTCTGAGACAAGACCTTCTACTACAAGGTCCTTTCAATCATCCAAATCTAATTTCTCTGAGACTGACTGCCTGGAGATTGAACGCTTGATTTTATCAAGGCGTGGCTTCTCCGAGTCAGTCATTGATACCTTAATACAGGCATGAAAGCCTGTAACCAGGAAAATCTACCATAAGATATGGCGCAAATATCTTCATTGGTGTGAATCCAAGAATTACTCATGGAGTAAGGTTAGGATTCCTAGGATATTGTCCTTTCTCCAAGAGGGTTTGGATAAAGGATTATCAGCTAGTTCTTTAAAGGGACAGATTTCTGCTCTGTCTATCCTTTTGCACAAGCGTCTGACAGAGGTTCCAGACGTCCAGGCATTTTGTCAGGCTTTGGTTAGAATTAAGCCTGTGTTTAAACCTGTTGCTCCTCCATGGAGCTTAAACTTGGTTCTTAAGGTTCTTCAAGGAGTTCCGTTTGAACCCCTTCATTCCATTGATGTCAAACTTTTATCTTGGAAAGTTCTGTTTTTGATGGCTATTTCCTCGGCTCGTAGAGTCTCTGAGTTATCAGCTTTACAATGTGATTCTCCTTATCTGATTTTCCATACAGATAAAGTAGTTCTGCGTACAAAACCTGGGTTTTTACCTAAGGTAGTTTCCAACAAGAATATCAACCAAGAGATTGTTGTTCCATCATTGTGTCCTAATCCTTCTTCAAAGAAGGAACGTCTTTTACATAATTTGGACGTAGTCCGTGCTTAAAAGTTTTACTTACAAGCGACTAAAGATTTTCGCCAAACATCTTCCCTGTTTGTTGTTTACTCTGGACAGAGGAGAGGTCAAAAGGCTTCGGCAACCTCTCTTTCTTTTTGGCTTCGGAGCGTAATACGCTTAGCCTATGAGACTGCTGGACAGCAGCCCCCTGAAAGGATTACAGCTCATTCTACTAGAGCCGTGGCTTCTACCTGGGCCTTTAAAAATGAAGCTTCTGTTGAACAGATTTGCAAAGCGGCGATTTGGTCTTTGCTTCATACCTTTTTGAAAATTTTACAAATTTGATACTTTTGCTTCTTCGGAGGCTATTTTTGGGAGAAAGGTTCTACAGGCAGTGGTCCCTTCCGTTTAAGTACCTGCCTTGTCCCTCCCTTCATCCGTGTACTTTAGCTTTGGTATTGGTATCCCACAAGTAATGGATGATCCGTGGACTGGATACACCTAACAAGAAAAAACATAATTTATGCTTACCTGATAAATTTATTTCTCTTGTGGTGTATCCAGTCCACGGCCCACCCTGTCCTTTTAAGGCAGGTCTAAATTTTAAACTACAGTCACCACTGCACCCTATAGTTTCTCCTTTCTCGGCTAGTTTCGGTCGAATGACTGGATGTGGCAGTTAGGGGAGGAGCTATATAGCAGCTCTGCTGTGGGTGATCCTCTTGCAACTTCCTGTTGGGAAGGAGAATATCCCACAAGTAATGGATGATCCGTGGACTGGATACACCACAAGAGAAATAAATTTGTCAGGTAAGCATAAATTATGTTTTTTCTCTAGCTCAAAAAGGTCTTCTTGAACCAGTTTTTGATAGGAATCAATGATGGCACCCCTATATTGTGTAGGGTAGAAATCCGTTTTTGTCTTTTTTGGATGGACAAGCCTATTGGGGTTACCACTTTCCTGGTCCCCACTATATAGGTCAGTCAGAGTGACCAATGCCTGTGCATCCTCAAATGACAAAATGGAATTCTCATTGTGGTTGTGTGAAGTAGAAGATTCTGCCTCAGAAGCCTTGTCATGTGGATTTTCAGAATTTGTCAGTGCAAAAAACCTTTTTAAAGTTAATTTACGAATGAATTTGTTAATGTCAAGTAATGTATTGAAACATGAAAAATTTCCTGAAGGGGAGATGTATTAAGATTCTTACTCTCTCACAATTATTTTTGGTTTGATGGTTGCTTTTATAATCAGATTTGTGGCACCGCCATGGGGGCTAAGTATGCCCCTGCATTTGCAAACCTATATGTTTCCTGGTGGGAATTGTCACACATCTATAACACACAAAACCCTTGGCTTGAAGACATCTTATTGTATATTCGCTACATTGACGACCTGTTGGTCATTGTAAAAAAAAACACTAAGTGACGTAGAATTTAAAACTTTCATGGATTATATTAATAATAATCCTTTCAATTTGAAATTCACAGGGTTATTTAGTACAAAAGTTGTCAATTATCTAGATCTCACACTAGAAATCATCAACAACTGCATTATCACAAGCACTTATCGCAAGGAAGCTGCAGGAAATACCATATTGTATGCAACGTCACAACATCCCACACATTTAATTAAAGCCATACCACTTAGTCAATTCATTAGGATTCAGAGAAATACCAAATTAGATCACATTTATGAAACACAATCGTTAGAATTGAAAGAAAGATTAATTTGTAGAGGATACAATGCAAACAGCTTAGAAAAATGTAGAAAAGAAATTAAAAATTACAACACCAAATCAAGAACACATAATAATAAACATAAGAAAAAAGAATCTAGTTTTAAAGATGCAATAGTGTTTACAACAGCATACTCAAAACAATATGATGACATTGTAAAAATCCTAAAAAAACATTCACACATCCTCTCAGGAGATGATATACTCAGACCTTATGTAAACAACATTAAATATGTTTCTAAAAAATCAAAAACTTTGGGACAAAGAATATCTCCTAGTTTAGTTGTAAGAAACAAAGGAAATAAACATGATTGGCTAACACATAAGGGAAACTACAAATGTGGCAGACGCAATTGTAACATGTGCTATTGTATTCAGGAGGGTAATGCATTTTTCAGCACCAGCACAGAACAAGAATACACTTTAGATTTCTATGCAAATTGCAGCACCACTTTTGTGGTATATCTGCTTACATGTAATATATGCAAATTGCAGTACACAGGACAAACCTCTAGGGAAGCTAGAAAAAGATTCAATGAACACATAAGAGATACTAAATATTATAATAAAGATTCTGCAGTAGCTAGTTATTTCAATAGTTTTCACTTCACCAATGAAGCAAACATAAGTATAAAAATAATCGATATAGTAAAATTATCCATTAGAGGTGGAAACAAATATAAACTTTTGGAAAAGAAGGAACTATAGTGGATGCTCAAATTACAAACTCGTTCCCCTAGAGGTATGAATCGAGAATGTGACATAAATTTCTTTATTGACACTTAATGTATAAATGGTTTTCTTCATTAAGAATGTTTATCTTCATCATAGGATGCTTATCTTCATCATAAGATGTTTTTCTTCATTATAGGATGTTTATCTTCATCATAGTATGTTTATCTTCATCTAAGAATGTCTTTCCCCATCTAGGGAGTTTATCCTTATCTAAGGATGTGTATCACAATTATCTTGCATATTTAATATTACATCATAGTGTACTCATATAGATATGCTCTTTTCTACATATAGTATCCTAAGCTAAAAAATCTAATATTAGGATAGCAATATACATATTTTCTCAGAATTATATTTATAATATCCAATATTAAGACAATAGTTTGCAATGATATTACTTTGCAAAATTAAGGATATTAAAAAATTGCAATCTTTGTATATACATTGTACACAGTGATTGTTTATGTGCACTCTTTTCTTGTTAAATATATGTTAAATATGTGCAAATGAGATTATCAACTGTTAAATTTAATATTATGTTACTGGGATTTCCATTATTTTGTTTTTAACTTTGTTGCTTAGGGACAGGGGGAGCCTGTACATTTAGGGGTTATCCTCAACTGGTTTCCTAATTAATCTTTATTGGAACCAGCTGCTTTTTACATACAGGTTTTCCTTTAGACGTGGGCTTCTACTCTTCCTTCCCATGTCTATGAATAAGAGTCCTGTGAGGACTCGAAACTAGTCAGACTTTTTGTGTCACACTACCCCTGCCTTGTACTTGTCTTCATTTTTGCACCTTTTTTTCTGGAACGCTACTTTCAGCGTACGTTGTTTTACTTTTTAAGATGTTGAAATAAAGGATTTATGTTTTATGGAACCCTCTTGAGCAGTGCCTGCCTCACTTCCTTTCCACGAAGAATAAAGGTTCCTTTAAATGATGTCATCCAAGATGGCGTCCCTTCAATTCCAATTGGCTGATAGAATTCTATCAGCCAGTCGGAATTAAGGTACAAAAAATCCTATTGGCTGATGCAATCAGCCAATAGGATTGAAGTTCAATCCTATTGGCTGATCCAATCAGCCAATAGGATTGAGCTGGCATTCTATTGGCTGATTGGATCAGCCAATAGAATGCCAGCTCAATCCTATCAGCCAATAGGATTGAGCTTGCATTCTATTGGCTGACACAATCAGCCAATAGAATGCCAGCTCAATCCTATTGGCTGATTGGATCAGCCAATAGGATTGAACTTCAATCCTATTGGCTGATTGCATCAGCCAATAGGATTTTTTCTACCTTAATTCCGACTGGCTGATAGAATTCTATCAGCCAACTGGAATTGAAGGGACGCCATCTTGGATGACATCATTTAAAGGAACCTTCATTCTTCAGTTGGACGTCGTTTGAAGAGGATGCTCCACGTCGGATGTCTTGAAGATGGAGCCGCTCCGCGCCGAATGGATGAAGATAGAAGATGCCGCCTGGATGAAGACTTCTGCCCGTCTGGAGGACCTCTTCTTCCCGGTTTTGATGAAGACTTCTGCCCGTCTGGAGGACCACTTCGCCAGGCTTTGTTGAGGAGTTCGGCCCGGTTGGGTGAAGACTTCTCAAGGTAGGGTGATCTTCAAGGGGTTAGTGTTAGGTTTTATTAAGGGGGTATTGGGTGGGTTTTAGAGTAGGGTCGAGTGTGTGGGTGGTGGGTTTTAATGTTGGGGGGGGTATTGTACTTTTTGGGCAATGCCCCGCAAATGGCCCTTTTAAAGGCTATTTGTAATTTAGTATAGGGTAGGGTTTTTTTTTATTTTGGGGGGCTTTTTTATTTTATTAGGGGGATTAGATTAGGTGTAATTAGTTTAAATTAAAGAAAATAATAAAATAATTACAAGTTTTTTAGTGGGTTTTTTTCCGTACTTTAGATAATTGTATTTAATTGTATTTAATTGTATTTAGTTTAGGGAATTAATTTAATTATAGTGTAGTGTTAGGTGTAATTGTAACTTAGGTTAGGTTTTATTTTACAGGTAAATTTGTCTTTATTTTAACTAGGTAGCTATTAAATCGTTAATAACTATTTAATAACTATTCTACCTAGTTAAAATAAATACAAAGTTGCCTGTAAAATAAAAATAAATTCTAAGCTAGCTACAATGTAATTATTAGTTATATTGTAGCTATCTTGGGGTTTATTTTATAGGTAAGTATTTAGTTTTAAATAGGAATAATTTAGTTAATTGTAGTTATTTTATTTAGATTTATTTAAATTATATTTAAGTTAGGGGGGTTAGGGTTAGACTTAGGTTTAGGGGTTAAGAACTTTAATATAGGGGCGGCGACTTTGGGTGTGGCAGATTAGGGGTTAATAAGTATAGGTAGGTGGCGGCAATGTTAGGGCAGGCAGATTAGGGGTTAATAATGTTTAACTAGTGTTTGCAATGCGTTAGTGCGGCGGTTTAGGGGTTAATATATTTATTATAGTGGCGGCGATGTCCAGTTCGGCAGATTAGGGGTTAAAATTTTTATTTTAGTGTTTGTGATGTGGGGGGGGGGGCTCGGTTTAGGGGTTAATAGGTAGTCAATGGGTGTTAGTGTACTTTTAAGCACTTTAGTTAAGAGTTTTATGCTACAGCGTTGTAGTGTAAAACTCTTAACTACTGACTTTTAAATGCGGTACCAGTCTTGACAGGAGAGGGTCTACCGCTCACTTTTGGTTAGACTCGTAATACCAGCGCTATGCAAGTCAACGCTGCTTTTTAACCCTAACGCACAACTCGTAATCTAGCCATATGTAAATAGCTAAATAACTCCTTTTCTGCAATATGTAAATAGCAGCAGTGTCAAAATCTCTCAATAGTAATCTCAAAATGTCATTATGAAATGATTGGGGGAAAAATATAGCCTAATAATAATTCAAGTGCCATGAATTTCATGTCTGTGTAGAAGAACTTAATACCCAGAATGTGCTAAAAATTAAAGGGACTACTTCCTATCTGGGATTACTTATGCTTCAGATACCTACAAGACCACCTTCAATTGAGCTGAGGCCTTAAACTCACAGCAGCGCAACATACACCAAACGAACACTCATAGAGACACAACTTACCATCCCATCTTGCTAAGAGATTCGGCCTCTCTCTGTCATCCTCTTACAACTTGTTACAAAGAGGGAGCTACCCTTTACTACAAACTAAATCTTGGGGTTGACTACATACCAAACCTCGAAATTATAGGCCTTCTTTACAATGGGGACGTGGACAATAAAAGTTGAGCATTTAATAGTTCTTATGGTTACTGCTATGTTTCAATACAGTTTATTAGTTTAGCTTTTATCTACTAGAAGGAATTGTTTCCCTGTCAGTGCACTACCTAATATTATCAGTATACAGTCTAAGACCTAGGGGCACAACTATTCTAACATATTATTTGTAGACTAAGTTGCACGTTCTACAACATAATCCTAACACACTAAAAAATAAGATTATAGGGTGACAGAAGCTTCTCTCTAGTGGCCAGCGGCCGGATGGGGGGATTGTGTAAACTAACTTTATATAACTAGTAATTCCTAATATGAAGAGATTATGAAACTGTTTACAACTATGTGAAAGTTGCACTTCTATTTATGCCCCTAGAATTCATCCAATATAAATAACTCTATCCCTGTGGCACTTCTTTATACACACAATAAAACAAACAATGCTCTAACTTAACATCTATCCAATAATAATACCCCTGCCCTTTCAAAAGACATAGGTCTAAGCAGGTTATCTTTTATTCTTATATATATTAGTATAATAGGGAGGAGATAATACTACTAAGAAAATAATGCTGGTGCAAATCCTTTAAGAAATATACTCAGACTATAGACAAGATCAAAAAGTGAGATATGATACTGTCACTTTAAAGAAAGGAAAGCACTGCGCACAGATATCTTTAGAGATAAATTCTCATATTTATTAAATTCCTATAGAAAATATTTTAAGGAATAGAATTTGCTCAGTAACCTTGAACAGATAAGCACAAATCATACACAACAAAAGTAAAAATAAAAATGATGAACAGGAAAGCAAGCCCTTTACGGACAATTGTTATTAATGTAGTTCAGTACCGTCCTTCAGCACTGGACCGCAACCATCAGGCTGCACTTAGCTTCTATATTACTCACGCAGTCACCAGATAGACAGGCTAGCTAGCATGCGGATAGTCCCAAGGTATACCTCTCAGTTTCACAAGTCGATTTTTCGACGTGCCGCCATTCGGCTTATAGTATCAGACCAATCGATAGTTGTATGACATAAGAGGTGTGTGTGTTGGTGTCCTAACACACCTCTTGTCTGATAGGTTTCCAAAAGCCTCCATATTGCAGGCCGTCCTGCCTGCAAACTACAGGATGAACATGAAGCCGTTGTATAACATAGTTGCCAAGCTTAGAGTGAACTGAACATTAACTTTCAAAGGACACAGTTCTGTGTTCTGATGCCCAGTGGGGTATGTCCGATCCAGCCCATTCTGGGTATTCTGGAAAACGTAAAGGGTTCTCCTCTCCCAAGTTATGGTCACAACAAAATGTCCATAAACCTTAAAATGCAAATGGAATAACACACTAGGTGTCCTAGTGTCTATCTGGTGACTGCATGAGTAATATAGAAGCTAAGTGCAGCCTGATGGTTGCGGTCCAGTTTTGAAGGACGGTACTGAACTACATTAATAACAATTGTCCGTAAAGGGCTTGCTTTCCTGTTATGTTCATCATTTTTATTTTTACTTTTGTTGTGTATGATTTGTGCTTATCTGTTTAAGGTTACTGAGCAAATTCTAGTCGTTAACATATTTTCTATAGGAATTTAATAAATATGAGAATTTATCTCTAAAGATATCTGTGTGCAGTGCTTTCCTTTCTTTAAAATGACAGTATCATATGTCGCTTTTAGATCTTGTCTATAGTCTGAGTATATTATCTTTTATTCTTATTGATATACTGATATTGAAAAAATAGTTGTGGCTACCAACCAGCATATTTCATGACATGTACGTTGCATAATTATATTTTCCTTTTTCTTGTTTTACTTTAATATATTCCCTATCTTTATGTTATGCATCACTATGACGGATCCAAGAGTGGTCCACACTGTTAAAATGGGACAAAAAAATGAGGACAACTATCCAGAATGTACTAATATGTGCCTATATTATGTCTAAACCTTTTATTTGCAATATACTCCTTTGTAAACCTGTTACCACTATTGTGTTAAAGGGACAGTAAACTAACTGAGTTCCAACAAAATAATGATATGAAATAAAGATAATAAGATGTATAACACTTAAAGGATAAATTATTGACAAATGCACAATGTAAAGAAAATACAATAACACTTTCTTTGGATTTTTGAATGATCAGTTGAATATTTTCTGGTAAATTTCAAAGTTAATCCAAATTTCCCTCCCCTTGTATCATGTGACAGCCATTGGCTAAGCACAAAAAACATATAAGTATATACTCAGTAGGAACATCAAAAAGTGTGCATATAAAAAGAATGCACAATTTGATAATAGAGGAATATTGGAAAGTTTTTTTTTTAATTGCATGATTTATCCTAATCATAAAATGTTACTTACTTTATATTTTGTATGCCAATCGCTTGCAATGCATTATTTAATTGCTGATATTTACTATGATGTCCCTGTAATTCCTGGAGAGCACAAAAGTATCCAATTTATTTGCATTTTAAGTTTGCTGTCTTATTTCTTTCATAAGGTGGTGACGGTCCACTGTCCATTACTCCTTGGAATTCAACTGGTGGCCACTAGGAGAAGGCAAAGATTCCCAAAACTTCCAAGAACACTTTGTGTCTCTCACCTCACTAGTATGCCACAAAAAGGCACAGCGGTGGCTTATATCAAGAGGGAACTTGCAGTTATCCCTAGCATTGTAGAACAATGAGGTCTACCAGAGGTAGACTGGATTGCTTCTCTTTTAAACAACAAACTTTCCAGAGACTTTGCATGATCCAGGGATCCTCAGGCAGAGTCTGTAGATGCTCTAGCAGCTACCTAGTCATTTCATCTTGCTTTTTCCTCCAATGGTTTTGCTACCAAGAGTGATAGCTCAGATCAAACAAGAGTAATCATCAGTAATTTTGATTGCTTCCGCTTAATTCTCAGATCTAGTACAGATGTCCAGTTGTCCTCTGTGGTTTCTTCCAGTAGGGCACAATCTCCTGTCTCAGGGTTCCTTCTATCATCAAGATCTCAAGTCTCTCAACTTGAAGGCTTGGAGATTGGATGCCTATTTTTACACTAGAGAGGCTTGCTGTAGTTGAAACCTTAATTCAGGCCCCGAAAGCCTGTTAAAAGAAAAATATACCATAAAATAAAGTTTTACTTTCCTGGTGTGAGAAACGAGGTTTTAGCTGGAATTCTTTTAGATTTCTCAGAATTCTTCAATTCTTACAAGAAAGCTTAGACATTATGTGCTAGGTCTTTCAAAAGTCCCATTTCAGCGCTTTCTGTTTTATATCAAAAGAAAAATATGAAACTTTGACATTCAGAGTTTTGTTCAGTTTAGTCAGGATCAGACAAGTATTTAAACCAATTTCTCCTTGGAACATTAATTTGGTTCTAAGCGTTTTGAAGGTCTCTCCCTTTGAACACATATTTGCACATATAAACACATAAATACACATGTATACACATATATAGATATCTATAGATAAACACATGTATATGCATTCACATGTATGTATACTGCAAACTATAACTTTCAACTTGTAAAACCAGTGCAAATTAGCATGGTCCATTGAAAGTATAGGCTGCACTCGAGCGAAGTCAAAAGCTCTATCCCTTCTCTGGTTAATGCACTTTACCATGGACTTGTAATATCAAAATATTGTGCGCTATTGTTAGTGTGATCCTGCAATGTTGATTATCGCACCAGCATTATGATTAGGTCACAACTCCAATCTGGCCCAATATCCATTTCTCACTAACTAAACCTGAATCCTCTATCTCTTAGTTAAATTTCTTACCTTTCATTATTTTTCAAACGTTATGATAAATCTCTCCAATATTTTGAATATCACGCTTAACTCAGAAGTATTTGGAGAGAGTGAAAAGGTTATCGCCTTTTACCTGGTATCCAGTATCTTTAAAATACTTACGGGTGAAATTAGCTGTAGCAACTGACCAAATATACATTGTAAATCCCTCCAGTTGACCATATACTTTTAAAATTTAGAAAATAATTAGCACATTGCCTATCAAGATATCTTTTGCCTTATTTGGAAAGTTGGGGTAATGAGCTGGGTATCATCTTCTGACCCCAAAACAGGACATGTTATAGACAACATATGTTAAAATCTCCAATATCTTCATCCATGCTTGAAATCAATTTAAAGGTTTTACACAGATGGTATTATACCCACTGAAACTTCGTCAACTTTTCCCACTAAAAGTGACAGATTTTGTAGATGGGGCAGCGATATGGCCTATGTGTTGTGGTAGTGTTCCACCATCCACACTATTTGGAGAAAATGTTATATCAAGAGTAGAAAAGAGCTTCAATAAACATGTGACCATATTCCCCTTAATTTGATTATTATATAAACCCACTGATATAAAAATAACTTGAAATTATTAAAGGGCCATTATAGTTGAAAAATGACAAGGTCTAATTCATTAGAGCATGTCATTTGTTTCAATGTTTTTATTGAGGTGTTTAGACAAACATTACATCCTATTATACAATATAATGTTATACCAGAAGTATAAATGTTCTACCAAAAATGTTTGTATGTAAATAAATTGACCGATACCTCAAATTTTCAATTATAGAAAAAGATAGAAATAAACTAAACCAATCATGTTGTTAAACAATAGCAGTTGCTCAGTTTTAAGTTGTACTTACTAACTTTACCATTTCCCCAACTGATATATAGGGGCTACTTTTGGACCCCGCAACCCCTTACTCTTTTTCTAGATGAGGAATAATATAGGACAAAGAAACAGAAGCCACCTTTGTACCCCTAATTAGCTTTAACATATACAGGGAGTGCAGAATTATTAGGCAAATTAGTATTTTGACCACATCATCCTCTTTATGCATGTTGTCTTACTCCAAGCTGTATAGGCTCGAAAGCCTACTACCAATTAAGCATATTAGGTGATGTGCATCTCTGTAATGAGAAGGGGTGTGGTCTAATGACATCAATACCCTATATCAGGTGTGCATAATTATTAGGCAACTTCCTTTCCTTTGGCAAAATTGGTCAAAAGAAGGACTTGACAGGCTCAGAAAAGTCAAAAATAGTGAGATATCTTGCAGAGGGATGCAGCACTCTTAAAATTGCAAAGCTTCTGAAACGTGATCATCGAACAATCAAGCGTTTCATTCAAAATAGTCAACAGGGTCGCAAGAAGCGTGTGGAAAAACCAAGGCGCAAAATAACTGCCCATGAACTGAGAAAAGTCAAGCGTGCAGCTGCCAAGATGCCACTTGCCACCAGTTTGGCCATATTTCAGAGCTGCAACATCACTGGAGTGCCCAAAAGCACAAGGTGTGCAATACTCAGAGACATGGCCAAGGTAAGAAAGGCTGAAAGACGACCACCACTGAACAAGACACACAAGCTGAAACGTCAAGACTGGGCCAAGAAATATCTCAAGACTGATTTTTCTAAGGTTTTATGGACTGATGAAATGAGAGTGAGTCTTGATGGGCCAGATGGATGGGCCCGTGGCTGGATTGGTAAAGGGCAGAGAGCTCCAGTCCGACTCAGACGCCAGCAAGGTGGAGGTGGAGTACTGGTTTGGGCTGGTATCATCAAAGATGAGCTTGTGGGGCCTTTTCGGGTTGAGGATGGAGTCAAGCTCAAATCCCAGTCCTACTGCCAGTTTCTGGAAGACACCTTCTTCAAGCAGTGGTACAGGAAGAAGTCTGCATCCTTCAAGAAAAACATGATTTTCATGCAGGACAATGCTCCATCACACGCGTCCAAGTACTCCACAGCGTGGCTGGCAAGAAAGGGTATAAAAGAAGAAAATCTAATGACATGGCCTCCTTGTTCACCTGATCTGAACCCCATTGAGAACCTGTGGTCCATCATCAAATGTGAGATTTACAAGGAGGGAAAACAGTACACCTCTCTGAACAGTGTCTGGGAGGCTGTGGTTGCTGCTGCATGCAATGTTGATGGTGAACAGATCAAAACACTGACAGAATCCATGGATGGCAGGCTTTTGAGTGTCCTTGCAAAGAAAGGTGGCTATATTGGTCACTGATTTGTTTTTGTTTTGTTTTTGAATGTCAGAAATGTATATTTGTGAATGTTGAGATGTTATATTGGTTTCACTGGTAAAAATAAATAATTGAAATGGGTATATATTTGTTTTTTGTTAAGTTGCCTAATAATTATGCACAGTAATAGTCACCTGCACACACAGATATCCCCCTAAAATAGCTAAAACTAAAAACAAACTAAAAACTACTTCCAAAACTATTCAGCTTTGATATTAATTAGTTTTTTTGGGTTCATTGAGAACATGGTTGTTGTTCAATAATAAAATTAATCCTCAAAAATACAACTTGCCTAATAATTCTGCACTCCCTGTATAAGGGTGGGTATATATTCTTGGAATAAAACGTACACCGAAATAGAACAGCATGTGAATCAAATATATCAAAAAATAGTGAGGAGAACCCATACTGTATTATACTATACTATAGACTGGCTAAGCTGTGCAGATCAAAATGAGGAAATAAAATTTGGGTAGTTAAAGTTATGTGAGTAAACATGAAAGGCTACCCAGTCCTTGGTCATTCCTATAAAAAAAATTATATTACACTGACCCTATCTCATACTCACTATTTTAAAAAGATTGTCATTAGACATATTAGTATTTGTAACTGTCCCCTTGCATTAACGTACATTTATAAAATGCATTAATCACTTTGGGGCATTAATGGACAGATGTAAAACTGGGAGATCCACTAAATGTACACACTTGTTAAAGGGACACTGAACCCAAAATGTTTCTTTCGTGATTCAGATAGAGCATGCAATTTTAAGAAAATTTCTAATTTACTCCTATTATCAAATTTTCTTCATTCTCTTGGTATCTTTATTTGAAAAGCAAGAATGTAAGTTTAGATGCCGGCCCATTTTTGGTGAATAACCTGGGTTGTCCTTGCTGATTGGTGGATTGATTTAACCGACCAATAAACAAGTGCTGTCCATGGTACTGAACCAAAAAATAAAAAATAAAGATAGCAAGAGATGGAAGAAAAAATGATAAAAGGAGTAAATTAGAAAGTTGCTTAAAATTACATGCTCTATCTGAACCACGAAAGAAAAAAATTGGGTTCAGTGTCCCTCCGATTGCAAGCGGTACATTAAAAAAATCCCAAAACAAACAAAAAAACAGCTAATGGCTGATATCTCTTCTAATCTATTAGATCAAACAGAATAATATTTAGCAATTTGGGTTGCTTGGTGCACATGGGAAGACGTATGCTTAACAGAACCAGTTTACAAACCAGCACTAAATTCAAAATATTGCATGGAAAGCTTTTAATTGATATAACTTTACTTAAAGAAGTACAATTGGGGGATGAGGGTTATAACTTAAGACGGTTGGCTTCCTATGAAGTTCTCAAGGCTGTCCACCCATGGATGATATTATTATTTTTTTTCTTTCAGTAGCTATATATTATATAGATCTCAAAGTGTAGTTTCCACAATTAAGGGTAACAACTAAAAGTGTTTTCCTCATCTGACAACTTATAAATACTGTTCTGAGATGTTTAGCTGAAATGTTTGCTCTTTATTAACTCTTGTTGGAATTACACTTATTAGAGGACTTTATTATAAGGACTACTTTCCTGTGTTCTTGATTGGTGACATCCTCCACCTTATTTGGAAATAACTGAACTGACCCATACATTTCTTCAAATGAGGAATATAGGAGGGAAATGGTAATTGTTAGAAGTTGAAGAGAGTGGAGAGTGAACAATTTGCTATGTTACACATTTATGTCACTAATCCTACTGATTTATATTTGTTATTTTATTTTGCTTTCTGTAAAAAGAAAAAAAAAACATTTGTCAATAAAAAATGTTTTTTAAAAAAACAGCTATAAGTTCTGTTAAAATATAAAGAAATAGATCCCCTCATAAAACTGTGTCACCATATTTTTTTAGAGAATAGTGTTATGTTTGCTAAAATATAGGTACAAAAGAGTTTCCCACTAACTGGTAGCATCTTATCGAAATGCAACTGTCCCTTAAATACTAATGTTCCAATGTCTCTAAGCAATACAACTTTTACATTAGGAGCTATTATTAAATGGCTTAGGGAGATATAAGTTAAGATTGCATCTCTAGGTTTGAGGAGCATAGTAAAGAATATATAAATTAACTTAAAGGGACATTAAACCCAAAAAATGTATTTCATTATTCAGATAGAGAATGCAATTTTAAACAACATTCTTTAACATTTACTTTATTCTTTAGATATACTTTGTTGAAGAAATAGCAATACACATGGGTGAACCAATCACACGAGGCATCTATATGCAGCCACCAATCAGCAGCTACTAAGCCTATCTAGATATGTTTTTCAGCAAAGGATATCAAGAGAATGAAGCAAATTAGATACTAGAAGTAAATTAGAAAGTTGTTTAAAATTGCATGCTCTTTCCAAATCATGAAAGAAAAAAAATTAGGTTTTGTGTCCCTTTAATACTGGAGATTCTGCCTTAGATAGAAGTAGAGAGAGGTGAGGTATACAATAAATTTGAATAATTCTATAAGGTCAAAGTGTGTTGAAGGATCACAATAAACATAAGATATTAGGCAAAAAAGCATGTCATAAATACAGGTATTTTTTATCAGTAAACATTTAAAGGACCGCTAAATACAGTAGAATTGCAAAATTAAAAGGTACATAATAAAAAGACAATGCAATAACACTTACTCTGGATTTCACAAAAGCAGAGAGTATTTTTTTTCTGGCAAATATATTTTTTCTCCAATTTTCCAGCCCCTTGTATCATGTGACAGACATTAGCCAATCATAGACTAGTATACGTATACCCTGTGAACTTGTGCACATACTCAGTATGAGCGGGTGCCTCAAAAAGTGTGCATATAAAAAAATTGTGCCAAATTTGATAATGGAAGTAAATTGAAAAACTTCTTAGAATTGTGTGCTCGTTTTGAATCATGAACGTTTAATTTTGACGTGAGTGTCACTTTAACATTTAAAAGCAGCAAGGTTAATTATGTCAGTTTACCCACTGGAATGGAATATTGGCACAAAATATCAACTTCCGAGATAAAAGGTAAACCCTTAATGTAGACCACATGTAGTAACTATAACATGACTTAAAAGTAAATCAAGGCACAGCTTAGAGAATATAAGTGGCCTATGAGTTGGAAGCAAGAGATAGACTGGGCCCACAACACCATTCACGAGACATAAGAAATCCAAGGGTGAGATTAAAATAGTATTTAGCGTCCTTTATATATGTTTGGAAAGATGATCTTGTATACACGTTTTCCTTTATTAAAATCTAGATTGTACTATTCGGTAATCAGCACTGCCTTTTCAAATTCGGGTGTATTTTTTCTATAGCTTTTGGAGTATTTGAAATCTTTACATATTTGTCTATATTCATTGGTTGCAATACATTGGACAATTACCAGATTATGGGCCAGTTTACAAGTGGAGTGTTATTTAACGCTCCCGCTCGAGAGTTAACTGCGCTAGAAGTATGCTTTTTGCATGCAACGGGTAGCGCTCGTATTACAAGTTGAAAGTAAACAGTTTTCAATTGCGCGCTAACATGACGAGCGTAAAAAGCCAAACTTAGATTATTGCGCATATCATAACCTATTCCCCCATATATATATATATATATATATATATATATATATATATATATACACTGTACATGATTATATATAGGTACAGATATATATAGGGATATTTATTTATAAATTCTAAGAACATATTCTGCTATGTACAGAACATTGAAATGTGAAATATTTAAAGTAAATACACAGTATAACACTTTATTAAAAATGAATATTGCATATATATGCTTTCATATACTTTACTTCAAAGCACTCCAAAGCACTTATATATATATATGTCTATATGAGTATACATGTCTGTAAATACAAATATATACACATTTAAATACATAAATACATATGTGTAAACAAATATACTTACATAAATATAGATTTAAATAATTTTTATTGAAAATTTTAGTAACATACTTATAATAAAAAATCTATTACAGTCTCATTACATTGGAAATAAAAAGCACTTAATCTAAATACAGCTTAATATATTAACCACACAGGGATACCTTCATAAGTTTCCACTATTTCTAGTGTGAGAATAATATTTCCAATACATCACTACTCGTCTCTTACATTTATATTCTCACTAAAGAATAATATATATATGTTTAATGAGCTGTAACAAAAATGAACAAAATAAACCTAAAACACAAAAGAAAAAAAAAAGTTGTCACCATATTATTTATGAACAGAGTCGACCCCATAGAAATAATAATTATATGCTTTATACCGCTATAGAACTTATTTCACTGACAGTTCCCAGCGTATGCTACCATACCTTGTTCTCATTGGGGATTTACTCTTGTCTGACTCTTCATAGTTTCCCCCTAATCCGCTGTAACACACCTATATTAGTGTTATATGTTGCCTCCCTGGAGTATCCAGTAGAACCACACTTTGCTAAAGGATTCTATGGTGTTTTGAATATGAGCTGCAGATTCATACATAGAAGATGTGTGTTTTATTTTAGCTATAATCTCTGACCACTCTGGTACCCCTATTTTCCAATGCTTGGCAATACTGGTTCTAATAATGGTACATAAGATTCTGGTAAAAGTATTTATGGAAGAATTTAACATTGGGATTCTCTTCTCTCATGTAATAAAGCTTGTTCCCTAGTGAGAACAATATTTCCGCTTAGTAGATTACTTATCAATTTAGAAAGATTTGTCTATATAGCTCTAACTCCTGGGCACTCCCACCACATATGGAGATAGGTACCAATTGCCTAACATCCTCTGTAGCAACATCTAGACCCTCCATTAGGCAGATGAGATGTTTTGAGGGGCGTAAGATACCACCTAAAAGTGGTCTTTATGGCATTTTTCCTTAGACCTGTCCTAAGTAGTCCCCTACACGATTGGAAAAATGTTCTTTCCCAAACTTCTATATCATCCTCTTTTGCTAAATCTACTTCCCACTTACAGATAACTGGAAAATTAGTGCTGTTTTTAGCCTCTTGAATACAAATGTATAGTTGTGATATAGCATGTTTTGATCTGTCTCGAGAGCCGCATATATGTTCTAATGTCGTAGTTTGTTGTTTTGTTGCGTCTGAGGGATAACTCCTTATACCTGTTGCAGATATAAAAAACAGTGCAAGGGCAAGTTATCTAGTTTAAGTTGTAGCTGGGCATAGGTAAGAGGATTTCCATTAGAGATAAGATCTGCTACCCTGTGGAGTCCCGCATTTTCCCACTTATCTACAAGATTTCTACAGTCTTCTGGTATAATAAATTTCCAAGGGATTAGAATGGATTTAGTCGGCATTAACTTGAATCTTTTGGTCATGGATACCCATATTTGTTTTGACATTTCCGTGATCCCTGTCTTACGCTCTCTGGAAAGGTAAAGAATAAGTATAAAGCGCCTAGAAAGGCTGGGTAATAGCTGGCCCAACGTTCTGTTCAGACTCCAATAAAGTTAAAAGCCCTTGGTACATTAAAATGACATAAAAAAGCCCATAATGGGAGATTAAATGTTAAAATCTTAATTGAATACTAATAGTAATGACATAGAAATAAATGTAAAACCAAAATAAATTACAATGATAATAAGATCCGGATATAATAAGTCTCCTAAAAATGTTCAATGAATGTCCAAAAGACTGTCCTATAGGTAAAATCCTGAAAATGCTTTAGAAGTCACACAGCCACAAAGGGTTTGTCCTTCAAATGTTGAGACTGTCAAAACTGGAGTGATGCACACAATGAGAAAATAAAAAAACTGAAGTGATGAAAACAATCAAATGTAGACGGTATGTGAAAAATTTGAAAAATTGTGAAAAAATAGAGAAAATCAAAAATAAATACCATATATATATATATATATATATATATATATATATATATATATATATATATATATATATATATATATATATATAAACAAAACAAATGTGTAAAAATGTTAGTGTTAAAAAATGGTGACATTTTTTTTTAAAAAATATTAATGAAAAAATATATATAGTAGTCAAAAACGTAGTGTGAGCCAAAAGTGTGAGAAAAAAGAGACCAAAAAACAATCCTCCAAAAAATGATCCTAGTAGTGGTTGTGTCTGTAAATCCTGTTAGTGTAGTATCCCAGTAGCGATCCTATTGGTGTAGTGTCCTATAAACAATAAAATGACATAGTGTATTCCGTATAAATAAAAACACAATAATTAGAATTTTGCTTACCCAGTATCGACGCGTTTGGCCCCTATGAGGCCTTTTTCAAGACATCTTGCCTTGACTAATACACTATGTCATTTTATTGTTTATAGGACACTACACCAATAGGATCGCTACTGGGATACTACACTAACAGGATTTACAGACACAACCACTACTAGGATAATTTTTTGGAGGATTGTTTTTTGGTCTCTTTTTTCTCACACTTTTGGCTCACACTACGTTTTTGACTACTATATATATTTTTCATTAATATTTTTTCAAAATTTTTTTCACCATTTTTCTTTTTTTTTTTTTTGAATCAGCTTTATTGAAAAGGTAATAAAGGTAAAGTTACAGGGTGTGGAGACGCAGCTCCGTGTTGATACATATTAAGTAAAGCACAACATGTTAGATATGAAGCTAATTCAGTTTTAATTAACTTAACATTGAACTGGGCTGGGACAACCAACACTTAACCTTATAATTTGATTCTCGAAAAAACCTATAAAGAAAGTTATGCACAAGAGTTCATTCCTTCCATTTATTTATATTACTGTTTGACTAAAGGGAGATACCAACCCACAGGTAAGCCTGGTTCTTTACAGGACTGAAATTAAATACCGGACCCGTCTAGCTATCTTTGAGGTATGTTTCCCATAATGATAAGATTTCGGAGTACACCTCCATTCTGTCCGTTTTTAAATAATACATGTTAGGTGTCCCCTTCAGGGGGTAAGTGTCAGTGCAGGCCAAAGCCTGGGGCCTAGTGTACCACCTGAGGCATATGTAGATTACCTGATAAGGGCCCCTTAGAATGACTCAGACCACGCAGCATTATGATCGAAAGCCAATTCTGTTTATTTCACAGTGCAAGCCTTTCTTATAGTAACTTACAGGGTTAAGGGGATGACACGTTAGGACCGCGTCATCTTACACAGTTATACAGAGCAATTTACAAGGAAAAACTGGAACATGAGTTTCTCATAACAATAATTACATGGTCATAACAAACTACCATCTGCGGAGACAACAAGGTCGATGGACCATCTTATTGATAGAACATTCTTCTGGGCGTGCGACCAGGGACTTTCTACAAGGCTAACCGGCTAAGGAAAATACAATAGCAAGCATATATTTCTCACTACAGAATGAACCATTATAATAAAAGTATAATCATTACAAAATGGCTGCGGGGAACAAGATGGCTGCTGTCAGTTTCATATTACCCCTAACATACCATCCTTTTATTCTAACAGAATAACATAAAAATAAACAGGCATAGAAAATTAGTAAAGCCTTATATTATGGTAACAGAACTCTATAAAAATACTAAAGAGAAAAATATTCCTATGTCGTGATATACTTTTATAGGCTAATTGTCACTGCATATAGGTACAGCCCCTCCAATACCTTCCATCTAACTTCCAGCCTTCCCAAAACTACCGGTCTACCGGCACAGAGACCCAACCAGCCCCCCATCTACCCCCAAACAACGCTGCATCGTCTATCTCTCCACCTGCATTGCTAGCACCCCCCAATATGTCCAACAGTTCCTTTTCCACAGTAAAGCATGACATAGCAACAGCACAACTGTCTCTAGGTGGCCTCTGATCACTTTAAGAACAGTCTTTGTCCATTTGAGAGCGCTGCACCTTGACACTTTGCTATAATACAGTTCTCCAACAGTTCATTTGCAGTAGGGGTGCTTATCCACGGTTCTTCCGCAGGGAGATACTGGAAATCTGATGGTTTGTTCATGGGGTAGACAAGGCAACCAGTGGATACCCATGGCAAGCAGACACTCGAGTCACAGGGAGTCTAGGAAGCAAACAGAAACAGTACAGGATGAGTACACACCAGAATACAATCACAATTATGTCCAAATAAAACGTCACTTTCATCCTATGTCATTTAAAATCAAACAAAACATTGTTGATATATAATATAAACTAAATACATTGATATTTCTCAGAGAATAATTTATAACTTCTCTATACACTTTTAAATGTTACTTCATAAATACAACTGTTACAGAAGCATTAGTTATTTTGTTGTGAAGAAACTTATTTCCCAGCAGCAATGCCTGAACCAGCCAAGCCAAGGGCTTTGTCTAAATGTGTGATGGGGGATTTTATGCTTCCCCCCCTGGGAGTGCCCTGTGTGCATGTAACCTAAATAAAAAGCAGGCTGGGCATCCCAGTCCTCAGTTCTTGGTTGTCCCTCAATCGCAGCGTTGACTCGTTTTTGTGGGCAGAAGGGTATCCTAGCTGTACTACAGCTAGGGGGGATTATTCTACATTTGCGAGACTCATATAGAATACTATGGAAAGCAGTTTCTCCCCTCTTCAGCAATAGGAATCCAGGCTACTAAGCGGTCCATCTCTCAGCGAGACTAAGGGTAACCGTAACATTTGGCGGCAGCGGTGGGATTTTTCCTGGATTTCCTAGGAGAGGTACAGAACGGATGGAGAGCGCTTACGAAAAATTGAAGCGTACAACCCTAAAGGATTTACTTGAAAGCAGAGGGGGGTACGCCAGCAACCGGCCGAGGAGAGAGCTGATCGCAGAATTGACCGAACTGGATCAGAGCTTCACAATGGCGGAAACACCGACCACGATTAGTGACGAAAAAACCAGGATTGTTCGGGAGAGGCTCTCACTGTACGGGCCGAACCCCTCCATGGAATTGGTACAGCAGTTGATGGCGGAAGCGGACAAGGATATACGAGAGACTCGAGCCCACGAACTCAACCTAGCGAACGCACACCGCAATGCTGAAGCCCCGCAGGTAATCATCCCTGTCGAAAATGCTGGGAGGCCCAAGATACCCTATGCGGCATTTCGACCCTTCCTAGAGAGCGAGACAGGGATTGATGAATATTTGGCGGACTTCGAAAGGCAATGTGCCCTGCACCAGATTCCCAACAGGGAGTGGCCCACAATATTGTCTGGGAAACTATCCGGGCGAGCCCTGGAAGCCTTTCGTACTCTGGGTGCTGAGGAAGTGACACAGTATGAGCTAGTTAAGGAGACACTGTTGCGACGGTACGCAGTAACTCCGGACGCGTATCGCCGACAGTTTCGGGGCACGAAAAAGAAGCCTAACGATACCCATATGGAATGGGCGCAACCGAATGCGGAGAGCGGCAAATCACTGGATGAGCGGAAGTAAAGCGGTGACTGGTGAGGAAATTTTACAATTGTTTCTCTTAGAACATTTTTATAATGGCATGGAACAGCAAGGGAAGGAATGGCTGCGAGACAGGCGACCTTCTACCTTAGAAGAAGCAGCCAAATTGGCCGATGAACATTATGACTCCCGTCTTCACGAACCCAGAGAGGTTTACCGTGCACCCCCTCGTGCTGAATTCCGAGCCCCGGTGCCCGCAGGGCCCGCCCGACACTCAGGACCACCCAATAACAGCTCTGAGCGTCCCAGACCGACTTGCCACCGATGCAAGCAACCAGGGCATTTCATGGCTAGCTGCCCCCTTAATACGCACCAGACACCCAGGAATTACAATTACCCCTCTGGGGCATATCGTCCGGCCCGGACCCTCTGTGTTAACCAAGAGGCCCCTATGGAGGAATATTTGGGGCCGCTTCACGAGGCGGACCCTGTATATGCTGCCTCAGATAACCGCCAGCACCATCGGCAGAAGGTATGGCTCGAGGGGCGATCTACCGAGGGATTGAGAGACACAGGGGCTACTATCACGCTGGTACAGAGTCATTTGGTGCCGGAGCACAAGCGATCTGGACAGACTGTGGCCGTTAGAGTGGCGGGGGGGGATGTGTACAAAATTCCAACAGCTAAAGTGCATCTTGATTGGGGAGCGGGAAAGGGGGCTGTGAACGTGGGCATAATGGATAATTTACCTGCCGAAGTACTACTGGGCAATGATTTGGGCCCCATGACTTCTGCCTATGCTCCAGTATGCAACAACGAGGCGGACCCAGTGACTACACGGGCCCAAGCCCGGACGGAGCGAGAACTCTCACCAGTGCGGGAGACACAGGTAAGACCTACCCCGACATTGCCTGACATGTTAGGCCCCATACCCTGGGACACCCCAGATGCTTTCGAGACAGAGTCTAAGACTGACCCGACCTTACAAAAGTACCGGGAACGAGCAGAGACCGGAGGGGGCGGGGCAGATAATGAAACATTCTTATGGGAAAAAGGGAAACTATACCGCTGGACAGAGAAAAGGGGACAGCGTAGGCGACAGCTGGTAGTGCCCCACAAATACCGTCAAGAAATCCTCAAGATAGGCCATGACATCCCCTTAGCAGGCCACCTAGCTGTAACCCGTACCCTACACCGCATTACTCACACGTTCTTTTGGCCAGGGGTACACGCCGACGTTAGAACTTACTGTAACACCTGCGATGTGTGTCAACGAGTAGGAAGGCGAGGCGATCACCCTAAAGCCCATCTAGTAAATATGCCCATTGTAGAGGAACCCTTCAGCCGGGTTGCTATTGACCTAGTGGGACCACTGGCTACCCCTAGTCCCTCCGGTAAGCGCTACATTCTTACCGTAGTGGACTACGCTACCAGGTACCCAGAGGCTGTCGCCCTATCCAACATACAAGCGGATACGGGTAGCGAATGCACTAGTACAGGTGTTCTCCCGGGTAGGATTTCCAAAAGAAATCCTATCCGACCGAGGCACCCAATTTACGGCTGAATTGACCCAACAACTCTGGCAGGTTTGCAAAATTAAGTCCCTCCTGAGCTCCCCATACCACCCCCAGACGAACGGGCTGTGTGAGAGGTTCAATGGGACCCTCAAGCAAATGCTCAAGACGTTCACTCAGGAATACCGAGACTGGGAACGCTTCCTGCCGCACCTCCTTTTTGCTTATCGGGAGGTGCCCCAGGAAACGACAGGGTTCTCTCCCTTCGAGTTGCTCTACGGAAGAAAGGTACGGGGACCCCTAAACCTGATCCGGGAGCACTGGGAGGGAGAGATGGAGACTGACGGTGTCCCCATTGTGCCATACGTGCTGGAACTCAGGGACCGAATGGAGCAATTAGCCAAATCCGTGCGGGCTAATCTCCAGTCGGCCCAGAGAAGACAGAAAGTATGGTACGATCGGGGGGCCCGAAAGAGAATCTTTACCATAGGACAAAAGGTGTTAGTACTTAAGCCGGTGAAGACAGACAAATTGCAGGCGTCCTGGCAGGGCCCCTACCAGATCGTAGAGAAAAGGGGAGACACCACTTATGTGATAGCTAGCTGCCACGACAACAATCTTAGAAAGACATTCCATGTAAACATGCTCAAGGAATATTTTGAGCGACCAGAGAACGTGACGGCCGTATGTTGTTCCCCTCAGGAAGGCCCCGACAGTCCTACCCATTCCAGACCTATTAGAAAAGAGTCTCCCCACAGGGTATAGTGGCTCAGGTTCAGATAGGAGACCGACTTAGCCCCACTGAAAGGGAGCAGCTCAACCAACTCCTACAGTCCAAACACCTCACCTTCTCCCCGAAGCCAGGGTACACTACTTTAACCACCCACCAGGTAGATACTCCGGGACAAGCTCCCTTGCGCCAGGCTCCGTACCGAATCCCCGAAGCAGTTAGGATAGGAATGAAGAAGGAGATCGATGAGATGCTCCAACTCGGGGTAATTGAGCCCTCCGATAGTCCCTGGGCCTCCCCAGTTGTCTTGGTGCCCAAGAAAGATGGGACCACCCGGTTCTGCGTAGACTATCGGAGGCTCAATGAAAAGACTGTGACGGACGCTTACCCTATGCCCAGGGTAGACGAGCTACTCGATCGTATAGCCAGGGGAAATTACCTGACCACTATTGACCTCTGCAAAGGTTACTGGCAGATTCCCCTGGCCCCGGAGGCTATCCCCAAGTCGGCATTCGTCACCCCATTCGGCTTATATCAGTTTAGGGTAATGCCGTTTGGGATGAAGAATGCCCCAGCTACATTCCAGCGCTTGGTGGATAGGCTCCTGGATGGCTTTCAGAGTTTTGCTTGCGCCTACCTGGACGACATAGCGATCCACAGTGAGTCATGGGAGGACCACTTAGCTCACATAGGAATGGTTCTGGATCAGATCCGGGCTGCTGGCCTGACTCTGAAGCCAGAAAAATGCCACTTTGGGATGGCCGAGGTACAGTACCTGGGTCACCGGGTGGGGTGTGGAAAGCAGCAACCAGAGCCGGCCAAGATAGAAGCTGTCGCCAATTGGACCACCCCCATCACTAAGACTCAGGTCCTAGCCTTCCTGGGCACGGCAGGGTACTATAGACGGTTCGTACCAGACTACAGCACACTTGCCAAACCCCTGACTGACTTGACCAAGAAGAACTTACCTCGACAGGTCCTGTGGTCTCCCCACTGTGAAACGGCTTTCCAGGCTCTCAAAAATGCTCTAATTAACGCTCCTGTCTTGGCGGCTCCAGCCCTTAACAAACGTTTTATCGTCCACACAGATGCTTCCATGTTCGGGCTGGGAGCCGTCCTCAGCCAAGTAGGCGAAGATGGAGGGGAGCATCCAGTTGCCTACATCAGCCGGAAGCTCCTGCCCCGCGAAGTCAGCTATGCAGCGGTCGAAAAGGAGTGTTTGGCTTTGGTGTGGGCATTAAAGAAATTGACTCCCTATTTATATGGGCAGGAGTTCACTCTGGTCACCGACCATAACCCGTTGGTGTGGCTGAACCGGGTCTCTGGAGATAATGGCAGGCTATTACGTTGGAGTTTATCGTTGCAACCCTTCAATTTCACCATTACTTACAGACCTGGGAAACAGAATGGCAACGCCGACGGGTTGTCCAGACAAACCGACCTCAGCCCCGCATAACCAGCGGTCTGGACAGCCTTAGTCTGCCCCGAAAAGGGGTCAGACCGTGTCTGCCAGAGTGTTCCACAGAAAGGGAGCACTGTTACAGAAGCATTAGTTATTTTGTTGTGAAGAAACTTATTTCCCAGCAGCAATGCCTGAACCAGCCAAGCCAGCGCCTAAGAAGGGCTCCAAGAAAACTGTAACAAGTATCATTTCATAAAGGGTTAACTCTGTTCAGTTTTGAGAAAACTATTTTCTGAGGCAGGTTTCCTAGCATATTGTGTACTGTAATTAAGTTTGTGATAAGCATTCACTGCTAGGTGATAAGAAGGACTCAATTGTTTTCTTGTGTGTACTTGTTATCTGCGGTGGCCTGTCCAAGGGCTTTGTCTAAATGTGTGATGGGGGATTTTATGCTTCCCCCCCTGGGAGTGCCCTGTGTGCATGTAACCTAAATAAAAAGCAGGCTGGGCATCCCAGTCCTCAGTTCTTGGTTGTCCCTCAATCGCAGCGTTGACTCGTTTTTGTGGGCAGAAGGGTATCCTAGCTGTACTACAGCTAGGGGGGATTATTCTACATTTGCGAGACTCATATAGAATACTATGGAAAGCAGTTTCTCCCCTCTTCAGCAATAGGAATCCAGGCTACTAAGCGGTCCATCTCTCAGCGAGACTAAGGGTAACCGTAACAACTACGCAAGTGAAAACCTGCCAGACTTCATCAAGGGCCTGAATGGTTATGCTAAAACTTATGCTAAGGCCTGCCCTGTAGCAACAATGGAAAAAAATAAAACAGTCAATGAAAATAAATGAATTTCTTTACCCTGTCACTTTGAACTTCTAAAAATAAAAGAACCTCATGTTGCTTGATTCTGGATGGCTGCTATCTATAATGTTTATAATTCTCCAACCATGATCCTAATATTCAACAATCTCATCTGATATAAGCACTACTAGTTTACTAATTATTTTATGCAACCTAAATTCTCTCACACTCCTGTATGAGGAAAGCATACAAACAGAACATCATTTAAAACTACAAGCTCTTTTAAAGGTAAACACATCTTTATGGTAAGAATTACTCTCTTTGACAAACATCAGGAATGACCAAATTCACTTTGCAGATACCATACTAATTAATAAAAGGGAAAAATACATTGCTTTCATAAACTATAATTATGCTATTCCCTGAACAAACATTTCTCTGTATATTTACTATAAACTTCTAGCTTAGACGTGTCCTCCTTATGTTCTAAAGGGTGAAGGGTCTAAAATATTATGCTATGTTGCAGCATTTTCCTTAAACATATTTTCTTATACTCAGTGGGCCATTCAATAGGGTACAATACTGCAAAGTTCACAGTTACATTTATCTAAAGGGTTACTTTGTTAAGCACATAAACTACAATGTGCACTAATACCAATGAAGCATATGATTTCTTAGACCAAATATGATCAATAAAAATAAAACAAATACAAGAGAATACAAAACAAGCAATATAAGGAATGGAGTTAAAACAATACTCCCCTAATTTAATTGGTTGACCCTGTAACAGCATAACAGGACCTCCATATCGAGCGGTAAGGCACAGTCCAGAGAAGGATAGTCTTTATGTCCTGAAGACACACATCAGAGGAAACAGTCATGGATTACCCAGAGTCCAGTTCTGGGGCTGGTACCAGCATGCAAAGCAAAGAATGGATCCAAAGATAGTTCAGCAACTTTTTTTACTGCAGTATGGTGGTTAAAACAAGCTTGACAAAAGGTCTTTCATCTTTATCTTTTCTTTCTTTAAAGGTTTACTTGCTTTCAATCTTTAATCTTTTGAAGAGTGCATTTATGGAATTTTGCCTGTACAGATTTTACCTAAATATGGAAACTCAAAAATAATTCAGTTAGTGTGTTTCAATCTCTGAAGACAGCATACTCTCATCCTGCAAATACAAATATAGTGTTAAGAACCACATAGAAAAATAAAACATTTTAGGCATCTGAAATTAACACAATAACATTGTACGAGGAGATTCAAAACGTTTTAGGTTCACCTCCTAAAAACAATCACCCCCATTACATAACGATATTCATCAATACTCATCAATACTTCCCCCATGTTTGCGTGAAACATCTCATGTGACACGCAAACACAAGATAACAAGAAACTAAACGCAAATCATGCACTCCACTCATGCAGAGACAATTCTCAATAGCAAGCAAAATGAAATACACTTCACACTTCAATATGCTGTCCATACAGCACGCTTCCACACGTACTCACAAAAGAGAAAAACATAAACAAACAGTGAAAACCAATCGCTCTTGTCTTTCACAAAACAAAACATTAGCTGCTGACACAAATTTCAAACAACCACATTAACTTAGAATGCAACACATATTCTGACATTCACTGGAATGCAACACTCTCAGAACACTACAAACAATTAAAAACATCCACTATGTACAAACACGGCAGATGCAACAAGAAACTTCAGTTGCAGATTATACAAATAAAATTGCGCTTATTTGGGAACGATCAGATAACGACGGTAGCCACTGTTAAAGGGACATTGTAGGATAAATGAAAATTTCATTATTCAGATAGGACTTTTAATTTTCACCAACCTTCCTAGATTAAACCAAACATAGGTAGGCTCATATGCTAATTTTTTAAACCTTTGAGGACTGCCTCTTATCATAGGCTGTATAAATCTCATTACAACACCAAGAGACAAAATACACGTAAGCCTTATAAATAAAACTAAAACTGTGATCAGATAAATTAGCAAGTTATATAAATGCAGTAGAATCAGATAAAATGTGCATCATTTGTTTGCTGACCCCTATTGCCTTAATTAGGGGTGTTTATTTGTAGACACCTTATAGACCACGGCTTAGCTGTTAAGCAGCAATCAAAGTCATTGCAATAATAGTGGTAGACTAGTTAATAACCAAATAACTATATATATTTTAAAGTGTCACGGAAATCACTTCATTAAATAATATTTCATTTATTCATTGAACGCAGTGGGGGTTATTTTAGATAACAAAGAGTTATATCTGTGATATACAGTTTGACAGCCACAGAAATAAAATTATCATTTTTAAGAAATGTTCTTCAAGATGGATTAGTTCAGATACTCTTTGTACCCACATTTCTATAGTAGGGGGTTTCTTTTGAACTCCAGTTTTTGGCCATCAAAAATTTTATGCTATTTGACATTATGAAAAATAGTTTGAGGGAGGGTTTATGTTTTATCTGGGGGGTTTGTTTAACAACCAGAGCAAGGGATCTAGTGGGAATTGTGTTTCAAGTATGTCTTCTATTTCAGAAATGACTGATCTCCATAGTTTTGGATGGCAGGTGCACCACCACCACATGTGGGCCATACCACTGTTACCAGACCACAGCGCCAGCATTTGTTTTGGGATTTGTAAAATAGTCGGTGTAGTTTTTGTGGTGTGTAGTACCACCTATGGAGTAGTTTTAAGTTAATTTCTGTGGTAGCCGTAGAGATGGAGGTCTTAAGTGTTGTGCTGATTATCTTTGACCTTATGTGCAGTGGTATTATTATTCCCAGATCCCTTTCCCAACTCTCCATGTATGGGACAAGGTACCCCGGGAAGGGTGTAATCAATATCTTATAAATCTGTGATAAGGTGTGACGGACTGGGGGAGCCTTTATACATAATTGCTCGAATGTAGTCAGAGGTCTAGTCATATTTGGAGATTGCTTATGATTTGTGAGGAAGTTGTGTACTCGTCTGTATGTAAACCAGTTATCTAAACAGGAGAAACCTTGTTGTACCAACTCCGTCTGTGGTTTGATCTGTTCGTTTTGAATTACCCAACAGGCTGGGAAGTCGTGGAGGTGGGAAGGGTATAAGTGTTTATTTATGCTCGGCCCTAGGTCAAGTTCGCCATTTTTAATGAGAGAAGTTAATGGCGAGGGTCTGGAGGAGAGATTCGGAAACAGGGTCAATGTGCTATTCCATACTTTTTTTCACCATTTTTTAACTAACATTTTTACACATTTGTTTTGTTTTTATATATATTTATATATATATAATATATATATATTTATATATATATATATATATATATATATATATATATATATATATATATATTTCTCTTGTTAAGTGTATCCAGTCCACGGATCATCCATTACTTATGGGATATTCTCCTTCCCAACAGGAAGTTGCAAGAGGATCACCCACAGCAGAGCTGCTATATAGCTCCTCCCCTAAATGTCATATCCAGTCATTCTCTTGCAAGCCTCAACCAAGATGGAGGTCGTAAGAGGAGTGTGGTGTTTTATACTTAGTTATTCTTCAATCAAAAGTTTGTTATTTTTAAATGGTGCCGGAGTGTACTGTTTATCTCAGGCAGTATTTAGAAGAAGAATCTGCCTGTGTTTTCTATGATATTAGCAGAAGTAACTAAGATCCATGGCTGTTCACATATTCTGAGGAGTGAGGTAACTTCAGAAAGGGAATGGCGTGCAGGTTTTCCTGCAATATGGTATGTGCAGTTAATATTTTTCTAGGGATGGAATTTGCTAGAAATGCTGCTGATACCAAACTAATGTAAGTAAAGCCTTAAATGCAGTGACAGCGACTGGTATTAGGCTTATTAATAGAGATGCATACTCTTATAAAAATGTAATATAAAACGTTTTGCTGGCATGTTTAATCGTTTTTATATGTATTTGGTGATAAAACTTATTGGGGCCTAGTTTTTTTCCACATGGCTGGCTTGAATTTGGCCTAGAAACAGTTACCTTAGGCTTCCACTGTTGTAATATGAGTGGGAGGGGCCTATTTTGCCGTTTTTTTGCACAGCAAAAATTACAGACACAGACATCCAGCTCTTCCTGCATGATCCAGGACATCTCTGGAGGGCTCAAAAGGCTTCAAAGTCGTTTTTGAGGGAGGTAAAAAGCCACAGTAGAGCTGTGGCAGTTTGTTGTGACTGTTTTGAAAAAGAAAAAAAACAAAAAAAAAACGTTTTTGTCTTTTATTATTTTTTGAGAAATTAAGAGGCAAGCGCGATTGCTCTGGGGTTTAGGAGAAATACAGAGCGCGCAGATGCTGTAAGGGCCATGTCTGATACTGCGTCACAATATGCAGATCATGAGGACGGAGAGCTTCAGTCTGTGGGTGACATCTCTGATTCGGGGAAATCCTGATTCAGAGATTTCTAATTTTAAATTTAAGCTTGATAACCTCCGTGTGTTGCTTGGGGAGGTATTAGCTGCTCTGAATGACTGTAAACACAGTTGCAGTACCAGAGAAATTGTGGTAGGCTGGATACATACTATGTGATACCGGTTGTGTACTGATGTTTTTCCTATACCTAAAAGGCTACAGATATTATTAGCAAGGAGTGGGATAGACCGGGTGTGCCTTTTTCCCCACCTCCTATATTTAGAAAAATGTTTCCAATAGACGCCACTACACGGGACTTATGGCAGACAAGTCCCCTAAGGTGGAGGGAGCAGTTTCTACTTTAGCAAAGCATACTACTATCCCGGTTGAGGGACAGTTGTGCTTTTTCAGATCCAATGGATAAAAATTGGAGGGTTACCCTTAAGAAAATGTTTATTTAACAAGGTTTTATTTTACAGCCCCTTGCATGCATTGCGCCTGTCACAGCCGCGGCGGCTATTCTGGTTTGAGGCCCTGGAAGAGGCCATCCATACAGATCCATTGACTGAAATTATTGACAAGCTTAGAACACTTAAGCTAGCTAACTCATTTGTTTCTGATGCCATTGTTCATTTGACTAAACTAACGGCTAAGAATTCCGGATTCGCCATACAAGCTCGTAGGGCACTATGGCTTTAAATCCTGGTCAGCTGACGTGACTTCGAAGTCTAAATTACTCAAAATTCCTTTCAAGGGGCAGACCTTATTCGGGCCCTGGTTTGAAGGAAATTATTGCCGACATTACTGGAGGTAAGGGTCACACCCTTCCTCAGGACAGGGCCAAAGCAAAGGCCAAACAGTCTAATTTTCGTGCCTTTCGAAATTTCAAGGCAGGTGCAGCATCAACTTCCTCCGCTTCAAAACAAGAGGGAACTTGTGCTCAATCTAAGCAGGCCTGGAAACCTAACTAGTCCTGGAACAAAGGCAAGCAGGCCAGAAAGCCTGCTGCTGCCTCTAAGACAGCATGAAGGAACGGCCCCCTAGACCGGCGACGGATCTAGTAGGGGGCAGACTTTCTCTCTTCGCCCAGGCGTGGGCAAGAGATGTTCAGGATCCCTGGGCGTTGGAGATCATATCTCAGGATATCTTCTGGACTTCAAAGCTTCCCCTCCACAAGGGAGATTTCATCTTTCAAGGCTATCTGCAAATCAGATAAAGAAAGAGGCATTCCTACGATGTGTGCAAGACCTCCTAGTTATGGGAGTGATCCATCCAGTTCCGCGGACGGAACAAGGACAGGGTTTTTATTCAAATCTGTTTGTGGTTCCCAAAAAAGAGGGAACCTTCAGACCAAATTCCTCAGAGTTCCATCTTTCAAAATGGAAACTATTCGGACCATCCTACCCATGATCCAAGAAGGTCAGTACATGACCACAGTGGACTTAAAGGATGCCTACCTTCACGAGTCTCCTTCTTAGGGACTCTTATAGATTCTGTAGAAATGAAAATTTACCTGACGGAGTCCAGGTTATCAAAAATTCTAAATTCTTGCCGTGTTCTTCACTCCATTCCGCGCCCTTCGGTAGCTCAGTGTATGGAGGTAATCGGCTTAATGGTAGCCGGCAATGGACATAGTGCCATTTGCGCGCCTTTATCTCAGACCGCTGCAATTATGCATGCTGAGTCAGTTGGAATGGGGATTACACAGATTTGTCCCCTCTGCTAAATCTGGATCAAGAGACCAGAGATTCCTCTTCTCTGGTGGTTGTCTCGGGTATGCCTGTCCAAGGGTATGACCTTTTGCAGGCCAGATTGGACAATTGTAACAACAGATGCCCAGCCTTCTAGGTTGGGGTTGCACTCTGGAATTCCCTGAAGGCACAGGGATCGTGGACTCAGGAGGAGAAACTCGTTCCAATAAATATTCTGGAGTTAGAGCAATATTCAATGCTCTTCTGGCTTGGCCTCAGTTAGCAACCCCTGAGGTTCATCAGATTTCAGTCGGACAACATCACGACTGTGGCTTACATCAACCATCAAGGGGGAACCAGGAGTTCCCTAGCGATGTTAGAAGTCTCAAATATAATTCGCTGGGCAGAGTACCACTCTTGCCACCTGTCAGCAATCCATATCCCAGGCGTGGAGAACTGGGAGGCGGATTTTCTAAAGTCGCTCAGACTTTCCATCCGGGGGAGTGGGAACTCCATCCGGAGTGTTTGCTCAGTTGATTCATCGTTGGGGCAAACCAGAGTTGGATCTCATGACGTCTCGCCAGAACGCCAAGCTTCCTTGTTACGGATCCAGGTCCAGGGACCCAGAAGCGACGATGATAAATGCTCTAGCAGCGCCTTGGTTCTTCAACCTGGCTTATGTGTTTCCAACCGTTTCTCTGCTCCCTCGACTGATTGCCAAAATCAAACAGGAGGAGAGCCTTGGTGATTCTGATAGCACCTGCGTGGCCACGCAGGACTTGGTATGCAGACCTAGTGGACATGTCATCCTTTCCACCATGGACTCTGCCTCTAAGACAGGACCTTCTGATACAAGGTCCTTTCAATCATCCAAATCTAATTTCTCTGAGACTGACTGCATGGAGATTGAACGCTTGATTCTATCAAAGCGTGGCTTCTCCAAGTCAGTCATTGATACTTTAATACAGGCACGAAGCCTGTTACCAGGAAAATCTACCACAAGATATGGAGTAAATATCTTTATTGGTGTGAATCCAAGAATTACTCAATGGAGTAAGGTTAGGATTCCTAGAATATTGCCTTTTCTCCAAGAGGGCTTGGACAAAGGATTATCAGCTAGTTCCTTAAAGGGGACAGATTTCTGCTCTGTCTATTCTTTTGCACAAGCGTCTGGCAGAGGTTCCAGACGTCCAGCATTTTTGCTAGGCTTTGGTTAGAATTAAGCCTGTGTTTAAACCTGTTGCTCCCCCGTGGAGCTTAAACTTGGTTCTTAAAGTTCTTACAAGGAGTTCCGTTGGAACCCCTTCATCCATTGATATTAAACTTTTATCTTGGAAGTTCTGTTTTTGATGGCTATTTCCTCGGCTCGGAGAGTCTCTGATCTATCTGCCTTACAATGTGATTCTCTTTATCTGATTTTTTCATGCAGATAAGGTAGTCCTGCGTACCAAACCTGTGTTTTTACCTAAGGTGGTTTCTAACAAGAATATCAATCAAGAGATTGTTGTTCCATCATAGTGTCCTAATCCTTCTTCAAAGAAGGAATGTCTTTTACATAATCTGGACGTAGTCCGTGCCTTGAAGTTTTACTTACAAGCTACTAAAGATTTTCGTCAAACATCTACCCTGTTTGTCATTTACTCTGTACAGAGGAGAGGTCAAAAAGCTTCGGCAACCTCTCTTTCCTTTTGGCTTCAGAGCATAATACGCCTAGCCTATGAGACTGCTGGACAGCAGCCCCCTGAAGATTACAGCTCATTCTACTAGAGCTGTGGCTTCCACCTGGGCCTTTAAAATGGAGGCCTCTGTTTGAACAGATTTGCAAGGCCGCGACTTGGTCTTCGCTTCACACTTTTTAAAAATTTTACAAATTTGACACTTTTGCTTCTTCGGAGGCTGTTTTTGGGAGAATAAGGTTCTTCAGGCAGTGGTTCCTTCCGCTTAATCCTGCCTTGTCCCTCCCATCATCCGTGTACTTTAGCTTTGGTATTGGTATCCCATAAAGTAATGGATGATCCGTGGACTGGATAACAAGAGAAAACCATAATTTATGCCTTACCCTGATAATTTATTTCTCTTGTAGTATATCCAGTCCACGGCACGCCTGTCCTTTTAAGGCAGGGTCTAAATTTTAATTAAATACAGTCACCACTGCACCCTATGGTTTCTCCTTTCTCTGTTTGTTTTCGGTCGAATGACTGGATATGACATTTAGGGGAGGAGCTATATAGCAGCTCTGCTGTGGGTGATCCTCTTGCAACTTCCTGTTGGGGAAGGAGAATATCCCATAAGTAATGGATGATCCGTGGACTGGGATACCCTACAAGTAGAAATAAATTTATCAGGTAAGCATAAATTATGTTATTTATATATATATATAGTATATATTTATTTATATATATATATATAATATATAGTATATATATATATATATATATATATATATATATATGGTATTTATTTTTGCTTTTATCTATTTTTTCACATTTTTTCACATTTTTCACATACCGTCTACATTTGATTGTTTCATCACTTCAGTTTTTGATTTTCTCATCGTGTGCATTCACTCCAGTTTTGCCAGTCTCAACATTTGGAGGACAAACCCTTGTGTGACTGTGTGACTTCTAAAGCTTTTCAGGATTTTACCTATAGGACAGTCTTTTGGACATTCATTGAACATTTTTTAGGAGACTTATTATATCCGGATCTTATTATCATTGTAATTTTATTTTGGTTTTACATTTATTTCTATGTCATTACTATTTGTATTAAATTAAGATTTTAACATTTAATCTCCCATTATGGGCTTTTTTATGTCATTTTTTTTTATTTATTTTTTTATTATGTTTTTTTTTTATTTTATAAACTTTTTTATTGAGGGACTGAAACAAAACAACATCCATGTGTACAATAAGAGTCAAAAATTCACATCACATTTGATTTTGATATGTAATTAAACAGTTAAAGTCCTCATTTTCTTTTTCCCCCCTATGTTGCTGGTTGAGGTCACTCTTGGACCACATTAACAGGTTATGTATCTCCAGGGGTTGACTTAAGGTAAGGAAGTAAATAAACATATAAAGGAAACAGCATCTATAAGATAATCATTGTAGAAATAATAGTTTCACTATGGTCATAGACATATTAGTGCCAGATCTGGACACATTGGCATAATAATATTTCTGTGAAACCCACATGCCGATATAAAATCAATAGGCTATAAGATGTCTAGCTAAGGTGTTTTCCTAATTTAGCCCCCTCTATCAGTGCTAGGGATCTATCTTATGTCTATATTGCCAATAGGGTGAACGATTGTTATGCGCAGAAGGCTATTTAAAGGAGCCAATTTTGCATCTTAAGTATATTAAGTATATAAAGATGACTGCTAGGGAATACCTCTGAATTGTATGTTGTGGTATCACTAACCCTAATAACTTGCCCCTATATTATGATACAATCAAAACTGCTTCAATACATAAAGACTAACATCAGTGCTTCCTTGGGCGCCCTAACAGAAGTAGCTTTTAACGGGACATGTTTCAGTTAGGGAAGAGGGATTTGCAAGTTAGGAGGTCATCCCTGCCTGCATTTTAATAATATCGACAGAGGGGCCAGCATGCAAGCAGCGTGATCACATCTATTGCCTTAAAGTGGTAGTCTGTTAGGTTCCCTGGTACTGTCTGGGCTGCTCTGTTTTACTTATAATACTCCCCGCGGCTACAACCGCTAGCCGCATGTAGTAATCTGATAATAGGGCAGCTTCATATATGGAGGGGCTTCCCCACCTACGTTCCCCACGGAAACCTCCTCAAGAGATCCACCCCATGTATACACAGCTAGGTGTCCTTATTGTCGGCTTTACAATTCACAGTGTAATAACGTAGGACACATAAGATATGTGCTGTAACCATAAACAAAAACAATAACCGTGCCAAAGAACTGTTAAAATATTATGCATTCTCTATTGAGACCAGCAGTGACACCGCTGCCAGCGATATAGAAATGTTCCTTAAACCGGGGTGATAATATAAGCTCATGTTTTCTAACAGCAGTTCCACCAGTGTGCGCTACCCCCAATGTCTCATTAGGTAAGACCTCTCTGTATCTAAGTTCATGCGGAGTGTTGTGGGACCTGGGCCAAGAGTGTGAACATATCCGCTATCTTCCCAGAGACTTTTGCAGAGTGGGCACTCATGAAACTAAGCAATACACCATCTTGAATAGTTTCTCCTGCCACTCGGATCACTATTGCTGATTTCGGCGCTCTCCCATCCGGCCATTTTCTGTATTTTGTGTCCCCAGTAGTTGTTATGCTCCTGTCAGTGAGCATGGAATCAGGCTTGTCTCGCAGTGATATTCCAGCCTTGGGCAGTGGAGTCAGGTTTGGCACAGTCCCTAAGGTGGTCCGGTCTGTATATCTTCAGTGCCAGGGAGGTATTCCCCTGGTTTGTATACATACTTTGGTGCAAGGGATACTGCTGTGGCATCGGGGCTGCACTGCGGCTTTGTCTCATATTCTAGATGCTCCTTCGGGTGATTATCAGTCTCGTTTTCCATAGATAGACGGCCCAGCAAGTAGTCATAGGGCGCCCCTTCAATTAGCCGATTTATAAGGGATTCAAGCTTTGCGGGTAAAACCACTAAGTATGTTGAGCTGTTTTGTTCTTCCTACATCCGTCATAATGGCGGATTGTTACTTCTCTGTTCCCCGAAGCCTTGCAACAACCAGGTGATGATAAGCAGTGGGTTAGTTGTTTTGTCCAGTTGGCGGTTTGTGGTTTGAAGAGATCCAGTAAGTCTGGCAATACAGACAGCACCGGTAACCAGCTCTTCCTGGGGGGGGGATGTGTATGCCTGTGAAAAGTAGGCCGCCGCCTCAGGCCTTTATGCTCCGTTCTGAGCTCCCAGCGTCATAAAAACAGCCAAATGATGTTAAAAAGGTCCACAGTTACTAGTACTGTGGGGAGATTGTAGCTTTGTGGTCTTATTTTTGCTGTTAAGTGATGGTAATCTACCAGAGCTAGCAGAAAATGCGTCTTATCCAGATCGCTGTACGGACACGCCCCTTTTTTATGTCATTTTAATATACTAAGGGCTTTTAACTTATTGGAGTCTGACCAGAACATTGGGCCAGCTATTACCCAGCCTTTCTAGGCGCTTTATATTTATTCTTTACCTTTCCACAGTTCATTTGAGGCCAGCTAGGAGGCCTCACATATAAAGCATAAGGGTAACTACCTGTGGCGCTCATCTATTTGTTTAATGTCTTACGTTCTCTCCCTGCTCCTGCCCTGCATTAAAAAATTTCCCTCTGAGACTCGTAGCCACCCAGATGGGATTCTAATCCAGGCCAAATCATATTACCCCCCTTTTATCAAGTAATTAAATTTGTGCTAGTCTTGCAGCATAATAATAATCCCAAAGATTGGGGCAATATATGTATGTACAGTATATATATACTGTACATACATATACATCTTTTGACATGTATATGTATCTATCTCTATTTTGCCTGCTTTTTATTTTCTAACACTTGAGACCTCATCTTTGAGCCCTTATAACTTTTATTGTGCAATATTTTTTTGAATAATTTTTATTAGATGGTGTTATGTGTGTAACTGTACTTTGTAATGTATTTGATGTGTTTTGTGGACACTTTTTTGTTTTGCAAAATAGTTAACCAGAGCTCTTAGGTTGCGCTACATCAGCGCACGTTAACTTCAATGGCGCTCAAGCAATCGCGTTTACTTTTAACTTGTAATATGAGCGAAAAAACACGATAAACCCCTTTTCGCTTGCACGTAACTGTTAGGGCTCCATTTTCAATGTAGCCCTATATTGTTAATGTTTCTCTCTTATTGGTTTTGAAAAAAAGACAAGCCTGTAATCATTTTTAAGAGCTGTGCCTCCTTTCTTTCTGTAACTAATGTTTGTCTTTATAAATCAAGCTGGTTAAAAAAAGTGTACTAGGTGAACATATCTCAACAAATTAGTTTAACATGTGTGAACCAGTAATTTTCATGTTGTCATTATGCCAATAAGATACTGAGCACTGTAAGTAACCTCATGGGATGCCAGAAATTCACAGTTACCAGCAAACCCTAACTTTTTCACCCATTCACTAACACTACCTGTCAGGGAAGCACATGGGTGTGATCTGTCAGAGTTTAAAGATAAAATGTAGAGGGAATGCGACAATGGAACTGTACACAAACCAAAGCTAGTACCTCAGTGTCACTTGCCATCTGATGCCACTAACAGTGGTACAGTGCATAAAGAAATGGTGGCAGGATATTGGGGCAAAATACCAGGTGCCAGATCCCTTATGACAACAATTATCAAACGCTGCTGTATATATGTCACCCTTAGTTATCAAAGAACATTAATAGCAAATGCTTATTTAAATAAGCCACACTTGAAGTGGTGGATAATTGACAGAAAAAGTCATCTTAGTATGAAACTGTCCAAGGCAAGAGGACTTAATATCTCAAACATAGATAAAAAATAACAATAATGAACCGAATCACAGAATAGCAAACCGTTTCTCAGCCAAAATCTAAAAATAAACACAATAGTGGAAGTAGGAGAGTTGGAGGAATGGGGGAGGGGGAAGGCTTTAACCTTACTGCAGGTCCTGGGAACCGAGTACTTAAGGGGTCAATTTATTAAATGGTGAGCGGACTTGATTCGCTATAGCGAATCATGTCCGCTTGACATCACTAAATGCCGACAGCATTTCTAGTAAAATGCTAATGAAAATACTTGTCCAATGCCGCCCCATGCTCACTGGTGGTCAATTGGCCGCTAGCAGGTGTGTCAATCATCCCGATCAGATCGGGATGATTTCAGTGCGCTGCTTCTTAACTTCTGTTTCTGGCGGAGAAACGATGGGTGTAAAAAGCAGCATCCGCTGCTTGTTAAATCTACCCCTCGCCTCCTGTTAGAGTGGCCAAGGCTCTGAGAAGAAGAGGATGGGTTAGTGCTGTCCATAGCGCTTTGAGGCAAGTATTAACCCCTTAAAAAATTAAAGGAAAAGAATAAATACTAAAGATTTTCGGCAGAATTTTTTCATTGTCTTTGTGCATTTATTCGGATTTTTGTTTTGTTAAAATGAAAACGAACAGATGATAACATTTTTTTTACGAATATGCATATTTGTGACTAAAACAAATGCACATCCCTATTAATTATTGTCTAATAGAGGCTAATTGGTGCTCTTAAAAGAGTATAATAAAACCAATCAATTTCATGGGGTGCCCAATAACACAATATCTTGCACATCAAAGGAGAACTGCTAGCAAAATAGAAAAAACTAAAATTATAACAGCAAACTTATGTAACTTTGCTTGCAAAGCTGTTCAAGGAAATGTTTGTAATAGTTATATACTCCCTTAAATGTTATGTTAAAGTTGTCTTGCTGAATAGAAAAAAGCTGTCTCCATGAGCTGTCTGTGAGATTTACACTTACACTTCCTTTAAAAGTGAATGCCCCACATTTAAATAAGTGGTCCATTCACTTCAATTTACTTTCAAAATATCATGTGCAATTCCAATTGACCTATTTTATTTATTTGTAATATGAACAATAAAAGGTTACGGTTTATGTGAGTTATCCGCCAGAATGGTGTTTTGGATGTCACAATTGCAATACCTTGCAGCACTGGTCTTGCTACTTGTTATATCATGTTTAAACAGTTTAACACCATTTCTTATTTATAAGTAAGTAGGTCATATTTTTTAGAATACCCTTACGTGGGTTAATCTGAGGTTTAGTCATTGTGAGCTACACATTTGAAGCTTTAAAAAAATCTGAATTTGCTTGTGCTTAAAGGGACAGTCAAGTCCAAAAAAAACTTTCATGATTCAAATAGGGCATGTAATTTTAAACAACTTTCCAATTTACTTTTATCACCAATTTTGCTTTGTTCTCTTGGTATTCTTACTTGAAACCTAACTTTAGGAGGTTCATATGCTAATTTCTTAGACCTTGAAGGCCGCCTATAATCTAAATGCATTTTGATAGTTTTTTCACCACTAGAGGGCATTAGTTCATGTGTGTCATATAGATAACATTGAGTTCATGCACGTGAATTTACCCATGGAGTCAGCTCTGATTGGCTAAAATGCAAGTCTGTCAAAAGAACTGAAATAAGGGGGCAGTCGGCTGAGGCTTATATACAAGGTAATTACAGAGGTAAAACATGTATAATTATTAACTGTGTTGGTTATGCAAAACTGGAGAATTGGTAATTAAGGGATAATCTTTTAAAACAACAAAAATTCTGGTGTTGACTGTCCCTTTAAGCATTGAAATACCCTAGAAACTGAGCTTTTAGGCATAGTTGAGAAAAACTAATCTACGTAATTCTGCATCAATTTAAAGATACAACTCTGAACACTATTTCCATCTTTTATCTTCTATTAGAAAGCCCTCTTCCCATAATGAATGTCATCACTCAAATGTCCTGTTTCAGATCATGATCCATTAAAGGGATAGTAAAGTGAAAATTAAACTTTCATGATTCAGATAGGGCATGCAATTTTAAGCGACTTACTAATTTACTTTTATCATCAAATTTGCTTTGTTCCCCTTGGTGGTATTTTTGAAAATCTAAACCTAGCTAGGCTCACACTGATTTCTAAACCACTTGAAAACTGCATCTTAGCTCAGAGCATTTTGAAAGTTTTTCACAGTTAGAGAGTACTAGTTCATGTGTGTCATATAGATAAAGTTGATGCTCACTCCAGTGGAGTTATTTAGGAGTCTGCACTAATTGGCTAAACTGCATGTCTGTCAAAAGCACTGAGAAAAGGAGGCAGTCTGCAGAGGCCTTAGATACAAGGCAATCACAGAGGTAAAAACATATATTAATATAACTGTGTTGGTTATGCAAAACTGGGGATATGGGTAATAAAGGGATTATCTATTCTTTTTAAACAATCCAAATTCTGGTGCAGACTGTCCCTTTAAGTTTGATGCAGATGGCGCCTGGAAAAGATCACAAAGAAATGTTCTGTAGACGGTTTGAGTGGAAAACAGGCAGACAACCAACTATCTGATGTAAGACTCGGAACAAATCAAATATGATTAGATCTTCCTGATTCTTAATCTAGGAACACACAAAGTTTTAGAGCAAAACTGTTATACAGTTATTCATATTATTTACTTTTCTCTTAAAGACCTCAGCTGATTGGTAAAAACTGACAGGTCTATACAATGTATGTTCATGTGTTCTTTCAAATCATCATCAGATTGTGCTGTGTGAAACAGATGAATAAAACAGTGATCACACATGAAACACAAAGATGTGAATAGAGCCGAATTGACCTACCAGGATACCAGGAGATTTCCCGTTGGGCAGCAGCAGCTAGGGATGGAAAGCTACAATTTAAAGGGGTGATTCATGGATGCAATTGGGTTGTAGGTATATAACTTCAATCTGGCACTTTTTATTTAATGCAAAGTAATTATAATTTAATTCTGAAAAAAATATTGGGGAGAAGTGTCCCAGTAATCTCCGTTGAGATAAATGGTGCATGTGCATTCTACCCGACTCAACTGCAAATAGGGCTGGTCTTCATAATTTTACAGGGCTGCTTTTTATTCCCAGACTGGCTCTGAATGTGAACCTTGCATATCACAAAAGCAAAAGTTATGAATGATATTAGGCTTCACCCTCCTGAACTTTTGATCCTATAATTGGAATGGATTAAGGCTGGATCAGTAAGCACATCTGACACTGCTTCATGACATAATATTGTTTGTAATGTATTTAAGGCAAATTCTACTAAGAGATGCATTTGAGAAAACCATTTGATACAAATTTGAAAACAAAAATCAGTTAAAAGGATAAATATGTACTGCATTTGTATGTAAATTATAACAATTATTCTGTTGGTTTTGAAATTATAGTGAAAATGTTCTATTACAAGTGAAGCATTAAACATCAACATAAAACATATTTTTATGTAATTTTTAGATATATTAACCAATTTGAAACAAAGAAGAAAAAAATACCTTTATTGGTTCATGCTAATCATGTTTGCTTCCTCGAACTTTGCCAGAAGAGAATAAAGACATTTTACAAGCACATAGTTTTATTACTGATAAAATATACAGTATGTAACTATTCAGGAAACATTCAGCTAGATTACGAGTTTTTGTGGTAAGCTGAAAAAGCAGCTTTAACAGCTCCCTAACGCTGAATTTTTTACTACCGCTGGTATTACGAGTCTTGCAGGTTTAGGGGGCACCACACACTTTTTTTGGCCTTTACCGCAAACCGACTTACGTAAAGTTGGTAAAACCCTTTTTTCTATGGGACTTCCCATAGTGCTGGTATTGCGAGTTTGTCCTGGACGGCCAAAAGTGAGCGGTACAACCCTCTACCTCCAAGATTCCAACGCTTTCTAAAGTCAGTAGTTATGAGTTTTACACTACAACACCGTAGCATAAAACTCATAACTAAATTGCTAAAAGTACACTAACACCCATAAACTACCTATTAACCCCTAAACCCAAGGCCACGCCCCCATCGCAAACACTATAATACAATTTTTAACCCCTGATCTTCCGCTCCGGACATTGCCACCACTATAATGAACATATTAACCCCTAAACCGCCGCACTCCCGCCTCGCAAACACTATGCCCCCATAACATCGCTGCCACCTACATTATACTTATTAACCCCAATCTGCCACCCCTAACATCGCCGCAACCTACATTATATTTATTAACCCCTAATCTGCCATCCCCAACGTCGCCACCACCTATTCTAAATTTTTTAACCCTTTAAACCTAAGTCTAACCCTAACCCTAACACCCCCTAACTTAAATATAATTTAAATAAATCTAAATAAAATTACTATCATTAATTAAATAATTCCTATTTAAAACTAAATACTTGCCTATAAAATAAACCCTAAGCTAGCTACAATATAACTAATAGTTACATTGTATCTAGCTTAGGGTTTTATTTTTATTTTACAGTCAAGTTTGTATTTATTTTAACTAGGTAGAATAGTTATTAAATAATTATGAACTATTTAATAACTACCTAGCTAAAATAAATACAAATGTACCTGTAAAATAAAACCTAATCTAAGTTACACTAACACATAACACTACACTACAATTAAATAAATTCCCTAAATTGAATACAATTAAATAAATTAAATTAAATTAGCTAAATCACAAAAAAAAACAAACACTAAATTACAGAAAATAAAAACAAATGACAAGATATTTAAACTAATTACACCTAATCTAATAGCCCTATCAAAATTTAAAAAAGCCCCCCTAAAATAAAAAAAACCCTAGCCTAAACAAAACTATCAATAGCCCTTAAAAGGGCCTTTTGCGGGGCATTGCCCCAAAGAAATCAGCTCTTTACCTGTAAAAATAAATCAAACAAACCCCCCAACAGTAAAACCCACCACCCACACAACCAACCCCCAAATAAAAGCCTAACTAAAAAAAACCTAAGCTCTATTGCAGGCCCAAAGCCCTAACCTACAAAAATAAATCCACCCAATACACCCTTAAAAAAATCCTAACACTAACCCCCGAAGATTCACTTACCGGGAGAAGTCTTCATCCAAACGGCAAGATGTCCTCAACGAAGCCGGCAGAAGTGGTCTTCCAGATGGGCAGAATTCTTCATTCAGACGGCATATTCTATCTTCTTCCGACGGACTACCGATGAATGAAGGTACCTTTAAATGATGTCATCTAAGATGGCGTCCCTTAATTCCGATTGGCTGATAGAATCAGCCAATCGGAATTAGGTAGAAAAAATCCTATTGGCTGATCGGATCAGTCAATTGGATTGCGCTTGCATTCCATTGGCTGATTGGAACAGCCATAGAATGCGAGCTCAATCCTATTGGCTGATTGGATCAGGGTTTGGTTGTGTGGGTGGTGGTTTTTACTGTTGGGGGGTTGTTTTGTATTTTTTTCTTACAGGTAAAAGAGCTGATTTCTGTAAGGGGCTATTTATAGTTTAGTTTAAGCTAGGGATTTTTTTTTATTTTGGGGGGCTTTTTTTATTTTGATAGGGCTATTAGATTCAGGTGTAATTAGTTTAAATATCTTGTAATTTGTTTTTTATTTTCTGTACTTTAGTGTTTTTTTTGTGATTTAGCTAATTTAATTTAATATATTTAAATTGTATTAATTTAGGGAATTGATTTAATTGTAGTGTTAGGTGTTAGTGTAACTTAGGTTAGGTTTTATTTTACAGGTAACTTTGCATTTATTTTAGCTAGGTAGTTATTAAATAGTTAATAACTATTAGTAACTATTCTACCTAGTTAAAATAAATACAAACTTGCCTGTAAAATAAAAATAAACCCTAAGCTAGATACCAATGTAACTATTAGTTATATTGTAGCTAGGTTAGGGTTTATTTTATAGGTCAGTATTTAGTTTTAAATAGGAATTATTTAGTTAATGATAGGAATTTTATTTGAATTTATTTAATTTATATTTAAGTTAGGGGAGTGTAGGGTTAGACTTAAATTTAGGGGTTAATACATTTAATATAGTGGCGGCGACGTTGGGGCAGCAGATTAGGGGTTAATAAATATAATGTAGGTGTCGGCGATGTTGGGGGCAGCAGATTAGGGGTTAATATAATGTAGGTGGCGGCGATGTCCGGAGCGGCAGATTAGGGTTTAATAAGTATAATGTAGGTGTCGGTGATGTCGGGGGCGGCAGATTAGGGTTAATAAGTGTAAGATTAAGGGTGTTTAGACTCGGGGTTCATGTTAGGGTGTTAGGTGTAAACATAAATGTGTTTCCCCATTGGAATCAATGGGGCTGCGTTACTGAGATTTACGCTGCTTTCTTGCAGATGTTAGACTTTTTCTCAGCCGGCTCTCCCCATTGATGTCTAGGGGGAAATTGTGCACGAGCACATATAACCAGCTCACCGCTCACTTAAGCAGCAGTAGTATTGGAGTGCAGTGTGGAGCTCAATTTTGCTCTCTCACTCACTTCTTGCCTGTTAACGCCGGGTTTGTAAAAACCGTAATACCAGCGCTGCAGGGAAGTGAGTGGTGAGAAAAAACTGCTCGCTAGCACCGCACAGCTCATAACGCAAAACTCGTAATCTGGCCGACTGTAATTTGCATAATCTATAAAAAGTGTTGATGCAAATGAAAAATGGTTCTTATTAAATAATTTTTTGTCATTTGCCATATGCTATTGGAACACATTATGATCAGTTTAACTGTATGCATTTATTGTTTAAAATGTTAAATGCTGTTGGTATTTTTTTTTTTATTTTTTTTTAAACGTTTTTTTTTTATTGAGGATCAGGTTCAAACAAATATCATCACATAACAATGAAACAGTGATACATTGGACTGTACAAGAACATAGCCAGTTACACAACAATAACTGGCTTGCAACCGGGAATTAAACTTATGGGGGGTCGATCCCGATAAAAATCGTCGCCCGCAAAAGCAGGCGACGCCAATATTTGCGCGGGTTTGGTATCCTATATACGGCGTAACCTAGAAGTTACGCGCAGTATATTTCTGCCGTCGGGCCGTCGTAGTTTTTTGGGCCATAGGCAGGTATACCAAACCCGCGCAGTTTGGTATCCAATCTACAGCGTAAGGACTTACGTGGCGAAAATGGAGAAATCTACTCCATTTTCACCTCGCCACAAAAAGCAGCCCGTAAGAAGCCTTACGCTGAGTATTGGAGCCCCGTAAGACTCTCTAAACTAGCTGCTAAATAAACCTAACACCTAACGCATGCCGCAATGTCTATCTAACTGTCAACCGCGATCTGCAAAATAAAACTAACATCTAACGCATGCGCAATGTCTATCTACCTGTCAACCGTGATCCCCCGCCGCAAATCCCTAATAATAGTATTTAACCCCCTAAACCCGCCGCCATCTACATAAAACTAACCCCCTACTGTGAGCCCCTAAAACCCGCCCGCCATCTACCTGATCCTATCCCCTAACTTCTGACCCCCTTACAACAACCCGCCGCCAGCTATATTAATATTATTAACCCTAATCTAATATACATAAAGTAATAAACTCTATTACCAAGCCCTTAAAAGGGCCTTTTGTTGGGCTTTGCCCAAATTAACAGCTCTTTTGCCCTATAACCTGCCCCTCCCCTACACCGCCGCACTATATTAATGGTATTAACCCCTTATATAAGCCCCACCCTTACACCCGCCGCCATCTATATTAAAATTATTAACCCCTAATTTAATCTACCTACCCCGCCGCCAGCTATATTATCTATATATAACCCTAAGTATATTATAGTTAATATAGTTATTACATTATATATATTAACCCTAATTATATTAGGGTTAATATAGTTAATATAGTTACTATAGTATATATATTAACTATATTAACTCTATCCTAACCCTAACACCCCTAACTAAATTCTTATTAAATAAATCTAATTAATATTATAAACTAAAATATTCCTATTTAAATCTAAATACTTACCTATAAAATAAACCCTAAGATAGCTACAATATAATTAATAATTACATTGTAGCTATGTTAGGGTTTATATTTATTTTACAGGTAAATTGTTAATTATTTTAACTAGGTATAAATAGTTTATTAAATAGTTATTACCTATTTAATAGCTACCTAGTTAAAATAATTACCCAATTACCTGTAAAATACATCCTAACCTAAGTTACAAATACACCTACACTATCAATAAATTAAATAAACTACAAATATCTATCTAAAAATACAATTAAACTAAACTAAACTAAATTACAAAAAAACAAACACTAAATTACAAAAAATAAAAAAAAAGATTACAAGATTTTTAAGCTAATTACACCTGTTCTAAGCCCCCCTAATAAAATAATAAAGCCCCCCAAAATAAAAAAATGTCCCTACCTTATTCTAAATTAAAAAAAGTTTTAAAGCTCTTTTACCTTACCAGCCCTTAAAAGGGCTTTTTAGTGGGGCATGCCCCCAAAGAAAACTGCTCTTTTGCCTGAAAAAAAAAACACAATACCACCCCCCCACAGTACAACCCACCACCCACATACCCCTAATCTAACCCAAACCCCCCTTAAAATAAACCTAACACCTACCCCCCCTGAAGATCTCCCTACCTTGTCTTCACCACCGGGCCGAACTCCTCATCCGATCCCGGGCGATGTCTATCCAAGCGGGTAAAGAAGAGGTCTTCATCCCAGCGATGTCTTTATCCAAGCGGCAGCAAAGTCTTCTTCCATCGGGCAGAATCTTCCATGAAGCGGCATCTTTGAATCTTCTCTCTACCGACGCGGAGCATCCATCCCGGCCGACCGACTGAACAACGAATGAGGTACCTTTAAATGACGTCATCCAAGATTGGCGTCCGTCCGAATTCCGATGGGCTGATAGGATTCTATCAGCCAATCGGAATTAAGTAGAAAAATCTGATTGGCTGATTGAATCAGCCAATCAGATTCAAGTTCAATCCAATTGGCTGAACCAATCAGCCAATCAGATTGAGCTCGCCATTTTATTGGCTGATCGGAACAGCCAATAGAACGCGAAAAAAAAAGCCCTTTTCAGGGCTATTTGTAGGTTAGGACTTAGGTTTAGTGGTAGGGATAGTTTAGTATTTTAGGGGTTAAATAATTTAATATAGATGGCGGCGGGGGTAGGGGGATTAGATTAGGGGTTAATAATTTTAAAATAGATAGTGGCGGGGTAGGGGCTCACTTTAGGGGGTAGGGGAAGGTAGATGTCGGCGGGGTAGGGGCTCACTTTAGGGGGTAGGGTAAGGTAGATGGCGGCGGTGTTAGGGCTCACTTTAGGGGGTTATAGATTTAATATAGCTGGCGGCGGTTTAGGGGTTAATAACTTTATTAGGTAGCGGCGGTTTTAGGGGTTAATACATTGTTATTGTTAGGATAGTGAGGGGGTATAGCGGATAGAGGGTTAGACGTGTCGGGCTATGTTAGGGAGGCATGTTAGACAGTGCGGGTGATTTAGACTTTAGTCAGGTTTTGTAGTTTTCTAACGTGCCGCAAGTCACTGACGACGCCAGAAAATTTGTACTTGCGCAGATTTCTGGACATCGCTGGTTATCCGATTTACGGCACGTTAGCATCTGACGGCGCCGTATATGGGATAGCTAGAGTTGCGAGCTGAAACTGCGGGCAACGCGGGTTCCCTCGCTTGCGCCGCAAACTACGATCTATATCGGATCGCCGCCAAGATATCTAACTTAGTGTACAGTGGGTGAAATATCAGGTTGGTGTTTCACATTTATTTATCAATCAGGAACCCGAAACCTCAGGTTTTTCAACTTAGTTATGTTAAGTAGTATCTTGTGCAGTTAGATCTGGTAAAGGTAAGCTGTAACCATTATAATACCTATGGAGTCAAGGGTGTGGGGAAAGTGCACAAATAGATAATTAAGGGGGAGGAAAGGGGAGAGAGAAAAGAAAGAGGAGAAAGAAGAAGAAAAAAAAGGGGGGGGGCTAGGGTATCACGATTAAGGGTCCTAATTAATCTGGAAATTTCTCTGTCCATATGGACCAAGTCTCCAGATGAAAGTCTACTTTATCAAGAGTTCTATGAGAATACAGCTTGTGCGATAGAGGGTGGTTCTTTGTTTTTCCACATTCTTGCTATAGTTAGTTTGGTGGCCATGAGGAGGTAAGTTACAAGTGCTTCTTTGGCCGGGGTTAGAACTGGGAAACATAAATGGAGTAGACAGACTTCAGGGTTTAAACGGTAGGCTGATTTTTAGCAGAGTTAAGATCCTAAAGAGTCTCCACCAAAGGGGGTAGAATCCCGGTGCAGGACCCACCACACATTAAGGAGGTTACCTAACCGTCCACAGTCTCGCCAACACAAGGGGGAGTGAGTGCCATATATCCTGTGCAATGTGGAAGGAACTAAAGTGCCATCTGACTAAAATTTTATACTGTAGCTCCCAAAGAGCAGCGCAATGTAAAAGTTTCTTTGTCATGAGAATGCTCCTATGCCATGTGTCGGTGTCTACTGTGAAGCCGATCTCTCTTTCCCCAAGCTCTGTGTTGAGAAATTTTAGTTAGTGTTGAGTGCTCAAGGAGTAGGTTATAATGGAAAGAGAGGGGCATGTTTAATGCCCTTTGCTTGTGTCCATTTGACCTCCCATCTAGACAGTGGTCTTAGGTTTTGTTTGGGAAAACCCCATGATTTCAGCCCAAGAGCTGAGGCGAAAGGCCTCAAGTGTAATATTGGGGGAATTTCAATTTTTTTACAAAATTTGGGGGTGCGAAACCCATCCACCCTCGATCATAGAAATCCACAATCGTGGCGGTGGGAGACTCCGCCAAAGCTCGAGGTGCGGAGTCTGGTAAGCAGTAAAGAGCGCTCATCAGGGAAAGTGCCGGGGGAGTGATGCGGGGCTAGATCCGATTATGTCTCGCTTGATCCCAAAACCTAAGGGTGTCTACTAGTATCGGGGATATACTGTCTAGTTTATCTCTGGTGATGAGAGGGGATCCATAGCAAGTCAGGGAGAGTAAGTCCTGTTGGTAGTACTGATGTCTCAATGTTGAACCCTCCGGGATAGTCATCTGTGAGTACTCCAGTTAACTAAAGGTGATAACCGGGCTGCAGTATAGTACAATATAATAGTTAGGGAGGGCTAGGTCTCCATACACAATCGGCCTCTGAAGTGTGACTCTGGAGGTTCTCGGTCTGTTATCCCTATGAACGTAATTAGGTGACAAGGCTCTGTAGTTTGTTTAATATGGGCCTTGGAATATTGTAGGGAATGCACCTGAAGAGATAAGTGAGTTTGGGTAATAAAGGACACTTTATCGTAGCTATTCTTCTTGTCCAACATATTTCCTTGAATTCCCAGGTTACAAGAAGATTCTGAAATTCTGTTAATCTATCTGTGTAGTTTTTAGTAATGGTAATGTCAGGGCTCAAATGGGTGGCAAGAATTTTAATGGAGTGTGAGTTCCATTGGAATTTGTATGTCCTTTGTAGGGAAACTAATTCTCGGTGTGGAATATTAATGGGCAGAGCTTCAGTTTTATTGATGTTTAATTTATAAAATCTTAATTGACCAAAACTGCTGAGGGGCCTAAAGACTGCTGTTAGAGAACTATCGCGGTGAAGTTGAGAAACAGGGTTATATCATCCGCGTATAGTGAGATTTTATGAGAAGATGTTGTCAGGGGGCTCCAGAGATTTGGGAAATCAAATCTAATTGCTTGCGCCAAATTTTCAATTGCTAGTACAAAAAGAAGGGGGCGAGAGAGGGCAGCCCTGCCTTGTACCATTGGTTATGTAGAAGGGGTCTGATCTAAAGCCCACTCCCTTCACCCTAGCTGTGGGGGAGACGTAGAGAGCTTGTATCGCGTGAATAAAAGTGTCCGGGAGATTAAAAGCTTGCATCGCGGTCCAAAAGTATTCCCATCTTACCCTGCCAAAGGCCCTTTCGGGCATCTAGCGACAGGATGAGGAATGGGACCCTCAGTGGCAATCGATAGAATATTAAGAATTCTCCTGGTGGCATCTGGTCCCTCCCTCTGCGGGATAAAACCCACCTGATCGAGATGGATCAGTAAAGTGAAAACTCTTGACAATCTGCGGGCCAAGATTTTAGTGTATAGCTTTGTATCTAAGTTGAGGAGGGATATGGGCGGTAACTGCCACATAACTGGGGAGGTTTTCCTGGTTTCAGGACCGTCGTGATTGTCGCTTCTAAGTATTCTCCAATAAAGGTGCCCTTGCACATTATCTCTCTAAATAGTTTGCATAGTAAGGGGGCTACCAGAGGTTGGAACACTTTATAGAAGCGGGCTGTGTATCCATCTGGCCCTGGGGATTTGCCCTACCTTGAGATCTTTAATTGCTTTCTGCACTTCTTCTAATGTTATGGGTTCCGCTAGAGCCAACGAGTTATCTGGTGGTAGGCGAGGTAAATGAAGAAGATTCAGAAACAGGGGTAAGTGGGGGGTTATCAAGTCCTTCCTCTATATTATAAGAGAGAGTGATAGTATGATTAAAGGAATCTCCATGTCTCTGGGAGAGTACACTGGTTTGCCAGCTCACTGTTTATGAACATAACTCTGGCCTGCGCTGGTGCAATGCCTAAGCCTTGCCGCCAACAGTGAGGAGGCTTTATTTCCGTGGTGATGAAAGATTCTTTTGCATTTCTCTAGAGTGTGGTGTGTTCATTGGTATTCTAGGTCTTGGATTTGTTTGGAGATTGCTGCTATGTCATTTATTATGGAGCTGGAATAGGCAACAGCGAGCCTACGCCTCAGCGCTCGTAGTTCCGCAGAGAGAGAGGCCAATGAGGCTCCCTGCCTTTTTGCGTAAATCGCTTCAATAGTGATAAGGTGGCCTCTTAAATAAGCCTTAAGCGTTGCCCATAGTATCTCAGCTGAGGTCTGTCAGTTATGATTAATAGTGAGAAATTCTGCTATTGTTCCTTGCAGCTCTAATTTAAGAATAGGATCTGTAATAAATTGATCTCTCAATCGCGATTTGGGAGGGAAAGTGCTTGTTATATGTGGTCCAAGAGATAAGGCTACAGCGTCGTGGTCTGACCAAGAAAGTGGCACTATTTTTTATGGAGGAGACATTATCTAGTAGTCAGGAGCTAGTAAAGAAGTAGTCAATACGGGTAAATGATTTGTGTGGGGAGGAATAGAACGTATATTCCCTGTCTTGTGGATGCCTTGCTCTCCAGCAGTCGTATAGATCAAATTGACTTATTAGATTTTGAAAGGCCCTGGAGAGGGGGTGAGTTGCTCTATCTAAGGTCCAGTTTCTGTCTAGGGTGTGATCCCAAATTAAATTAAAATCCCCTCCCCAGTACCAACTCCCCCTGCTTCACAGCAAACACCGATTTAAGCAACTTTGACAGAAACCTCACTGTTTGGAATTAGGCGCATAGATATTTACCAACGTCATCATGTGGTGATTTATTTTACAAACCTGAATAATGTAGCAGGCTTGGGTATCAGATTCTAAATATATGGGCTCATATATGAGGTTATTACTAAGATATATGGGCAACCCCTCTGGACTTGGACTGGAAGGAAGGATTCTAAAATTGTCGGGTATCCCCTAACCATGTGCGTTGGTACCTGAATCCCGAGTCCAATGAGTTTTCATGGACAAAGGCTATGTCTATTCTGGATTTTCACATAAAGTTCATCAGGAGGCTGCGTTTTGTAGGGGAGTCAAGGCCCTGGGCATTTATGGTGAGGAGACGACGGTCGTCTATCCTGAAGAAAAAAAAAAGGGGGGGGGAGAGAGTAGGTTTGAAAGAAGTGTGAGTAGCTGTTGGTATTTTTGGCATTATGCATGCCCTGGAGCCTTGAAATTTTAAAGGGACATGAAACCCACATTTTTTTCTTTCATGATTTAGAACGAGCATGCAACTTTTAAGCAAATTTCTAATTTACGTCTATTATATAATTTGCTTCATTCTCTTGGTATTCTTTGCTGAAAAGCATATCTAGATAGGCTCAAGTAGCTGCTGATGGTGGCTGCACATAGATGCCTCGTGTGATTGGCTCAACCATGTGCATTGCTATTTCTTCAAATAAAGGATATCTAAAGAATGAAGCAAATTAGATAATAGAAGTCAATTGAAATGTTGTTTAAAATTGTATCCCTCTACCTGAATTGTGAAAGATAAATTTTGGTGTTTAGTGTCCTTTTAACCCCTGGCAACCTGTATTGCTGGTGAAGGTTTCACTAGGTGCTTCTCATTGCAGCATGTTCAGTATCCAGAAAAAAATCTGTCTGGCTACCTGGGAGAAAGCAGCCAGGCTAAGCAGTCTCATTCTCTTGCCTCCCCCTGCATAGAAAGGCGTGTGTTTAAGAGACAGCACAAATGGTGAAGAGAAAAGAATGCAAAAGGTTGCAGCAAGACCCCAATGGACACATAACTGGGACTTACATATATTAACATACCAGCATAGTGTGAATATTTTCTGAATGCAGTGATACCAGGTTTACTATAATAATTTTTCAAAGGCCAGACTTCCCCTACAAACAAGACAAGTCTTATTTGGAGCACCAATCTGGACTTATTATTGGAGTAGACAGGGTTTACCATTGTAATTTTTTTTTAGAAAAAATATCAATTGTTTTGCAGTATCTTATCTTGCTACCCTCTGGTGATGGTCAGTTAAGGAGAGATATGCAGTAAGATAAGGCTTGTGAAGTCTGCAGTGTGTCCAGATTTCTACAGACTAAATACCGGAAAAAGGGACAACAATATTGACAGTTTGGGTACATATATCTGGGACTGTATGGGCCCCTATTTCAAATCTGAGTATCGTTGATAGCAGTTTAGTAAGATGATCACAGTAGCCACAGTGGTCACCTGGCTATTTTCAATGTTATTTACGATGTTCTTTACAAAATATAATTTTTTTTTAATATTTTTGTTGCATTGTTCTTACATGGTAATCAAATCAGGTTATTGATTTCACTAATCTTAGTGTAAAACGTCACATTTTTTAGCTTTAAATTTACTGAGCAATAGCATTTCTGGTTTAAAGGTACAATAAAGTCAAAATGAAATTTAAGTGGATTGGATATAGTGCATGACCGTTTAAACAACTTTCCAAGTTACATCTTTAGTTCAATTGGGATCCTTTGTAATAGAGTAATACTAGTTGAGCTCAGGAGTGTGCATGTTCTTCAGCCATTTGATAGCAGTGTTTGCATAATTCTGTCATGGTATGTCCTATCTTCCCACCAATTTTTAATCTCCAACAAAGTATATCAGAGAACACAGCAAATTTGAAAATAGACAACATTAGGAAAGATACTTAAAATTGCATACTCTATCTGAATCATGAAGTTTAAAGGGACACTCAAGTCAAAATGAAACTTTCATGATCAGAAAGAGCACATAATTTAAGAATCCTTTCAATTTACTTTCATTATTAAATTTTGCACAATCTTTTTATATACACACTTTTGAGGCATCAGCTAATAATGAGCATGTGCACTAGTTCACAGGGTACACGTATACTAGTGTGTTATTGGCTGATGTCTGTCACATGATACAGAGGGGCCGGCATATGGGAAAAATAAATTTACCAGAACATTTTTTTCAATTACATTGTCTTTTTTAGTATACACTTGTAAATTATGTATTTCTACTGCATTTAGTGATCCTTTAATTTTGATGTTACTCTCCCTTTAAGTTGCTTTCTAATTTATTCAATATGGTGGGAAAATAAAATGTGAATGTGTTTTGCATGTGCACAAAGACCAATGATACAAATACAAACTTTTTAGGGTATAGTAATAAGTGGCATGTGTTTCTATCCGGTGATTTATGAAGTAATTTTAGCAGTGGAATTAGAATAGTGAAAAATGGTGCCGTAAATGTGTCATTACGTACGTACATGAGTGAGTTCTTAACTATCTTTTTACCAAACTGATAATGAAAATGGCTAATTGTGATCATGTGGATATGGAAAAGAGCTGATCTGCGATAGCAAAACATTACAAATAAGCACTTGCGGCTTCTTGGAACTATTTAAAAAAAACATTATAGTATAAATTAAATAACGCTTATTTTTTTAATATCAGCTCTTTCAAATTGAACGTATAAAATAATACTTGCATATAATCTTTTTTTACTCTTTTATTAGAGCAAAACTAATTAACAATATTTTTAACTTAAGAAGTTAAGTGTCTGTGATAGTTATTCTCTGAACTTATACATACTAATACAATCTTAAGTAATATTCAAGGCTCAGTTTTAATTGTGATAAGCTCACTGCCTTTGTTTTTTGAATGTGGGAAAATTATAGATCATTTATACTGTTTTGATTATCACAATTAGGCAAAATGGCAATATAGACTTAACTCCAACAAACAAATATTTTTATGGTCAACAAAATACCCTTTTATAAATTATCTCTTTTTAATCCAAAAGCAGGTAAAATATACCTTTGTATGCATTTATTTGCTGTCATTTGTACCACCTACCAGCAGGTGGCAATACACATTATTTATTTGTCATCTAAGAAGCAGTCACAATTGAGAAAAACAACAAATAAAGAGAAATATATGTAAAACAAAAATCTCAATTGTGCATGGTAAACGTAAGTTGATATCAGAAAATTTAGAGTGATAAAGGACAATCATACCTATGGAAGCAGTAGGCATTATTACTGAAAAGAGTGCTACTTATTTGATATTTGATTAAAACTTCCCCTTTGTTGTTAAGGAAAGAGTTATTTTAGTCTGTTGAATTTTATCTGGTTATAGAACAGTTCATCTTCAAGGCAAATACAGCATTAAAGGGACATAATACCCATATGATAAATTACTTGAACGTGATGCAGCATGACTGTAAAAAGCATTATATCATGATATTCTCTATGTAAAACAGGAAAATATTTTACCCTCAAAATGTATTCAGCCACACACATATAAGTGCTCTGTAAATAGTTATCCTTCAGTTACTGTCCAGGTGCAGTTAAATAAAAAAAAACAAAAACAGCCATTCAACATCAGCAGTGCTGAGGTCATTCTTTGCTATACTGTGATCTAATGAGATTTTATTGAAATCATGCAAGATTTCATAGTAAAACTTCCTTAAACTGAGTAGAGAAATAACATGCCACATGCACGTTTCCTTGCAAGTCCCCGGACCTAGCCAGTTTGAGGTAAAATATCTTCCTTTTTTACATAGAGATGTTCGAGTGAAATTTTCTAGCCCGCTTTTTACAGCTAATGCTGCATCACTTTCAGGTGCTTCATACCATTTGGGTATCATGTCCATTTAATATGGCTATGAATTACATTCTATTTCCTTCCATAAAATATAGGAATATAAAGAATGATTGGCTTGAACAATGATAAACATCCAAAGAAAACATGGCTGATGCTCCAACTATAGTTTAAGAGGCTCATATATTTTTAATGTTATGGCACAGCTTAATATAGTTTTGTTGGTTTTACAGACCCAAACTCTAATTGATACTAATAATTAATTTCAGTGCAGTAGTACCCTTATCATTTGTTTATTGAAGTCTCCTGGCCTTACAAAGATTGCAAGCATCAACATAAGATATCTGTATAAGGAAAACTTAAAAGGCAACCTCCCAAGTTATCATGTTGTAGTCCACTTCTGAAAGGTAACCAAGCTCCTATTGCTTTTTTTATGCTTCTTAGGTCATTCTAGTCATTTTGACATCAAACCATATCTGTCTGGAAGTTAATTAATATAAGTTCTCACAGCAGTTAATCATAATGGTGGCACTGCATCCAACGCTTCCGACTTGCTAAGGGGATACCCTCGTTCCACACGCAGCTGTTTGTTCACTCGCCAGTACTTGTCCCCTTTAACAGAAATAAATCTTCCCATTCTTCCAGGTCAAAACTGCATCAAGCTGAGTTGGGACTCCTGTAAATAGGCTGGAGATTTTCTTAGATGATAAGTTGCTCCACCCAGCTCATCCCATTGCCAATAACTGTCCCCCTTAAAGAGAGAAAGATAAATTATATAGATTATATGCATAAAAAAGAAATCCCCTTAACCTTGAAGAAACATTCTACTCACTTCATTCAGTAGCAGACACGAAAGCTTAATTTGTTGGAATGTAGGTGTTGTTACCTAAACACTTATATCATTCATGTGTATAATTCTACAATTTCATATCATTTTGATTTATTTATTTATACACTTCATTACGTTATAACTTCTGATGATCATATTTTAGTTTTGTACCAGCTTTAAGTAAGCTATAGTTTTAATTATTATTATATTAGACACCAGTTTGTGTTTCAGTAGCATTTAAAATAAATCTGTCAGTTAAAATATTTCCATTTAGATTTAATACAGAAATGTTTTTCTTTCAAGAGGTCAGGTTGTTGGGAAACTCAAAAATGATTATAAACTTTCCTAGAAAAAGGTACAGTTTAGTGGATTAGAATATTGTTATACAAATTCTCTCAATATAAAATATCAGTAAAGTTAAAACTGAGACAAGGTATGGGAAAAGCACACAGTAACGTGGGTTCTTGAAAATGTCTTTGTAACTAGAATACTCTTTAATTTAAAAACACCTCAAATGCCTGTTTATAGCTCTTCTGATAGATTGTGATTTTCCTTGTACTGTGAAACTTTAACTTTCAGTCAGCTTTTATTTAAGATAGATAGTCCTTAAAGGGACAGTAAACTAAAAAATAATCACCTAGATTACGAGTTTTGAGCTAAACAGGGTGCAAAACTAACGCCAAAAAAGATTGTGTTATTTCACTCTCCATAGCGCTGCCATTACGAGTTACTAAAAAAGCCTCCTGTGGTGTGATAATGGTGGGACGTTACGCTGCATCCGCAACACAACTCCAACGGTGCTTTGAAATGCTAGTGCACGCTTTCACCCATAGCCTCAAAGGGAGAGAGTGTTAGAAAAAAACACCTAGAAGTGCCGGAATGAAAAATCTCTGTAACGCAACCCCATTGATGTCTCATGGGAGGAAAAAAAGATAAGTTTAAACCTAGGCCCCCTAACATCAACCCCAATGTCTAACCCCACCCCTAATCCGGCCCGACCGCTCAACATCGCTGCCACCTAAATAAAAGTATTAACCCTAATCTGCTGCTCCCGACATCACCAACACCCTAAATAAAGTTATTAACCCCTATTCCGCTGCTCCCCGAGATCGCTGCCACTATAATAAGCTATTACCCCCTAATCCGCCGCTCCCCTTACATCGCCAACACTATAATAATGCTATTAACCCCTAAACCTCTGGCCTCCCACATCGTTGCCACTAAATAAACCTATTAACCCCTAAACTGCCAGCCTCCCTACATCGAAAAACACTAAATTAAACTATTAACCCCTAAACCTAATACCCCCTAACTTAAAATTAAATTACAATATAACTATCTTAAAATAAATAAAAACTTACCTGTGAAATAAAAATAAACCTAACATTAAACTAGATTAACCTAACATCACTATTCTAATAAAATAAAAAAATAGTACCAATTAAAAATATATAAATTACAAATTTAAAAAAAACTAACACTAACATACAAAATTATAAAATTTAAAATGACAAAAAATAATAACACTAAATTATGAAAAATAAAAAAAAACACTAAGCTTACAAAAAATAATAAACGAAATGATCAAAAATAAAAACAAATTACACCAAATCTAATAGCCTATAAAAATAAAGAAGCCCCCAAAATAAAAAACCACCCCCTATTCTACAATAAACTACCAATAGCCCTTAAAAGCCCCCACAACATCAAAATCCCACCACCCAACCATCCCCCCAAAATAAAAAACCTAACTCTAAAAAAAAAACTAAGCTACCCATTGCCCATAAATGGGCATTTATATGGGCATTCAGCTCTTTTTCACTGCCCTTAAACGGGCATTCAGCTCTTTTACAAAAGCCCAAAGCCCTTATCTACAAAAAAAACACCCCCAAAAAAGACCTAAGCCCTAATCTAAAAAAAAACCCACCCCAAAAATTAAAAAAAAACAACAACAACAAAACCTAACAGTAACCCAGAATATCTACTCACAGTTCCTGAAGTCTGGGCATCCATCTCCATCCAGGCTGCGAGAAGTCTTTATCCAGGCGGCAAAATCTTCATCCATCCCGGGAGCGTCTTCTATCTCTATCCCCGCGGCGCAGAGTGGAGACATCCTGGAAGCTAATCCCATCCTGCGCGGAGCGTCCTCTTCATACGGTCACCATGCATTCCTAATGGCTGATTTGATTCTTCAAATTCAAATCAGCCAATAGGATTTCAGTAGTTCTCATCCTATTGGCTGTTTTGAATTTGAAGAATCAAATCAGCCAATAGGAATGCAAGGTAGACCATTATGAAACGTCTTCAACTTCAGTGTACGGCGGTGACCGCACAGGATGGGATCGGCTTCCAGGATGGCTTCACTCCGCGCTGCCGGAAATGAAGATAAAAGACGCCCCCCCCCGTGGAATGGATGAAGATATTGCCGCCTGGAATGAAGACTTCTCTGAATTGACATTTTTCAGCGTTAAAAGCCGTACCCGCAACACTTGTATTCTAGCCGTAAAATTACATAATTCAGCACATAGTGCAGCTTTAAAAATCACAGATTTTAGAGATTTTAGCCCTCAAAGTTATACTTACCTCCTTTTCTCTCCCAGGCTCTTCTGATCAGGTCTTCCTTTCAAAAGCAGTTCGCGGTCACGCTGTCTAATCACAGTGCACCTGATCGCGCTATTGAACTAAATGTAGCTCCGCTCCCGCTCTGGTCTTGTAGCGGGAGCGAGCCTACATTTAGTTCAATAACGTGATTGGGAGTGCTGTGATTGGACAGCATGTCTGCGAACCTTTAAGACCTGATCAGAAGAGCCTGGAGAGGAAAGGAGGTAATTGTAACTTTGGGGGCTAATATCCTCTAAAATCTTTTTGATTTTTTAAGCTATCGCTAAGATAATGTTACACAAGTTTCATATTGAACAGGCCTCCTTTGTAATAAGACAGATAATAAATACAATGTATCTTATTGCACAAATGTTATTTACTTGTGTTTTTTTTCTCTCTACATTATATATATATATATATATTATATATAGATTATATATAGATTGTTTAGTTTTTATTGTTGTTTTACTGTTATTAATGTTTTTTTGTAAAATGTTTTATTTACTTCTTTGTCATTGTACACTAAAAGCCATGTTTCACCTATATTAAGATGAACAGAACACAAATGCAGGACACCAATCTATCCAAATAAATGTATAGGTTAAAGCTGAATCCTTAAAAGATGCACATTAAGATGGGGAAGCTAGAATCCACTCAAAAATTAATTACACCGTCTACAAAAATGGTTTTGGGGACGTTGGATGGGACAAACAGAACATAACAACACTTCACTAATAGGACATGTCTATTCTTGAAATTAATCTAATCTCGCATAATGTGAGAGGTCTAAAATCTGACATTAAAAGTCGAACTGCAAATGACCCACTAAAAAAATCTTAGAGCAAACATATTATACCTCCAGGAAGCACATTTCCTAAGACCACAGATCCCTACATACACTTCAATACTATTCCACGACTGACACTAAAAAAAGGGGATTTTCGATTTTTATCCATTCATCCCTCCAATTTGTACATAAAGAAACAATCTCAGATAAAAGAGGGTCGCTATCTTTTAGTATACGGGCAAATACAAGGCATGATATCCTACTCTGTAATCTTTATGCACCTATGAGAAACAAGACACATTTTTTCGACATATCTCAAATTTACTAGCAGGTTGTCAAAGACCAGGATCATACTAGCGGGAAAATTTAATATAGATTAACAAGCCTTTTAACACAAAAAACAAAGACATAGATCCATAGACTAATCCATCACTAATACCTTAACCCAACATACTCTGCAAGATGCATGGTCTACAATGTATGGTTAACACTACAGACACAACCTATTACTCAGCCGCACATAATTGCGACACCAAAATAGACTACATTTTCACGAGCCAGATTCTCCAACCTACCCTTCAATCGCTTAAAAATATATACCTGTGTGTGGTCGGATCACTCTAAAATACAGATACACTTACTCTGTTTGGGGAACCAACAGAGTAAAATCTTGGACTTATGATCCCTCTTTGTAAAATCACAAAAAATGACTTACTGAACCACATGAAAGAATACTGGAAAATAGATTTGGAAACTACCACCAACCCAGTGTCCATCTGGGCGGCCCATAAATCAATGATTATGGGATTATTAATCAAAGAAAATGGCCGATTACATAGGAAAAAACTCATGGGATACACCTCACAGCTACAATCTGAAATAGAGAATTTAGAGAAGGAACATAAAAAAAACAAAATATAAAACTACTTTAATAACACTCCTAGACAAAAGACAAACTCTACAAACAAAACTTAACAAGCACACTGTTAAAACAGCTCAGAGATTAAAAACTTACTATTTCATATACGCAAATAAATCAGATAAATATTTAGCAAGAAATACGAGATTGTTATCAGGGGCCCTTTCCAACCCATTTATACAAAAATCTACTGGGACATCTCACCTCTCATCCTCAAGAAATTGTAGACGAATTTTGGCACTATATGACGGTAAGAAAATTTAACACAATGACAACTCAATACACTCGACCTTTTTGGATAGAGCAAATCTAAACCAATAATGACAGAAGATAAGGAAAAAATGAAATGCAAAGATTATGCAAGCAGAAATAGCGACACAGACATAAAAGAACTAAAACCTGGTAAAGCTCCGAGCCCTGACGGATTTTCAGGTGAATATTATAAAGCATTCAAAACAATACTCACCCCCCACCTAGTCCAATTTGCAAACCACATATAGAGGGTAAAAACCTTCCCACAGATTTTACCTCCAGGCTAAAAATAATAGTGATAACCAGCTATAGACCAATTTCACTCATAAACCAGGATATAAAAATAGTAACTAAAAATGTTTGCCAAATGCCTTAAACATATTCTACCCTCAATTATCAACCCAAAATCAAGTGGGATTTATAAAAGACAGAGAGGCCCCAGACAACGTCCGTAGGATGATATCAGTGATTGACAATCTAAGGGAGAGGGGGGAGTGCCTTCTCTGATTCTATCTTTGGATGCACAAAACGGCCTTTGACACGGTGGACTGAAAGTACATGAACACAATTTACACAGACTAGGATTTAATGGTCCATTCATGACGGCTGTCAGGAACATATACTCAACACCTACCGCCCAAGTCAGAGCTATAGGTCACCAATCAATCTCAATCTTAAACGGAACTAGACAGGGCTGCCTTCTATTCCCCCTCCTCTTTGCTATTGTTATTATTCTATTATTATTGGTTATTTGTAGAGCGCCAACAGATTCTGCATTGAACCTTTGGCATCCTGTTATTAGAAACTCTCCTAATATATCCGGGCTTCAAATAGGAAATATACATCACGAAAAACACTCTTTTTGCAGATTATGTTTTGCTTACTATCACAAAACCCCTAATTTCATTTCTCAGAAATCTCAGGCTAGAAAATAAACCTTGATAAATGTGAAGCCCTCCCAATAGCCTTACCCAACCACAAGGCAAAACTTATCAAAGCAAAATTTGACTTTCACTCGGTGAAAGAAGAAATAAAATATTTGGGGATCAAATTGACAACTCCACTCAACAAAAACTATATAAAGCCAATTATACTCCACTATATAAACAGATCAGATCAGACTTAGCCAAATGTAAAAGCCTATAACTTCTCATGGTACGGCCGATTGTCCTCCATTAAAATGAGCCATTCTACCTAGACTCTTATATTATTTAGAGCCCTCCCAATTAAAATGAATCAACAAGACCCTAGCTTCCCTTCAATCAGACATACCACAGTTTCCAAGAGACAGTAAACATGCAAGGATACCCAATCAAATATTAACTTGACATAGACAACGTAGGAGGAGTGGGAGCCCCTAACTTATTAGGCTATTATCTAGCCTCTTAGGCTAGCCCAACACTCTATGTTTAGTAGAACACAGGACGATACAATCTTACCAAAAATTAAAGGTCAAATTAACAGACTTGATTCACCAGAAGATGTAGTCTGGAACAACGCCAGAACCAGACATGAATACATTTATCAAAACCCGATCTCAATAACGTCCACACACCAAAGGGAATTAGCTACGAGATAGGAACATTTGATTACTAAAATCTCTCTAATAATGACTCTAAAATACCTGATACATAAAGACAACAGACAAATTATCACTTAGCGGGAAAATAAAGGCCTCTACAGAGTGGCTGACCTCATAATCAATACAAGACCCTTAACCTTTACTCAATTACAGCAGAAAATAGATCCCCACCATTTACAGTGGTTTCTATATTTACAACTCATGTCTGCCCTTAGAGAATATATTTCAGAGATTGAATCCTTCAAACCCAGAACAGTATTAGAACGCCTCTGTAGTGTCCCTCATAGACCTAAAAAAGCTATCTCCCAGCTTTACATAGAAATACAATCAACAAAAGCCAAAACTAAGATGCCTAATATTCTCAACTGGGAAACAGATTTTTGGCCAGAGAATTAGATATAACAGATTGGATCAAGACCTTTTTTTATTTCTTGCAAAGGCCTACTAACTGCAGACTTAAGAGAAAATAGTGTTAAAAGAAATTTTAGATGGTATATGACTCCGCTAAAATTAGCACATTTGATTGTGGGCGGTTCTAGGAAATTGCTACAGAGGATGTGACACAACAGGCACATATATTATATATATATACACGTGGTTGGAATGCAACCAAATACAAAGGGTGTGGAATGACCTATCAAACTTCTTAAGCACTCTCCTAGATGAACGAATCTCACTCACTCCTTCTCAAGCACGACTAAACGAGAAGACTCCCAAATACAATACACACATAAATACTTTTATTAGAATTCTTTGGTACCTCCATCAGAATTAGCATAGCTAAATATTTAGAAGGTAGGAGTGCCAGAGTGGCCAGGAGATCCCGAATAAAACTAAAGATGACATTTCAAATGTATAAATCTGCAGCTCACATACAAGACACAGAGGAGTCTTTTAACAAGGTGTGCTTTTAATGGATGCTCCAGAGTAATATTACTTAACACCTATCTAGAAATGTGAAGAGTAGCGGGTTACATATCGACAGGGCCGGTGCTAGGATTTTTTGACCACACAGGCGAGGATACATTTTGCCGCCCCCCCCCCCCCGAATAACATACCATCCAATTGCTAGTTAAAGGGACACTAAGCCCCACATTTTTATATCATGATTCAGAGCCATTTTAAGCAACTTTCTAATTAACTCCTATTATCATTTTTCTTCGTTCTCTGTATTTGAAAAGCAGGAATGTAAGCTTAGTAAGCATAGTAAAATATGGACCAAAGAAAAGTTGAAAACAAACCTGGAAGTTGTTGTATTCAATTTAATATATGTTACAGTTTATATTTACTTTTGAATGTGTTGTAAACTTAATAAAAAAAATATTTCAACCTAAGCTTTTACAGGTATTTTAGTTTTTGTGATATTTTAAAATTGCTTTTCATTTATCCAGTTTGAAATATTAACAAAACTAGTCAAATTACTGTATTCCAATCTATCAGAAGGGTTTTTCAAATCTGTGGTCATTTCAATCAACAGAACCCTCATGTATTGTGATGTCCCCCTTGGCTTTACACTCTCACTTTGCATTGAGATAATTCTAACAGCATTATTACTGTATTTCCAGCAGATTTTCATTAACATTTTAGCTCCATGCTCAGTTCACATCCACTTGTTAATATACACAATTGGTTCCTGGTTTAAATAACAATAAAGATAACAATATAGTTTATTTTGTTGTTTTTTTTTTAAATATGAAAATATTGTTTATATGACAATTGTATATAATTAAATTAGGAACTTCAGAGTAATCCATGTATGGATTAAAATTAAGCTCTGGGAAATTTAAAAAAAAGTTATAAAATTATATAAAATTGTGAATTGCATACATCATGAGTTGATATTAATAGTTAGTGGAACAGCCTGTATTCATATACATAAGGCAGTCATTTTCAATAATGACTCAATTAACCATCAAGTTTTATTCTGGCTTTGGCGGGGTATCTTTTGCTTCTACTGAAAGCCTGGTGAAATGACACAAGGGACAAAAAGGTCCACATATGTAATCTTGTAAAGTCAATATATGTGAAATTCAGAGAAGAAAATGACCTCACATTTTATGATGGCACCAAAAAACAATGGTGCAATAAGTGCAGACTGGTACTCTCAGCTCACAGGCTGGCTGGGACTCAAGTGACCTGCTCCCTGTATAAAGTGGTAGTGCAACAAGCTGTTTTCTGTATGTGGTTTCCTTTTTGTCCTCATGCTCTTGCAGAATCATATCAGTACTGATGTCTGAGGGAAGCGTTCTTTGTGAAACGCGCATCAGGGGTCCCGACAGGAGCAGCTCTGTCTCTCCTGGTCGTCCTTTTAACTTGCTTACTCTTGTTATAAAATATGTGCTAAAAATAATCCTAGTATTTACGCGCTCAGCCTCCAGTCTTAACTATATTGGTTAAAATTTAAATCAGCCCTCGGATTGTAAGGGCTTAGCTTATTGTAACACAAATTGTGACTGTGGGCTGTTTGATACTATTATTAATACTCATTATAGTAGCTATCCACTTTGGATCTAACCGAGTTGAAGTGTTTTTAATACTTTAGCCTTTTGCTACTGAATGCGTGTGTGTTCCTAGTTGAATAAATAAAGGTTATTATGTATGAATGAAATGGAACTTTTAAATACTCTTATACTCTACAGAGTTTTGTGTCATGGTATAATTGTGGATATGTTTGCTACAACCTTATTGTATCTCTTGTTTACAATAGTTTATCTAGTTGGACCTCCAAATATACATTTAACTTCTATTAATGGTAATATTCTTGCAGTATCGCCCTTTTGTGCTAGTAAATGACTGGCTCTAATTGCATACTACTTTTTATTAGTTTGCTAAATATTCAGTTTTCCTACCTTAAACAAGAAGATCTTCTGAATTTCCTTCCCCAATACAGAGCAGCATTAAGATTTGGTGGGAACTCTAATTAATTGTTTAGGGTATCCATAGTTCATTTTAAAATCTGTATAATCTCCAGACCTTTGTCCCCTTAGGATTAAATAGAACACACACAAAAAAATAAAAAATCAGTAAGAATTATTTATTGGAATAAAGTTTAACAGCTCATTAGTTGTTATCACACGTATAAATGCTGTAACATTCACTGGCATCAAAAGTGTTTTAACATTTTTGCCCAAAGATTTTTATTCTAAAACTTAACATCTTAATTTTGACATTTACCTTTAAAGAAATATGTTCTTTTTGTGCGGGCTGAGTGTACGGCAGCATCTATGTTCCCCGGAAGGCCTTTCCACAGGTTTGGATCTTTTATGAGGGGGGCTTATTCCAAAATCTGTAACTGTCCAAACATAATATCCCTTTAAAGGCATAGGTCTTCCCATAAGGTCCTAGGTTTAATGAAAGACAAACAAACAATGAAAAAGTGTATGTGCAGCTCACTTGTAACATGTACAACAAAAAACTTTGCTAATCCTCAGGCTTTCCTTCTCTTTGTTCCACAGAATACATGAAGAGAATTATGTCCCGCCCCGACATCGATAAATGCCGACAGCATAAGTTGTCAGCATTTAACATTGCACAAGCAGTTCTGGTGAACTGCTTGTGCAATGACGCCCCCTGCAGATTCGCAGAGGGGTTGTCAATCAACCCGATCGATTGCGCTCAAAGGCGACGTGATGAGTTAAGGAGCAGTGGTCTTAAGACCGCTGCTTCTTAACTCCTGTTTCTGGCGAGCCTGAAGGCTTGCACGAAAACAGGGGAATCAGGGGCCATTCGGCCCTTGATAATTCGGCCCCCTTAGTGTAGTTGTTAGGCAAAGTAGGCAACCTGACTAAGAGCACATCATTGAGAGAAGCTCCTTTGGCTGCAATGTTATACATTACTTATGTTTCTTACATTTTGTGTACTATAAAGAAATATTTAGGGGCACCTGGGATTTTGCAGGCCTCTGTACACCAATACTAAATACCGTACCCAGCATGTTCTATCATTCATATTAAGAAATAGCAATTAAATATGTGAAAAGGTTAAGTAAATAATTGTATAATTTAATATAAAACTAACACGGAATGTTTACTTAGTATTTATGCTCACATTAACGGCTCTGTTGGTGTTGCCAGGAGCCTGGCAAGAAAATTTAGCTTTCTACCGCTGCAGAGGAACACTTGTTTTGGAAAAAATTGTCACAAAAGATAGAAAACTGACCCTGGTAGCCATCATACCTCCCTCATCGCCTTCTGGGACTTGGATGTTGATATTGTGTGAGAGAAACTTCTGGGGGTAGAGCAGTGACCAAAGGTGGTTTAATTGTGGATTTACATTGGGCCGTCTGTTGAGGTGAAGACAGTGGAAAGAGACGGGACATGGGGGAGTCTGGAGAGGCCCTGATTTCACTTTGGAAACCAGGACATTTGCGCTGATGGTAAATCCTGAGGGAGGGACAGCATGCAGAGCAACACATGTGGCAATACCCTCAGTCCTCTAGGAGGAGGCAAAAACACCCCTAAATACTAAACTTAAATTCCTCCCACTCTCCCTGAACCCTAAGTCAAATCTTTGCCTCCAAAATGGAGTGAGGTGAATTCTGAAGTGCTGATATAATCATTCTTGATTTGGGAGGTCATTTCCCCCTCCAGTGTGGAAATGCCACAGCTTGCCAGGTGAAATGCAGATTTAATTGCCCAGTTCCATTGAAAAATAAAAGGGGAGATTCCACTTCTGAGGATGGATTTTCTGAATCTCATGAGAGGATGTTTCCTTTAATTGCAGGATTGAGCATATTAATGATGCAGAGTTTAGATAAAAAGGAACAAAGGGACGCCTCATGTGTAGAATCACCAAACGTGTGTGGGCTTGATGAAATATGAGCCAAATGAATACTAACATGTTCCTGAAGCCACCCTGATGTGCTAGTAGTACAGGCTGTAGAATTATAGGGTGTAACAGCTCACCCACAACTGGAGTTCCCTTTGTGCTGCAGTGAGTAAATGAGACAGAGAAAACACTACATGTGTAAGATCAACCAGAGTATAACAACTAGTAAATTATCAATGCCAAAGGGGGTACTCACATACTAGGACAAGCCACACTATGTGCTGGTAGAGATAGGCTGATAGATTTCAGTAGGGCGTAACAGTAGGGTGCTCCAGGATTATCGGAGTATTCATTTGGCTCATATTTCATCAAGCCCACACATATGTTTGGTGATTCTACACATGAGGCGTCCCTTTGTTCCTTTTTATACTACACTCTGCAGCTTATCCGGACTAGTCTGGTGAGAGGAGGCAGCCCAACCATGATAGTCTATTTTTGTGAAAACTTCTCTACACTTAAGAGTGCATCCAACTCATTTTGGGACTTAATGATTTTAGAACATTGTATGTATGTTAAACATATTCTTGAGCTTTTATGTATTGTACATGGTTAACTATTAATATTTCTATTCTGTTAAATATGCGCCCCCATCAAAACTTCAGAGCATATCAGCATATTAATGATCTAACACAAGAGATTCAGCAGAAAGTAGATGATTTTACTGCTACATATAAGTAGTCTTTTAAAAATTGTAATTTTTTAAGCAGCCCTCCAACAGTTATCTATTTTTCTAGTGAGTGACCAAGTTTAAGATTATGGGGGGTAGATTTAACAAGGACCGCTGCTCCATAACTTGTCTGCTGCATCTGAGGCTGCGGTGTTACAATCCGCCCGATCCTATACAATCCGGCTGATTGACACCCCTTGCCTAGCGGGCCGATTAGCCAAGAATCTGCAGGGGGCAGAATTGCACAAGCAGTTCACAAGAACTGCTTGTGCAATAATAATGCTGACAGCGATACATCGTATCATGTCCGCCTCGCACTTTAATAAATCAGCCCCTATGTTTCTTCCTCCTTCTGAAAATATATAGGTATGGGGAAACTATTCCTAACGGTGGATCCAGCTGTATCCACACTTGCCAGGCAGGCTGTAATTCATTGTAGGATAGCATGCCTTTTTAATGGATAGAAAACTTAAAGGTTTTCACAGACGGTCCTTCCAGCTTGCAGATTTTTGTTTAGGCTTGTATCAGTGTTGCCTATGCAGCTGCTGCTACTGCGCGCTCTGGTTGTGGACAACCTTTCAGAACTAATTTCTGGGGAAATTACTCTTGAAGAGATCCAGGAGTGCTTAAAGCTCCTAAGAACTGCAAACCGCTTTATTTGTGATGCAGCAGTGGAAATGATTCACATTAATGCAAAGGACTGCTGCTTTGGCAAGGCAAGCTTTATGGCTCAAGTCTTGGTTTACAGCCATAGGGCTTGTTTCATTTAGGTGGTAAAGTTTGGAATGGGTGATAAAAACCTTTATCTCAATTAAAGTCTTTAGAGATTTTTTTATATTACCACTAGTTTTCCAAACTTTACCACCTCAATGGAACTAAGCCATGGGAGTAGATTTTTTCATGTAGTGAATCATGTCCGCCCTGACTCGCTAAATGACGACAGCGTTTAACATTCGCTACAAGCATTTCCTGTGAAATGCTTGTGCTATGCCGCACCCCTGCACATTCGCGGCCAATCAGCTACTAGTAGGGGCTGTCAGTCATCCCGATCGGTAAAGGTGCGGACAAGTTAAGTCTTATGACTCGCTGCTTCTTAACTTAAATTTTTGGCGAGCCAGAAACTTTGGTGGTAGAAGCAGCATCTGCTGCTTAATACATCTACCCCATAGTCTCTAAACACAGGCTACCTATTGTTTCCCTTTAAGGGTAAAGTCCTGTTTGGGCAGGGACTAGACAAATTATTGCCACAGTCACTGCGAAGTAAAGGAGCATTTTTGAGTCAGGATAAAAAGTCTAATGGTAAACATAAATTGTAATTTTTTTCAAACAATCTAAGAAACAAAATTCTATCCTCTGCCCAGAGATCAGGTTCCCCCAAAACTTCTTGAAAGACCCAACCTTCCTGTCGAGAAAACAGCAGATCAAGAAGTCCACTCTCCAAGTCCGCATGAAGATGCGAGCCCCGATTCTAGGTGGGCCCGGCCCTTCCTACCCTTGCATAGTCCTATTTAATTGTAATTTTGTTGATATTACACTTTAATCACTTTTAATGCAACTAAATATTTGGCACTTCATAAATTAAAATAACTGATTATGAAATATAAGCTAAATTAAATAAGAAATATATATAATATTCCAAGTGTATTACACAACACCTACATTTAGCATGTTCCTTAGATTATGGTTACCTAATATGATGGCATCCAGGCTTGTCCTTGCATGGATCAGGAATTGGACTGGTGGGAATTGGCTCTGTGAAGATTGTTGGCATCTCTGTTGTTACAATGTTTTCTTCTTCTTCTGTTGCTCATTTTTACCTGCAAAATAGAATCATATACATTATGATGTAAATATCTAACAGTGTCATACACCAAAACATATATTGCAATGGTGAAGAGCAGAGTGAAGTAACTTTTTTATTTCATTTGTATCAGAAGTTAAGCAATATGGGGGCTACTTATCAAGCCGTCTACTTTTCTGGCTTCGCCGGCCAATACGTCCGCCTAAGCTCGCCTACCTTCGCCGCCGCGGACCTTGAATACGTTCGCTAAGTTATCAAATAAAGCTGTCAAAAAGCCGCGGGGCGATGAGCAGCGGACTGTGACAGTTATCACTCATCCGATCTCGCTGCCCTTCGGCTTTTTCCAGCTATATTGCTAGCCTGTCACTAAGCACTCACACTAAACTACACTGTTTACCCCTATACCGGCGCCCCCGGAGGCCCCCCCGCAACTAAATAAAGTTACTAACCCTAAACCCGCCCGCTCCTAGACCCCGCCGCAAGTCTTATAAATGTATTAACCCCTAAACCCGCCGCTCCTAGACCCCCGCCGCAAGTCTTATAAATGTATTAACCCCTAAACCGCCGCTCCTAGACCCCGCCGCAAGTCTTATAAATGTATTTAACCCCTAAACCGCCGCTCCCGGACACCGCTGCCACCTACATTATACCTAGTAACCCCTATCCTGCCCCCCTATACCGTCGCCCCTCTATTATAAAATTATTAACCCCTATCCTGCTGATCCCGCACCTCTCCGCAACTAAATAAATAGTTTAACCCCTAAACCGCCGCTCCATGAACCCGCCGCAACCTATAATAAATTTATTAACCCCTATCCTGCCCCCCACTACGCCGCCGCCACTGTAATAAAATGATTAACCCCCTAAACCTAAGTCTAACCCTAACCATAACGCCCCCCTAACTTAAATATTAATTAAATAAATCTAAATAAATTAACTCTTATTAACTAAATGAATCCTATTTAAAACTAAATACTTACCTTTAAAATAAACCCTAATATAGCTACAATATAAATAATAATTATATTCTAGCTATCTTAGGATTTATTTTTATTTTACAGGTACCTTTCAATTTATTTTAACCATGTACAATAACTATTAAATAGTTATTAACTATTTAATAGCTTACCTAGCTAAAATAAAGAGAAATGTACCTGTGAAATAAATCCTAACCTAAGTTACAATTACACCTAACACTACACTATACTTTAATAAAATTATTCCTATTTAAAAATAAATACTTACCTGTAAAATAAACCCTAATATAGCTACAATGTAATTAATAATTATATTCTAGCTATCTTAGGATTTATATTTATTTTACAGGTAACTTTGTATTTATTTTAGCTAGTTAGAATAGTTATTAAATAGTTATTAACTATTTAATAACTACCTAGCTAAAAGAAATAGAAAATTACCTGTAAAATAAATCCTAACTTAAGTTACAATTAAACCTAATACTACACTATCATTAAATTAACTAAATAAACTACCTACAAAGAACTACAATGAAATACAATTACATAAACTAACTAAAGTACAAAAAATAAAAAAGCTAAGTTACAAAAAAAAAAAAATTAAGTTACAAACATGTTAAAAATATTACAACAATTTTAAGCTACTTACACCTAATCTAAGCCCCCTAATAAATAACAAACCCCCCCAAAAAAAAAAAAAAAAACCCTACCCTATTCTAAATACATAAATTTCCAAGCTCTTTTACCTTTCCAGCCCTTAAAAGGGCCATTTGTGGGGGCATGCCCCAAAAAGTTCAGCTCTTTTGCCTGTAAAATAAAAATACAACCCCCCCCCCAACATTAAAACCCACCACCCACATACCCCTAATCTAACCCAAACCCCCCTTACAAAAACCTAACACTAATCCCCTGAAGATCATCCTACCTTGAGTCGTCTTCACTCAGCCGAGCCACCGATGGAACTGAAGAGGACATCCGGAGCGGAAGAAGTTAATCCTCCAAGCGGCGCTGAAGAAATCTTCCATCCGATGAAGTCATCATCCAGGCGGCGCTGAAGAAGTCTTCGATCCGGCCGATGTCATCTTCAAAGAGGCGCTGAAGAGGTCTTCTATCCGGGGCGAAGTCATCTTCCAAGCCGGGTCTTCAATCTTCCTTCCGCCGACGCGGAACCACCTTCTTCAACCGACGGACTACGACGAATGACGGCTCCTTTAAGGGACGTCATCCAAGATGGCGTCCCCTCAATTCCGATTGGCTGATAGGATTCTATCAGCCAATCGGAATTAAGGTAGGAAAATCTGATTGGCTGATGGAATCAGCCAATCAGATTGAGCTCGCATTCTATTGGCTGTTCCGATCAGCCAATAGAATGCGAGCTCAATCTGATTGGCTGATTGGATCAGCCAATCGGATTGAACTTGAATCTGATTGGCTGATTCCATCAGCCAATCAGATTTTCCTACCTTAATTCCGATTGGCTGATAGAATCCTATCAGCCAATCGGAATTGAGGGGACGCCATCTTGGATGACGTCCCTTAAAGGAGCCGTCATTCATCGTAGTCCATCGGTGAAGAAGGTGGTTCCGCGTCGGCGGAAGGAAGATTGAAGACCCGGCTTGGAAGATGACTTCGCCCGGATAGAAGACCTCTTCAGCGCCTCTTTGAAGATGACATCGGCCGGATCGAAGACTTCTTCAGCGCCGCCCTGGATGATGACTTCATCGGATGGAAGATTTCTTCAGCGCCGCTTGGAGGATTAACTTCTTCCGCTCCGGATGTCCTCTTCAGTTCCATCGGTGGCTCGGCTGAGTGAAGACGACTCAAGGTAGGATGATCTTCAAGGGATTAGTGTTAGGTTTTTGTAAGGGGGGTTTGGGTTAGATTAGGGGTATGTGGGTGGTGGGTTTTAATGTTGGGGGGGGGTTGTATTTTTCTTTTACAGGCAAAAGAGCTGAACTTTTTGGGGCATGCCCCACAAATGGCCCTTTTAAGGGCTGGGTAAGGTAAAAGAGCTTTGAAATTTATGTAATTTAGAATAGGGGTAGGGATTTTTTTTATTTTGGGGGGGTTTGTTATTTTATTAGGGGGCTTAGATTAGGTGTAAGTAGCTTAAATTGTTGTAATATTTTTAACATGTTTGTAACTTAATTTTTTTTTTTTTGTAACTTAGCTTTTTTTATTTTTTGTACTTTAGTTAGTTTATGTAATTGTATTTCATTGTAGTTCTTTGTAGGTAGTTTATTTAGTTAATTTAATGATAGTGTAGTATTAGGTTTAATTGTAACTTAAGTTAGGATTTATTTTACAGGTAATTTTCTATTTCTTTTAGCTAGGTAGTTATTAAATAGTTAATAACTATTTAATAACTATTCTAACTAGCTAAAATAAATACAAAGTTACCTGTAAAATAAATATAAATCCTAAGTTAGCTAGAATATAATTATTAATTACATTGTAGCTATCTTAGGGTTTATTTTACAGGTAAGTATTTATTTTTAAATAGGAATAATTTATTAAAGTATAGTGTAGTGTTAGGTGTAATTGTAACTTAGGTTAGGATTTATTTCACAGGTACATTTCTCTTTATTTTAGCTAGGTAAGCTATTAAATAGTTAATAACTATTTAATAGCTATTGTACATGGTTAAAATAAATTGAAAGGTACCTGTAAAATAAAAATAAATCCTAAGATAGCTAGAATATAATTATTATTTATATTGTAGCTATATTAGGGTTTATTTTAAAGGTAAGTATTTAGTTTTAAATAGGATTCATTTAGTTAATAAGAGTTAATTTATTTAGATTTATTTAATTAATATTTAAGTTAGGGGGCGTTAGGGTTAGGGTTAGGTTTAGGGGTTAATCATTTTATTACAGTGGCGGCGGCGTAGTGGGGGGGCAGGATAGGGGTTAATAAATTTATTATAGGTGGCGACGGTGTAGGGGGGGCAGATTAGGGGTTAATAAATGTATTATAGGTGGCGACGGTGTAGGGGGGGGCAGGATAGGGGTTAATACATTTAATATAGGTTGCGGCGGGTTCAGGGAGCGGCGGGTTAGGGGTTAATACATTTATTATAGTTGCGGTGGGCTCCGGGAGCGGCGGTTTAGGGGTTAATATGTATAGAGTAGCTTGCGGTGGGCTCCGGGAGCGGCGGTTTAGGGGGGTAATAACTTTATTTAGTTGCGGCGGTGTAGGGGGGGTCAGATTAGTGGTGTTTAGACTCGGGGTACATGTTAGGGTGTTAGGTGTAGACAGCTCCCATAGAAATCAATGGGATGTCTGTCAGCAGCGAACTTGTACTTTCGCTATGGTCAGACTCCCATTGATTCCTATGGGATCCGCCGCCTCCAGGCTGGCGATTTGAAAACCAGGTACGCTGGGCCGTAAAAGTGCCGAGCGTACCTGCTAGTTTTTTTGATAGCTAGCAAAAGTAGTGAGAATGTGCCGCACTTGTGTGCGGAACATCTGGAGTGACGTAAGAATCGATCTGTGTCGGACTGAGTCCGGCGGATCGAAGCTGACGTCACAAAATTCTACTTTTGCCGGTCTCGAGCCTTTGATAACTAAGGCGTATCAGCCTCACCACAAATACGCTGCGGAATACGCAGCGTATTTGAGGTTGACGGCTTGATAACTACCCCCCCTATGTGTGTGCTTAACTTGGCAATACCAGCGTTGGCGTTCGCATTGCTGGAAGCCAACCGTTCACGGGAGTGTGCTTCCATAGGCTTTAATGGGAGCCTCCTTTTTATGCCGACAGCCACATACAAACATCTCTCGCAGTCGAGGGGGCAACTCGCACAGCAATAAATATATATATATGTATATGAAGATATACATATATAATATATATATATATATATTTATGTGTTTATATGTGTATACACACATATAAACATATATATGTATATAAGCATATACATATATATTTTTGGAGGAAACACAGTCCCCCGTTGATTCCCATGTAAAGGCACTTTAGGTGCCATTTTTTTTTCTAACTCCCCCATCCCCTCACTTTAACCCCTATAACTGGTTTGTGCAGTAATTTAAAAAAAAAAGTAAAAATTCTGATATTTTTATTTTATGTTACTGTACCGTCCTCTTTATTTTGGGAGCAATTAGTGCAAAGTGAAAACTTGAGCTTGCGGTTGTATTAACCAGTCACTTGTAATAGCTGGTTATTTAACATGCGCCTGTAAAGGGGGCTATTTTTCACACAATAAGATAGAGCCTCACTTGTAATCTAGCCTTTTATTGGTATACGTCAAATTTCCTGGGATATTATAGCCGATAGCTGTTTACACTGCCATAATACAGTTTCCATTATTTGTTTCTCATTTTAAAGAGTAGACTACTGGCAATCTACTTTGCCAGTAGAGAGGTCCTTTAAGGAATATGACTACTAGTACATATTTACTCTCCTAGATTGACTAAATCTGGGAAAGTCTCTCAAGCTTCTACAATTTAATTATCACTCAATACAGCAGCTCTCTAATACTCACCCATGTCTATATTCTTAGTAAATAGAATGGAAATCCAGCAAATAAAGTTTGTAAAATATCAGTCTCCTTACTTTGGTGTAGAAATTTGTGTTAATAAAGAGGTTTATGCATTAATAATTACATGTCTACGGAATAATTTTCTGAATATTACAATGAAGAAGATCAGTAATTTGTTAAAATATTTCTTACAAAACAAGACCAGATTACAGATTAGATAAAGGAACCCGCTTCCTAAAATGCTTCAATGGAACTAGGGAGAACAAGAAATCTAGTGTTGATATCTATGACCCATCACTATGCCTAAAGCTGTCTGCAAACTTGGCTGGACAGTATAGATAATCTGAGACTACACTGTAAAAGGTATGATCACCCAAGCAAGGATACACTTGTAGTGAGTGTATATACTGTTTGTGATGCTAATGGGGATAGATGCGTGTAAACCCATAGGCACCTTAGTAATCTTTACCTAGGTAAGCTAGAGATCCACCCTGTTTTCCTGTCCTTAGAGAGTTCTGTTGTTTCATAGAAACTGCCTCACATTACATGTAATATGAACACTCAAAGTTAGAAGTGTATTCTGTCTATGAATTGCTGTGAAACCTTTTGATAATATCTTGCATCAATAAGTTACTGGATTTGTTGCAGCAGTTCTCTTATGGTCTGCCTTTAACTGCCACTTTACTTACTCATAAAATCTAGAAAAAACATACAGCTGTCACTTAGAATGTCTCAGGTCACTTACCATACAAGGCTTGGATCCCTCTCACATCATCATCATGCAGGCGAAAGTTGAGTTTGTAGCCAGCATAGACTGGTGCCATTAATGCATTGGGTATATCGTGAGTGTCCAAGGCCCAAGGCATGTCCCCAGCTCATGAGCTGCAATGATACGCAAGTTCACGCCATTATATGACCCTTCAGTCCAGGTTTCATCTTCATCAAATGAACTGTGCCCTCTTCTGGAATGTCAGCATGAGCAAGCACCTTCCCTGTAAAAGCAAATGCGCAATGAAGAGTATAGCACTGTATCTGACCTGCATTAATATCTCATTAATCCTATTGAGGATAAAAATCACGTTATTATTCATGAGTGTGTAGAATGTTATTCAGTCTATAAAAACTATATAAACATAGCATTTAGCATTGCTTTTTCTGTTCTTTTTTGTTATACCATCACAAAGGGTAGTAAAGTAAAAAACAACATGTGAAACATGTAAGAAATAAAGAGTAAATAGAAAGGAGCGCCAAAAATAGGCAGGGTCTAATATGAATGATGCTAGATCCTAGGTTGGTATAGCATATGCTGGGTGTTTAGAAAAGTCTCTATGTGTGTGTATCATAAGAACAAATCTAGAAGTTGGGTATGGTGTGTATAACACAAAATATTTATTACAATTAGCACAAAAATCGTATAAAATATCGCACAGTAAAAACAAATGTTATATAGTTAAAACAATTAAATACAATTTCACAGAATAAAAAAGACAGTTAGGTACATGGATCCATGTGGCCAAAGTCCTAAATTAGTATGGCCTAAAACAATCTAAAAACAAATATGGCTGTCTGAATGTGGAATATTTCTAATCCTCACTTATATAGTGTAATGGTGAGGTCGTATTGATAAGTGGTCTCTCTAGTGTAATTTGCACAGTAATTTGTGGTGCAAGTACAGAAATGCCAATCTAACATAACATGAGTTGGAAAAAGGGTGGTTGGTGTGATGTACAAATAAGTGAACTTCGTGATGAAATAAATATACAAAGTTCCATAAAAAATATATATAAAAATGGTCTCAAATGAGATTTACAAAAGCATTTGGGTGAGCACTTAAAATAAACACAAATACGAATGTGATCCAAAAAAATATATGTGTATATAAAAATAAAGCAAATCTCAAAAAAACTTCCTTACACAAGTAAAAATGTTAAGAAAGACTCTTGTGAACAACGAGTGTGTGCACAAATTGATTAGTGTGATCTATAAAATCATATTGGAAGGTGTAAACGTCCCTGAAATTCAGTCCATATGATGAAATGATCCTTTGAAGATCCTTAGTTTGGAATCCTAAAAATATATATGGAAGTCCTAAAAATGTATTGAAGATCCAAATGTGAAAATATGAAAAGTATAAAAAATATAAAAATATAAAAATATGAAAATTGTGTGAAAGTGTGATCGTGTAGAAAAAATGATGAATTGAAAGGTGAAAAAATGATGAAAAAGTAAAAACAAAAAAATTAAAAATAATGATACTCTGGAAATTCCTCAAGACCTATAAGGAAAAAAATACTGACATAGTGTGATACTGTTTAGGTATTTTAGAATTAATAGGAATATAACTCACCATCTATTTTGTCAACGCGTTTCGGCCTGCCAAGGAGGCCTTTCTCAAGACTAATAGATGGTGTTGGTGAGCTCAAGCTTATAAACCCTTACTTGACCAATCATCTCTATGTTGGTGGCGCCAAAATTTTGCGCCAAAAACGTTAAAACCGGAAGTGTTGAACCGGAAGTGGTTACATGTCTTACCGGATGTTCATTCCGTTTTTTTGTTGTTTTTTTCATTTTTTGGCCATTTTTTCTCGATACTGTTTTTTATTATTTAGTGGGGGAATGTATAATTGTTTCCCGTTAGAGTTTCTATATTGCCTGTTCCTAATCTTATTATGTTGCCGGGTGCCGTAATTCTTAAGGACCGGAAGTGCTCAGAATGATGTGACTTCCGGTATGTTTCCCTACAACCGGAAGTGTGAGAGGGGAGAGTTTCCGGTTCCGTCTATATATTGGTATTCAATTATCGTTATATCTACTTACGTGGTGCAATCTGCCCACCTGATTTAAATCGGTATAATCTTGCTACCTATCCTATAGGTGTCAAGTGTGTGTTGATTATTCTAAAAATGGGAAGTATTGTTTGGCCAAATCCCTTCCGGTATCATTACCTAAAACCGGAAGTTGAGAGCAGTATCCAGGTCTTTATCCTATATTGTTATAATAAGGGATTGATTGGTCAAGACTATAATACAAGATTCTATAGTTCTTGTGCATGTCATATACAAACCTTACCAATCTAATTATGTTTAGCGCATAATTGGTTGGCATGTGTCATTCTAAATATTTGTAATACATGTATATTGATCTTATGTATAGGGTCACACATAATTACATGTTTTTTAGTTTCAAAAAATGGTTTTCTACAAATCCGAGACCATAACCCATGGGTCTATAGTTATTATGTGTATCATATGCAAAACATAGTTCTGTTTGATACACAGTTGGTTGGCATGTGTCATTCTAGATATTTACAATATATACTTATTGATCTTACATATAAAATGGTATATAATTACAAGGTTCTTAGTTTTTTAGTTTCAGAAAATAGTTTTCCACAAATTTGGTGGAATCCTTACTATAATATGTCTATTGAGTAGAATCCTTACTGTTGGATGTAAGAAACACAACATTTTTTCTTTCACGATTAAGGGCTCCATGTACTAAGCAGCGAAAGCTGCTCCGGAGCCCTTGTGGGGCAGGTTTGCATATAAGAGCCTGCTTCACGCAATGTAAGAAGCAGTGGTCTTTAGACCGCTGCTTCTTACACCATACGCCACTTCTGAGGTGGCGAGGGAAAAAAGAGCTTGCTCATTCTTGGGTGATTGAAAATTCCCTTCTCTCAAACGATTAGTCACGCGAGAGAAGGGGTCGGCATTACACGCTCACTTGAGCGTGTAATGATACATACGGGCAGCGGATCCTGTTTGTCTGCTGCTCGTATGTTGCAAAGGCGAGTAGACAACTACTCGAGTTAAGAAGCTTGTCCGCTCGCTCCTTCATACATGGAGCCCTAAGATACTTTTAACTTTCTAATTTACTTCTATCATCTAATATGCTTTGTTCTGTTTGTATCCTTTGCTGAAAACTATACCTAGGTAGACTTAGGAGCAGCATTGCACTACTGAGAGCTAGCTATTAATTGGTTGCTCCACATAAATGTCTCTTTTCCTTGGCTGACCTAAAGTGTTCAACTAGCTCCTAGTAGTGCAATACTGCTCTTTCAACAAAGAATACCAAGAGAGACAAGCACATTTGGTAATGGAAGTAAATAAGAAAGTTGTTTAAAACGGTATCCTTTATCTGAATCATGAAATAAAACAAATTGGGTTTAATGTCCCTTTAAGTGATATAATTACAGTCTGCAATGAAAGCTGGTATTTTCTTGAATCATGAAAACTATTAAAAATATTTCACCTTAGGTATTGATGGAAATGAAAAACTGCAGAAGTGATGCATATAAGTAAATATAAAGCCACAAGATATTTCATGGTAATAAACCATTCAATAAAGAAAGACAGATAACCATAAGTAATAAAGGAATCATATTTGTTCACAAGTTAAATCCATATATAAACCAAAATAGACGTATAATAATATCTTAAAGGGACAATAATTTCATAAAAACTATTATATGTACACTAAACCAGATTAAATGAGATAAACAAGAACCAAAACAATTCTTCTTCTTCCGTTTGCTCATTTTTACCTGGAAAATAGAATCATATACTTTATGATGTATTATAGCAACGATCTAACAGTGTCATACACCAAAACATATATTGCAATGGTGAAGAAAGGAGTGAACTAACTATTTATTTCATTTGTGTACTTCATATTAATTTTATTAGTATACTTCATAATCATTTAAAGAGAACACTATTGGAAAGCTTACCAGGACCATCAAATGGACGTGAGCAGCTGATGCCACGTCGGTGGAATGAAATGCGTATGTCTGCTCTCCCGTATTTGACCTCCTTAAATGTAAGTGGTGTGACATCACTCCAGTACTTGAAGGCTGATTGGATAGCAGCCTTCACCTCAGAAGGCTTCATATCTGGTGTGTAATTGTATATTCGATAAGTCAGGTTCTTTTTCCGCCATCGACCTTTTTAAAAATAAAAAGACAAATGAAAATACATCAGCAGCATCACAAATCAGAAGTACAACACATTAATTTATGTTTACCATCTTGGGTGAAACATAAAGATGTATCTAGGATGAGTTTCTTATGCATTAATTAAATATGAATTTTATTTTTTAACATTTTCTTACATACAAATTATCTGTATTTATCTTATTAAGGGCTAGATTACGAGTGGTGAGCTAACAGCTGTGCGCGAGTGCTAACGGGGTTTATTGTTGCTCTTTGCGCGTGTCAGAAGTTGCGCAGATTTTACAAGTTGAAAGTAAACGAGTTCGCTTGAGACCAATTGAATTTAACGTTCATTGAGTTAGCGCGACTTCAGAGCTCTAGTTAACTGTTACATTCTAATAAAAAGTTGCACAAAACACATAAAAAACACATTAAAATGTACAGTTACACTCATACTAACACCATCTAATAAAAATTATTTAAAAAAGGGTTATAAGGGCTCAAAGATATGAGGCCTCAGCTGTGTGTGTGAGTGTGAGTGTGTGTCTGTGTGTGCAAATATGCATTTATTTATGCAATATTCATATTGAATAAAGTGGGTTTTTTGTGTTTGTATTGTAAATATTTCACATTCCAATGTTCTTGACATAGGGGAATATATTCACAGTATTTTTAAATAGATATTCCTATATATATCATTATATCTGTATACTGTATATCTATACCAATATTTAATTATATATATATATACAGGGAGTGCAGAATTATTAGGCAAGTTGTATTTTTGAGGATTAATTTTATTATTGAACAACAACCATGTTCTCAATGAACCCAAAAAACTCATTAATATCAAAGCTGAATAGCTTTGGAAGAAGTTTTTAGTTTGTTTTTAGTTATAGCTATTTTAGGGGGATATCTGTGTGTGCAGGTGACTATTACTGTGCATAATTATTAGGCAACTTAACAAAAAACAAATATATACCCATTTCAATTATTTATTTTTACCAGTGAAACCAATATAACATCTCAACATTCACAAATATACATTTCTGACATTCAAAAACAAAACAAAAACAAATCAGTGACCAATATAGCCACCTTTCTTTGCAAGGGACACTCAAAAGCCTGCCATCCATGGATTCTGTCAGTGTTTTGATCTGTTCACCATCAACATTGTGTGCAGCAGCAACCACAGCCTCCCAGACACTGTTCAGAGAGGTGTACTGTTTTCCCTCCTTGTAAATCTCACATTTGATGATGGACCACAGGTTCTCAATGGGGTTCAGATCAGGTGAACAAGGAGGCCATGTCATTAGATTTTCTTCTTTTATACCCTTTCTTGCCAGCCACGCTGTGGAGTACTTGGACGCGTGTGATGGAGCATTGTCCTGCATGAAAATCATGTTTTTCTTGAAGGATGCAGACTTCTTCCTGTACCACTGCTTGAAGAAGGTGTCTTCCAGAAACTGGCAGTAGGACTGGGAGTTGAGCTTGACTCCATCCTCAACCCGAAAAGGCCCCACAAGCTCATCTTTGATGATACCAGCCCAAACCAGTACTCCACCTCCACCTTGCTGGCGTCTGAGTCGGACTGGAGCTCTCTCTCCTTTACCAATCCAGCCACGGGCCCATCCATCTGGCCCATCAAGACTCACTCTCATTTCATCAGTCCATAAAACCTTAGAAAAATCAGTCTTGAGATATTTCTTGGCCCAGTCTTGATGTTTCAGCTTGTGTGTCTTGTTCAGTGGTGATCGTCTTTCAGCCTTTCTTACCTTGGCCATGTCTCTGAGTATTGCACACCTTGTGCTTTTGGGCACTCCAGTGATGTTGCAGCTCTGAAATATGGCCAAACTGGTGGCAAGTGGCATCTTGGCAGCTGCACGCTTGACTTTTCTCAGTTCATGGGCAGTTATTTTGCACCTTGGTTTTTTCACACGCTTCTTGCGACCCTGTTGACTATTTTGAATGAAACGCTTGATTGTTCGATGATCACGCTTCAGAAGCTTTGCAATTTTAAGAGTGCTGCATCCCTCTGCAAGATATCTCACTATTTTTGACTTTTCTGAGCCTGTCAAGTCCTTCTTTTGACCCATTTTGCCAAAGGAAAGGAAGTTGCCTAATAATTATGCACACCTGATATAGGGTGTTGATGTCATTAGACCACACCCCTTCTCATTACAGAGATGCACATCACCTAATATGCTTAATTGGTAGTAGGCTTTCGAGCCTATACAGCTTGGAGTAAGACAACATGCATAAAGAGGATGATGTGGTCAAAATACTCATTTGCCTAAAAATTCTGCACTCCCTGTATATATATATATATATATATATATATATATATATATATATATATATATATATATATATATATATATATATATATATATATATATATATATATACACACACAGTTGTATGCAAAGGTTTAGGCACCCCTGACAATTTCCATGAAATATTCCTATATATTTCTGTACCTATATTTAATCATCTATCTATCTATCTATCTATCTATCTATCTATCTATCTATCTATCTATCTATCTATACAGTGTATATATATATATATATATATATATATATATACACATACATAAATATATATATATATATATATATATATATATATATATATATATATATATATATATATATATATATATATATATATATAAAAATATATATGGATGGATGGATGGATATATATTTTACCAAAAAAACATTCATATACTGTATATATAAAATATGTATTTATGAATAAATAGAACATATTCTACTATGTGAAGAGCATTGGAATATGTAAGAACTTACCTGATAAATTAATTTGTTTCATAGTGGCAAGAGTCCATGTATACATATAGCCAAGAAGTGACGTGTAAAAAGGAGTAAAAAAGCATACAAAAAAAGAGGAACTGGAGAAAATAATGTGCTTTTATACAAAAAAACATAACCACCAAAAAATAGGGTGGATCTCTTGGACTCTTGCCACTATGAAAGAAATTAATTTATCAAGTAAGTTCTTACATAAATTATGTTTTCTTTCATGTAAGTGGCAAGAGTCCATGAGCTATTGACGTATGGGATACAATACCCAAGATGTGGAAATCCACGGAGTCACTAGAGAGGGAGGAATAAAATAACAACAGCTACTTCCGCAGAAAAAATTAAATCCAAATAATAAATGTTTTCTTAAATTTAAAAAAAATTAAATCATAGGCAAAAGGAATCACTGAGACAGCTACCTGAAGAACTTTTCTACCAAAGACTGCATCTGAAGAAGCAAATACATCAAAATGGTAAAATTTAGTAAATGTATGCAAAGAAGACCAAGTTGCTGCTTTGCAAATCTGATCAACGGAAGCTCCATTCTTAAAAGCCCAAGAAGTGGCAACTGATCTGGTAGAATGAGCTGTAATTCTCTGAGGCGGAGACTGCCCCACCTCCAAATAAGCCTTGTCAATCAAAAGTTTCAACCAAGATGCCAAAGGAATGGCAGAGGCTTTCTGACCTTTCCTGGAACCAGAGATAATAACAAATAGACTAGAAGTCTTTTTGAAATCCTTAGTAGCTTCAACGTAGTATTTCAAAGCTCTTACCACATCCAAATAATGAAGAGATCTCTCAAGAAAATTCTTAGGATTAGGACACAAAGAAGGAACAACAATTTCCCTACTAATGTTGTTAGAATTCACAACTTTAATCAAAAATGTAAACAAAGTCCTTAAAACCGCTTTATCTTGATGAAATATCAGATAAAGAGACTCACAAGAGAGAGCTGACAACTCAGAAACTCTTCTAGCAGAAGAGATAGCCAAAAGAAATAACACTTTCCAAGAAAGTAGTTTAATATCCAAAAAATGCATAGGTTCAAAAGGAGGAGCCTGCAAAATCCTTAAAACCAAATTAAGACTTCAAGGAGGAGAAATAGACTTAACAGGTTTGATACGAACCAAAGCCTGAACAAAACAGTGAATATCAGGAAGCTTAGCAATCTTTCTATGAAATAAGACAGAAACAGCAGATATTTGTCCCTTCAAAGTATTTGCAGACAAACCCTTATCCAAACCATCCTGAAAAAACTGTAAAATCCGAGGAATTCTAAAAGAATGCCAAGAAAAAATTATGAGAGGAGCACCATGAAATATAGATTTTGCCAACCCGATAATAAATCTTCCTCAAAACAGAATTATGAGCCTGTAATATAGTGTCTATTACTGAGTCAGAGAAACCTCTATGACTAAGAACTAAGCGTTCAATTTCCATACCTTCAAATTTAGAGATTTGAGATCCTGATGGAAAAACGGCCCTTGAGACAGAAGGTCTGGCCTTAAAGGAAGCGGCCAAGGCTGGCAACTGGACATCCGGACACAATTTGCATACCAAAACCTGTGAGGCCATGCAGGTGCTATCAGAAACACATGAGATTGTTTCAATATGATCTTGGAGATCACCCTTGGGAGAAGTACTAGAGGTGGAACAATGTAAGCAGGTTGGTAAAACCAAGGAACTGCCAATGCATCCACCATCTTTGTATGAGGATCCTTGGATCTGGAAAGATATCTGGGAAGTTTCTTGTTCAAATGAGAGGCCATCAGATCTATTTCTGGAAGACCCCACATTTGAACAATCTGATGAAACACATCCGGATGGAGAGACCACTCTCTCACTGGATGCAAAGTCTGATGACTTAGATAATCTGCTTCCCAATTGTCTACACCTGGAATATGAATCTAAGAAATTAGACAAGACTTGGACTCTGCCCAAGAAAGTATTCAAGATACTTCCTTCATTGCTAGGGAACTGTGATTCCCTCCCTGATGATTGACATATGCCACTGTTGTGATATTATCTGTCTGAAAATGAATGAAAAGTTCCCTCTTCAATAGAGGCCAAGCCTGAAGAACTCTGAAGATAGCACAGAGTTCTAAAATTTTGATTGGTAACCTCGCCTCTTGAGGTTTCCAAACCCCTTGTGCTGTCAGAGACCCCCAGACAGCTCCCCAACCTGAAAGACTTGCATCTGTTGAGATCACAGTACAGGAAGGGCGAACAAAAGAGGCTCCTTGAATAATACGATGATGGTCTAACCACCAAGACAGAGAGAGTTGAATGTTGGGATTTAAGTATATCAACTGTGATATCCGAGTATAATCCCTGCACCATTGATTCAGCATGCAAAGCTGCAGAGGTCTCATATGAAAACGAGCAAAGGGGATTGCGTCCGATGCTGCAGTCATAAGACCTAAAACTTCCATGCACATAGCCACTGAAGGGAATGATCGAGACTGAAGGTTTAGACAAGCTAAAACCAATTTCATTTGCCTCTCGTCTGTTAAAGGCAGAGTCATGGACACTGAATCTATCTGGAAACCTAAAAAGGTGACCTTTGTTTGAGGAATCAAGAAACTCTTTTGTAAATTAATCCTCCAACCATGCCTTTGAAGAAACGACATTAGTTGTTTTGTGCGAGATTCTGCTAAATGAAAAGACTGAGCAAGTTCCAAGATATCGTCTAAATAAGGAAACACTGCAATACCCTGCTCTCTGATTACAGATAGAAGGGCACCGAGAACCTTCAAAAAGATTCTTGGAGCTGTCGCTAGGCCAAATGGAAGAGCGACAAACTGGTAATGCTTGTCTAGAAAAGAGAATCTCAGAAACCGATAGTGGTCTGAATGAATTGGAACATGAAGATAAGCATCCTGTAAGTCTATTGTGGACATAAAATGTCCTTGCTGAACAAAAGGCAGAGTAGTCCTTATAGTCACCATCTTGAAAGTTGGGACACTTACAAAACAATTGAAAAGTAGACTTTTGTTCCTTATTCTGACGAAAGGAATGAAAACAATTAGGAGTCATAAATTTACCCTTAGATTTTTTATCTTGAGGTAAGAAAACTCCCTTCCCACCAGTATCAGTGGAAATAATAGAATCTAATTGAGAACCAAATAAATTCTTACCCTGGAAAGATAGAGATAGTAGTCTAGATTTAGACACAATGTCAGCATTCCAAGATTTAAGCCATAAAGCTCTTCTGGCTAAAATAGCTAAAGACATAGATTTAACATCAATCTTAATAATTTCAAATATAGCATCACAAATGAAATGATTAACATGTTGAAGCAAAAGAAAAATGCTAGTCAAATCATGATCTTCTACCTGCCATGCTAACTATCCAACCAAAAAGTTTAAGCAGAAGCCATATCAGCCATTGAAATAGCAGGTCTAAGAATATAGCCAGAATGTAAATACTGTATGCTCTTCTAAGATAAGATTCAATCTTCCTATCCAAAGGATCCTTAAAAGAAGTACTATTTTCCATAGGAATAGTAGTATGTTTGGCAAGAGTGGAAATAGCCCCATAAACCTTAGGAACTTTTTCCCAAAATTCTAAATTAGCCACAGGTAAAGGATACAACTTCTTAAACCTAAAAGAAGGATTGAAAGAAGAACTAGGCTTAGACCATTCCTTAGTAATAATATCAGAAACAGCATCTGGAACAGGCAAAACCTCAGGAGCAACCTTAGGAGGTTTAAAAACAGTATTCAAACATTTACTGGCTTTATTATCAAGAGGACTAGACTCTTCAATACCCAAAGTAACCAGAACGTCCTTCAATAGAGAACAAATATAATCAATCTTAAACAGATAGGAAGATTTGTCAAATTCAGAATCTGAATCAGTATCTTGTAAACCAGAAGAATCCTCATCAGCAGAGGATATTTCAGTAAGCTGTCGGTTAATACAAATTTAATCAGATTTATGAGAAGTTTTAAAAGACCTTTTACTTTTATTTGAATGCAGAATAGCACACATAGCCTTATCTATAGCTGCAGCAAAATCAGGTACTTTAGACTTTGAAGAAACAACAAACGGTTTATTAGTACTAATAGAAACATTATCGGCATGCAAAAGCTTATCATGACAGATGCCACATAATTGGGCTGAAGAAATAACATCAGTTAATTTACAACAGACACACTTAGCTTTGCTAGAACTGTTTTCAGGAAGCATGGTTTCTACAGCAACATCAGAGGCAGTATCAGATTGAGACATCTTGCAAAATGTAACAAGAAAAAAACCACATTTAAATAAAATATACAATTTCCTCATATAGCAGTTTCAGGAATGGGAATAAATGCTTATGCAAAAGTAGGATGCAAAAAAATAAGCATCATAGACGCACTTTCGAGCCAAAAAAATTTCCGCGCCAAGAATGACGCCATAAAAAACTGCATTTTGCGTCCCCGTGAGCCTAGTTTGTCTGTGACAATTTGGAAAGCAAAGTCAAATTTTAAAAATCTGAAGCCCCAGGTAAGAGATAAAAATAAAAAATAATCTTCCTAAATATAAATTCCATACTGAAACTGATAGTCTGTAGAAAAGGGAAATATACATGTACCTGACTCTTGGCAAATATAAGCAAATACATATATTGAAAACATTATAACATAAAGCGCCAAACATAGCTAAGAATGTCTTTAAAAAAAAAAAAGAAGATACATACTTACCGGAAGACAACCATCCACATATAGCAGACAGCCAAACCAGTACTGAAAAATATCAGCAGAGGTAACGGTATAATAGTATATAGTCGATCTGAAAAGGGAGGCAAGGAATGAATCCCTACAACCGATTACAGAGAGCCTTTGAAAGGATTTTCCATGGGTGAAACCACTTAATCAACAGGCAATACTCCCTTCACATCCCCCTGACAAACACTGTACTCTGAGAGGAATTGGGCTTCAAAATGCTTAGAAGCGCCTTTCACAGAAGAAAATTAAGCACATCTTGCTTCACCACCTCCACAGGGAGGCAAAGTTTGTAAAACTGAAGTATGTGTGAGGTGGGAGGTGTATTTGTAGGTATTTTGAGGTTTGGGAAACTTTGCCCTCTCCTGGTAGGAATGTATATCCCATATGTAACTAGCTCAATGTCTCTTGCCACTTACATGAAAGAAATTCATATTTCATAAAGGGTTCCCACACTTGAGAAAATGTGATTGGGTTTGCCCATGAGTATGGATGCTAGTTTTTTCCCCACTTTTTACTCTCTATTGATGTCTATGGGAGAATGTTCTAACTACGGCTTTTTGCATGTGTCGAGTTAGCACATGAGCGAAAACTTTTAACTTGTAATATGCACAGAACCAGCCAGAGCAGTTAGCACGTGAGTGCTATAGCAAGAGCTATCCAGGGTGCTATCACTATGCTATACTAAATAGAATATCAAAGCATTAGGAAAGTTTTTTTCTTACTTTGGAGATGTCTTTTATTTTTTTTAAGGGACATAAATTTAACATAATCTCCCTACAGAAAAAAATAATTAATAAATGAAAATAAAACATTGGAATATAAATTGCGCTAAGAGAACAACAGTGTTAAATGATTTTAAAACCATTTGTTTGCAGTGCTCAAATGCTGATAGATGCCATCAGTTTAATGCTCCTTTAAATATGGCTCATCTAAATCCCACCAGTACGGTACCAGCCTACAAACATTTTATTAGACATTTTAAGATCACCCTGCAGCTTATTGTCTTGCTTACCCAATAGCAAGTATCTAAGAGTCCTCTGATTAAATGGATCTTCAAGTCCACACCGAGGCTCCCTCATCTTTTCCAGTGATTTGTCATCCAGGATTCCTGTTCCAGGTAGTTGAAATGAGAGCTGGAAAATTCTAAAGGGAGAAAGGGCTAGTTTAGCTTATAGTTATTGATAATTATGTTGCAAAATAGTAACAAATATACTGTTCTGTTTGTTTGTTTTTACAACCTTCAGTGAGAATGACATCACATGAAAGATAAGAATCTGCCATTTAACTGAAAGATATAGGTGATTTCCATAAAAAATGACAACATTTAAAGTACTGTCTCCCCGAGGGGGACATGTTTTCTAACAGAGCCTCTCTTTTCCCTATTTTTGCTAGAGGGACATCCCTTTCAAATGAGGGGTCACTTGTTTCCCTAGGATGCTGCTGATCACCATTAAAAATGGTGATCACCTGCCCTACTAGAATCTAGGTGCAATGTTTGATGAATAAAAAGCACTTTCAGAACACATGTTCCCTTTTAGAATACAGAGGGGTTTAGGTCTACAGTTTGAAAAGAGAGGAGAACCCTTTTCAAAATAAGTGTTCTCATACCCTGGTCATTAGAGGTGATGACAATAAAAAGGGCTTTTACTCACCTGATGTATTTACTGTGTGGTGGACAGTGACTCCAAATGATCCCTAAGCCCCTAAAGGGAGCATAGAGTCCCTAAAGACATCATACAAAACATATGAAAGATGGGATAACCCACTTTTAAATGAGGGGTCTCATGCCTCTTTTAGGTAGCAAGTGAATGTCATAACAATATCACCTGTCTAATCAGTCAATTTTTTTGATTCTGTGGGCTTTCCTAGGCGTGTGCATGGGGTGTGTCAGATTTTGAGGAGGCCTGAGCACAAGTTTGAAAACTAGTGCTTAAGGTCATCAGTTCTGCAAGCCCTTGGGTGCAGCAACAGGCTGGGTGTCCACAACCTTCCCTTCCACACTTCCTCTCCCTCCCTTTGCCAACTTAAATTCACCTCCCTATCTCCCTTCCTGTGCTGTGTCAATGTCCCGCCCCATATAAAAACTAAACTGCAATGTAAGTGAAGCAGCCACTGGTTGGCTGAGAAACGCGTTGCTACTAATTTTAAATTTTATAATAAAGTAAGTTATTACTTACCACCCTACCAATCTGGTATTTGGACAACTGCGAGTTCCTGAACCGCTGGAGTATAAGTCTACTGGGTGACTATTGATCCCAGCTTGCCTCTGCAGCACCAAGGGAGGTGCTCCACCTATTGTGAGTAAATGTCATATACTCATATTATCTATTGTGTATCTACAGTACTAGGCCATATAGGCACCCTTTGTGCTCTATATTATTCTCTACAGATTACAACACTCTGATCGGAGGTCAGTCTTCTGTGTGACTGCATTTTGATCCCAGACTGCTCCTTCCACACCATTAGGGGTGTCTGAGTACATGTGAGTGAAACCATCACCTCCAATATTCTGATTTATATCTCTCAGTATTAAGCCATGTGGCGCTTTTGTCCTTCTCTATCCATTACAGATGTGTATAGTGTGTGTGTGCACAGTGTATGTTGGATATTATATGTGTGTTCTAGTGTATGTATGTATGTGTGCGAGTGTTATAGTGAATGTGTGTTACAGTGCATGTGTATGTGTGTTATACTGTACCTGCGTGTGTGTTTGTATATTGTATGGGTGTGTTATAGTATACCTGTGTGTGTGTGGATAGTGTTTGTGTGTGTGGATAGGATATGTCTGCGTGTATGTGTGTATAGAATGTGTATGTGTGTTATATTGTATGTGTGTGTGTTATATTGTATGGGTGTGGTATAGTGTGTATGTGTGTTATATTGTATCTGTTTGTGCAGTGTATAGGTATGTGTGTATAGAATGTGTATGTGTGTTATATTGTCTGTGTGTGTGTTTGTATAATGTATGGGTGTGGTATAGTGTGTATGTGCAGGGCTAAATAAATGTAGGGGCCTTTGTAGCTGTAGCTCTAGGTCCATGCCCTAACTAGGTCCATGACCAGGGTTACCACCTGGCCGAATGTGCGGGAGGCTCATTTGTGCTGAAACGCACATGGAGCTCACAGCTGCATGTAGGATGTACTCCTGTGTGGTCACAATTAGCTTGAAGGGGCAAACAGTTAAGGCAGGGCTGGAACTACAGGCTGTGCAGGCAGTTCAGTTGCATGAGGGCCTCCAGAGGGGTGTCTGCCACATCTGAATATCTGTGTGTTAGTGTCTGTGTGTTTTAGTATCTGTGTATGTCTGTGTATGTGTCTCTGTGTTAGTATGTCTGTGTAAGTGTGCCTGTTTGTGTGTTAGTGTCTGTGTGTCTGCGCTTGTCTGTGTGTTAGTGTCTCTGTGTGTTAGCATATCTGTGTGTCTGTGTCTCTATGTGTATGCCTATGTGTGTCTGTGTTAGTGTATCTGTGTGTGTATTAGCGTCTCTGTATGTGTTTTAGTGTGTGTGTTAGTGTCTCTGTGCGTATGTGTCTGTCTGCAAAAATAGGCTTAACAAAATAAATAGTGGCCACAAGCACAATTTTTTTTGGGTCCCGAACATCTCTGTCTAAACAGTGTCACCTTACCTTTTGTGAAGTATAAATGATAATATATATCATATCATTTAATCTAGATGTGGGCATTCGAATGCTAAAGAAGCAGGTGGCCGCTTGTGACATTCATCTCTTTTCGGAGCCGCAATTATTCTAGAGAAAGTGCAACACACCACGATCTGGATTTGCACAGTGTGTTGCAATTTCACCAGAATAAATGCGGCTCAGAAAAGATCTGAATAGCACCAGTGGCCGTCTTCTTCCACATTCGGATGCTAACAAAGAATACAAATGCCCACGTCTAATTTAATCTATTAGTAGAACCCCATTCATTTTTGTAGTTATATATGTGAAATTGTTTAAAACAATGAAGAAAATATGAAATAAACCATGTAGTCTGACGTAGATGTAAATTCAGTTTTAGTTTATTGAATTTTTTAAAAATATATTTGTGTGTCTACTGAGGATGAGTCGATCACAGGTAAAAAGATATTTTAAACCACTGAGTTGCTAAGCAGCATACTCTGACATGCTAAGTTCTTAAAGCTACCAGTTAAATGAACATGGAGTGTTGGGATTTAAGACTTGTTTTGTGCATTTTTAAGATGGAATAAGGGCATATGCTGAATGGTTTAATGCTCAAAATTAACACCAGAAATGTAAACTTGGTGTCATTCTCTTAAATCTCTATGCAGAATTTGCTTTCTTAGACCATCTCTTCCACTTCCAATCTCTTCACTTTTTAGTATCTAAGACACAACGCTTATAGTTTGCATTTAACCAGCCGCTCATTTAGAATCTTCTTTGTAAGACCTCTGATCCTTATAAAATCTAGAAATTTGTTTCGGTTGTAGTACAACTTTTATGCAGATGATGCCTAACTTTATCTCTCTTCAACAGACATCATACCATACCCATTGAACCAGGTCATAAACTGCCCCTCTGCAATTTCCTGCTGGAGTCTTCACAGAATCTTCATTTAAATTTCTAATAAAGCTGAGCTTCAACTACTTATAATCCTCTGTACTAAGTATCATATGCCAGAAGTATCAACATGTTGTCCAGGACTCTGCAATCACCACCACTATTGGGTCCACTATCTCAGAATCACACTTGACTAAGCATTTTTACTCTCATATCCAAGAACTTTCCAAATCATTAAACACTAATAAATGTAACTTCTTTAGGGCATAACTGTCTTTTGTCTTCTGTGTAGACTGCTGAAATCATATTTTCAAACCGTTTCATGTAGTAACATTTTACCTTAGAGCTTCTTTCACATGGTCAGGACTGAAATCTTCATTGTCACTTTCTAAGGGCTTTTGTAAATATCCAAATTGCTTCAGATACCTCTGTAATGAGAAAGACAAACATCACAACATATGCAACTGGTTCTGGGTGTGTATCAAGTACCACCTTACTCAAGTACATAATTAATATAAAACCACAAATCAGTATAGAATCTATAAGCAGGAGAGATCCAGTCTCTAATAATGATCCTTGAATTAGGTAATATGACATGATATAATTTTCTCTTCATGACTGAGAAATGTATTTGGCAAGCAGGAACATAGATTATTTTGTTATCACTAAGTTCCTTAATAAAGATTCATGGGTTTCAATATAATTTGTATACAGATGACACCCAAATCTACCTCTCTGCACCAGACCTATCTCCATCCTTGCTAACTCATGTCATTGTCTTTATAAAATTTCATCTTGGATGTCCTCTCACTATCTTTAGCCAAATCTCTCCAAAACTGAGCACCTTATTTTCCCCCTTTTTCCAAATCTCTACCCCTCATATTTCTATAACTGTTGATAATAACATTATTACCCCAATCCCGCATGCCCATGACCTTGGGATCAAACTTGACTCAGATCTTTCACTCCTCACATCCAGTCTTTGGCCACTCCCTGCAGTTTCCAACTTAAAAACATCTCCAAAATTTGACACTTCCTCAAAAAGCATGTGAAGTGAACATGTGCTATGTGTGAATGGGGGTTAAATATCTGCTTTGTATAACTATGGACTAGATTACAATCGGTGCGCTAAGCAATATAGCTAGACTGCGCTAACATTAGCGCACAACTTGATATTACAAGTCCATGGTAAATTCCATTTACCAGAAAAGGGTTACTATAGCCTATATAGCTCTAGTGCAACCTATACTTTCAATGGGTATTGTGACTGCTCTAAATAGTGCTCATATTGCAAGTTGAAAGTTATACGTTAAGCGCTTGAGCAAAAGCCAAAACTGCACTAGAATATTTAGCACAACTTGAGACCTGTAAAGTAAAGTGTAAGGGTTAAAAAAAAGACAAAACTATTACACTCGCATATACATATTTTAGTAAAAAAATATAATTTTAAAATGATTTAAAGAGGTTTTAAAAGGGTTAACAAGGGAAATGGTATATGGCAAGGTGTTTGGCTGGAAAGGGCTCCAATGTATATATATTTCTTGATATGTGTATATGTATACGTGTACATAAGTGTATACATGTGTATTTATGTGTAAATATGTATGTGCCCACATACATACATATATACATATATAGACATATAAATGCACTTTTGAGCCCTTTGAATGAATACTTTGAATTCCTATGTTCTTCACTTAGAAAAAAATAATATTTTTATTTGTAAATATAGATTTCTATATATACAGCTCTGGATAAAATCAAGAAACCGCTCCAATTGTTTTCTTAACTCAGCATCTCTACATATATGGCAACCATTCTAGTGTCTGTTTAATTCCGACACAGGCACACATCATTCTACTTAATGAGGAACTGATTGGGTGATGACCTGAACCAAATCTTATTAAGGACTAGATTACAAGTGGAGCGCTACTTATTGCTCCCACTTGTGCGTTAACTCAACTAGACTTTGCCTTTTTGCATGCGCCAGGTAGCGTGCGTATTACAAGTTGAAAGTAAAAAGTTTTCACTCAAGCACTAGCCCAACGCACGCAAAAAGCCGAATTTTGAACTTCCCCTGTAGACTTCAATGGAGCTAGAAAAGTGGAAAAAAACACCCTTACTTGTGTGCAAACCCGAATGCATTTTCAAGTGTGCTAACCCAACATGAAATTCCTATTCTAGTGTTCTATAATATTAATATTTCCCATTTCAATGTTCTACACATAGACGAATATGTTCTATTTGTATATGTATGTATCTCTATGTTAAAACCCTTTGCAATCCTTATTTTTACTAACACTGAGAATTCATACCTTACAGCTCTTATAACTTTTTATTGCAATTTTTTTTTAAATATTTTTTTATTAGTGTTATGTATGTAACTGTAATTTTTAAATGTAGTTAGTTAAATTCAATTGTGCTCGAGCTTCCAACACACGCAAAGAGCCGCAATTAAACCCTTTTTGCTTGCGCACAACACTCGTAATCTAGCCCTAAATGAGGAAAAGTATAAAAACTACTGCTGTGGTTATCGCTATCCTCTTGTAATAGGACCAGCTGGATGGCAAAAACAGTGCTTATAGTACCTCAAAACTAATTGGAATAAAAAAATAACTATTGACCATGTAAAAATTGTTTAAAAGAAAGATTTGAGTTCAGTGGGCATCAGGTTGCTTCCATCCTTAAAATTTCAAAGATGGCGGTTCATAAGAACAAGCAGCGGACATTGAGGATAACAAAGCTAATGATAGGTAAACTCTCCACTCCCCAGGATGACCACCAACTCAATCAAATGTCATTCAACAACTGTAGGATGACATCAAGTGACCTAGAAAAAGAATGAAAATGGCAGTTGGGGTGAAAATGCATGGTTAGGAAGGTTTGGAACAGGCTCCTAGGGGCAGGGCTGAAGTCATGTGAAGCTAGAAAAAGCCCTTCATCAATGAGAAGCAAAGAAGAGGCAGGCTGAGGTTTACAAAAGATCATAAGTATTGGACCGTAGAGGACTGTCATAAGATTATCTTCTCTGATGAGTCAGCTTTGCCCAACACCTTGTCATCTAATAGTTAGATGGAAACTTGGAGAGGTGTACAAGCCACAGTGTCTCACACCCGCCGTAAAATTTGATTGAGGTTTGGTGATGATCTGAGGGTGCTTCAGGATGCATAAATCAAGCAATCAGAGGATTGCTTTTTCCAGCAGGACAATGCTCCATGTCACACAGCCAGGTCAATCAAGGTGAGGATGGAGGACCACCAGATCAAGACCCTGTCATGGCAAGCCCAATCTCCAGACCTGAATCCCATTGAAAACCTCTGGAATGTGATCAAGAGGAAGATGGATGGTCACAAGCCATAAAACAAAGCTGAGCTGATTTTTTGTGCCAGGAGTGCCATGAAGTCACAGTATACTATTATATATTTTTTTGTTATGTAACCAGGTATGTATGGAGTCATGTCACATAAGCACCATTCCTGGTCCTAAACCACCCATTTCCACTCGGAGCTTGAATTCAGATTATTATTAGTCAGAATTCCTAGCTCCAAGTTCCTCTCAAGTTTTCTTCTGGCGCACAGAGCAATATTAAGACTTGAGAAAGCCCTACATAAATGACTAAATCTGTAAAAAAAAAAAAAAAAAACCCCCCCTGCAAATTCTGCTATCTCCTAGTAACACTATATATATATATATATATACACACACAGTATCACAGTAGTAGGTGATCTTGAAGATCAGGCACATGTGTAAGTATTAAAGAAACATACTAGTGCAATAGTAGAATGTGCTAATGTGTGACCTTTGCAGGGGGTGATAACAAAATGCTTCTGGTTACATTATGTTAGCAGTATGGCTAAGCAGTCCTGAGCAGCAGAATACCTCATTGAACAGGCTACAGTTTTGGGTGCTACAATAATGCCATAGCACATCACAGTGCCATTCTGGAAATGATCCTGTATTTTATTGATTATTAATTGACTATAGTTTTATGCTAGGTTTTCAACTATTGTTTTCTCAAGTTGAGTTATAAGCATTGGCCTCCATATTTTGCACCTTTTGAATAGTGAAAATAATTATCCTCTGATTAACAGCAGAGTGTTATATGCCTAATTTGCATGATCAGATTGTATCAAGAATACTCTATGGGCTCCATGTACTAAGAGGCGGGCGGACAGCTACTTAACTCGCAAAGCTGTCTGCCCGCCTCCGCTACATACGGGCAGCGGATCTATTGATCCGCTTGCCCGTATGTATCATTACACACTCAGCGGAGTGTGTAATGCCCGCCCCTTCAGTCGTGCGACCAATCACGCGACTGAAGGGGCTGTCAATCACAGAGAGCGAGCAAGCTCTCGGTGATTTTGCTTCGCCACCTAAGAGGTGGCGTAGGGTGTAGGAAGCAGCGGTCTAATGACCGCTGCTTCTTCCATTGCGGGAAGCAGGCTCGCATATGCGAACCTGCCCCGCAAAGGCTCCGGAGCAGCTTTCGCTGCTTCGTACATGGAGCCCTTGAATAAAACAGTAAAAAAATATTCCATTAAAAATAAAGCAGGGGGATATGTTAGTAAAATCTGGCCGTGCATTCTTCAGAGGGGTGATTATTGTGCTCGGATAGCGAATCTTTTAAACGATTCGCTATCCGAGCACAATAATCACCCTTCTTCATAGTGTTTGAGGTCAGAAAATGTGAGTTGAATGTGTGCTTATTTTTTTATCTGCTCATATTAATAAAAACTGTATTACACTAAAAAAAAATCAAAAAAAAATCTGGCCGTGCAACCCTTAAATTAAATTAGTATTTTTTATTAGTATTAAGTAATTGGTATCATGCAAACTGAGGTGTAAGAGGAAAGGGTTATTTCGTAAAGGTCACATAATATGCAAATTTCTTTTATGTTGGTCATACTAAAATGTACAAGACTAATATATATTACTTAGTTTTTGTTTCTTTGGGGTTATATTTTTGTCCTTTTTTATTTTCCCCTTTAGCACAAATATACCATTGTAGCATGGTAATCAGTTGCATTTATGAATCTCAAAAGAAGACTTAACTGAGACATTGATGTACAGATAGAAAACACTTTGGGAAAGATTTATCATATGTCGGATGCACATGATCCGCTGTAGCAGATCCTGTCCGCTCGACATCGCTAAATGCCGACAGCGTATGCCACCCCCTGCACATGCCGCAATCCTTAACTCATTCGCGAATGAGTTAAGGAGAAGTAGTCTTACAACCGCTCCTTCTTAACTTAAAGGGACAGTAAACCTAGAAAATAATGTTATATAATTCTGCACATAGTGTAGAATTATATAACATTATATTAGTGCTAGCTTTATGTAACATAATATTGCCGCTGGAATTTTTATTAAAATAGAGGATTTTTCAGACCCGCCCTCTGTGCTCTACTGGTCTGGTTTTCACTCTGAGCGCATCTGGGCAGCTGTCTAGTCACAGCCCGGCCCGACCGCGCCATTACACTCAATGTAGCTCGCTCCCGCTGTCAGACAGAGCAGGAATTATATAACATTATATGTGCAGAATTATATAACATTATTTTCTAGGTTTACTGCCCCTTTAAGTTTCAGACGGACCTGAAACTTCGGAGGTAAATTGCAGCATCCGCTGCTTGATAAATCCCCTGTATCTAAACTCCTTGGGACAGGAAAAAGTTTGGATTTCAGAATAGTTTTGATTTTGGAAGAGTGGATTAGACCAAGTGTAAACAACAATATGTACTTACCTGTCATAAAACAGCTGATACATCTAAAGGTAGTTTTATACTTCTGTATACATAGTAACATCAGAAAGATAGTACAGTATTGTAACCAGAAAGGTAATACTTATTGTTTTAAATAAATATAGACTATTTGCATTTTAGAACACAAAAATCAAACCAAAGACACAAGCAGAGAAGATTGTGACTTACAGACTAGGGGGAAAAAAGTAATGTTTTGATACTTTTAGTTTTAAAAAAAAAAAAAACTTATTAAAAAATTTCAGAATAAGTTTGGATTTTGGAATTCCGGATTTTGGGATTTGTACCTGTACTAGATAAGCATCTCACTGCATGTCAATAAAATGTCAATGTCATACAGACTATTTAAAAAGTGTCACAATTTTTGTATTTTAAATACTGAATTATAATATATTAAATAGGTTTAGTTGTATTTATTTAATACTAGCAGAGCAAGATTTACAATTAGTTGTCTGCTTGCTGTTTACGTATGTGATTAGCAGCAGCTGCATATTCTGATTACAGAAGTATATACAGAACAGCTGGCTTCCGGTTTCAGGCTGAATTATGTAAACTACATTGTCATTAGGATGCATTTCTTTAAAACTACAAGTATGGTTCAATATGTTAAAGGGACATTAAACCCAAATTTTTTCTCTCACGATTCAGATAGAGAATACCATTTTAAACAACTTTCTAATTTACTTCTATTATGTAATTTGCTTCATTCTCTTGCTATTCTTTCCTGAAAAGCAAAGCATATCTAGAAAGGCTCAGTAGCTGCTGATTGGTGCCTGCATGATGTCTCATGTGATTGGCTCACCCATGTGCACTGCTATTTCTTTAACAAAGGATATCTAAAGAGTGAAGCAAATTAGATAATAGAAGTAAATTGGAATGTTGTTAAAATTGTTTTCTCTGTCTGAATCATGAAAACAATTTTTTGGGTTTAATGTCCCTTTAACAAATATCAATGCACAATCTCAAAAGGTTACATTATATTATACAGCACCACCAACAGCTAAAATAATTATCCCTTATAGAGCTCTCTCCTATAAATATTTAAATAGATGGCTTCCCTATTTATCTATATAATGTCATACAATTTGCATACAATATCTCAGTTTACAAATATGCCTCTAACTTCTTCATCTATCTTTTTTCATAAAAAAAAATCACAGTTACATCATACACACTGAACATGTTTGTTATTATTTCTGCTTGGTAACTATGGTAATACAAATCTTATTTTAACTCAGAGGGGAAAAAAATATGAAACCAGAATATTGATAAGTAAACACATTTTAGGATCCAGAAAATTAATTTGTATATAGATATAGGTTGAATAACCCAAAAAGGAGTCAGAAATATAATGTCACCCTGGCATTTTTTTCAGCTTTGTTATAATATCAACTAAATTGATATCTTTAATTAATGAAAGTATTTGATTATATAGTACTCACATACCCTGCTGCTGACACAAACTTAGCACTTTAATGGATTGACAGAGATTTGAACAGCAGTTGCTTAGTACACACGAACCATATAAATATAAATACAATAATATAAATATAAATTACACAACTATACTTTTCTTTTCAAGCAACATAAAACATTTCCTTTATTTCAAGTCAGCTCTCCTCCCCAGCATCTACAAGTCAGCAAGCACACAGTTTGTATCACTGAGTTCTACACTCACTATGGTGAAGTCAGGAAACTTACCAAGGCCTCTTCTGTAGAGTTGGGGTCATTTAAAGTTGCATACGCTGTGAGGGAGAGAGCACCAAGCAACGGGAATAGCAGCATCCTGCAGAAACAGATCTTCTGTGTGTAGGGTAACCTAGCTGTGCTGTTCCCTTTGTAGCTGCTGCTGTGTCCCCCTTCTCAAGCCTTTTAAGAACTTTGCCAGAATGACTCACAGACTCTTCTCATTCACCCCCCTGAATCTCCCCTCTTGAGAAATGGCAATGGAATGCAGATGTTAACCCTCTGCTGCACACTCAGCATGAATAATTTTAGGAAACTTGAATATAAATAAATAAATAAATAAATACAAAAACATCACATTTTAGTAATTTGCAACTGTTATCTATTTTTTTGTGTGTCAATTACACTCTGACATGTTTGCAACACTATGATAATGAGTCATTGCCCTTAAAGAACCTAAGATGTTCTTTAAATATTTAAGAAAGAGTGAGATAAATTGAAAACCCATTAGTAACTGGTGGATTTTGGATTACACAACACCACAACTATTTTAGAAAGATCTTTACAGGGAACCTTAGGTAAACTAGCATTATCTGCAAACTGTATAAGGTTCTAATGCACAAATATTACAAACATAAAAGCTTTAACCATTGCCAACCCTAGACAGGCTATTATTGGTTATATCTGAGGTGTCCCCGACACATATAAGGCCGGATGACCCTAAACTTGCCTGCTTTGGGAGAAATATCTTTTGAGGAGATCAGAGAGCTATAGATTATCAGGCATCTAATATCCACAAGCATCATTTTTCATAGGGACATTAAACTATTTTTCTTCATATGCATAGTATATGTCAGCAATATGTGCCACATATCATCAAACAAAACAAAAAGTTTAAAAGCTTTTATAGCTATCATAAAGCTGCATTATTTTGCAGTCCAGGGACATACACATTGAAAACCTTCTTGGTTATGTTTATCTTATCTTTTATGATTTGGCTGATTATGAACATATATAAATAACCTCCTGTGCTGTTTAAGCAATCTCTGGCCTAGGTTCAATAAAATTGTTCATGAAACTAATATTTCCCTGACAAACCTGTCGCAACAATGACACTTAAAAATTGCAGAATTAATAAATATTTCTACCAATCCATCATTACAGCTGCGAGTTGCACGTTATTCTCCATTATAATTATTCCATTGCATAACCATTCACATCTTGGCGCATTGATTAAGTTCCTCTGTCAAGGACCCCCGTAACACCAAAATACCTCAAACAGAACAAACTAGTATAGGTTAAAACAAACCCTCTATAAACAATGCACTTTAATATATGCACAAAAGAAAAATTTAAACAGTTAACCTCTTAAGGACATATGACGGAATTTTTCCGTCATAAAACAATTGAGCAAACTAAAAGCTGTGTCCTTAAAGGGTTAAAGAGAAACAAATATAAAAACAAGACAACTTTAAAACAGTGAGATAAGACTACAAGACAGGATACCTCATGGGGAGTTATTATGAATTCCACATGCTGAGCCTGAGGCATAGGTGAAACTTTCTGACCATGTCTTTAAGAAGCTCCAGGATGCCCATGTCCAACACTAGTGATGTGCGAACCGCGTGAACCGCCATTGAATTCAATAGGCAGGCGAACTTTAAAACCTACAAGGACTCTTTCTGGCCACAATAGTGATGGAAAAGTTGTTTCAAGGGTACTAACACCTGGACTGTTGCATGCTGGAGGGGGATCCCTGGCAAAACTCCCATGGAAAATTACATAGTTGATGCAGAGTCTGCTTTTAAGCCATAATGGGTCTAAATCAACTAACATTCCCAAAGTGGCTGTCTCAAAACATCTCGGACAGAAGATAGATTGATAGTGATAGATAGGATAGATAGATATACATAGATTGATAGTTAGATAGAATCGATAGAAGAGAAATAGATAGATTTGTTAGATATATAATTACCCTAATAAATTCTAATAATCAAACATGCGTTCTTGGACCCAACTAGCTTGTGTTAATTAGTACTTTTCTTAGCACTTTAATCCCTGTCCCCCCCCCCCCCCTATCGGGGGAGTTCTATATGGCCTGCCAGATTACCCTGAAAAATTATAATAATAAGACATGTGGTCTGCTACCTATTTTAACGAGGTTGTGTTTTAAGTACTACCATTCTTAGCACTTTAATCTCTGTAACTCCCCCTATTTGGTGAGGTCTATACGGCCTGGATGATTACCCCTACAAAATATAATAATAAGACATCTGCTCTTGGTCTGCGACCCATGGTAACTATGTTGTGTTAATTAGTAATGTCCTTCGCATTTTAATAGCTGTTACTCATACTCACCCTATCGGTGGAGGTCTATATGACCTGCATGATTACCCTTACAAAATATAACAACCAAACATATGCTCTGGGACCCATGGTAAGTAGGTTGTGTTAAGTAGTACTGTTCTTTGCATTATCATACCTGTTACAACACCAAATGGTGGCAGGTCTATCTGGCCTTCATGCTTAGCTGCACCCAAACCCAAAAAAAAAGCAGAGTGGTCTTAGACTAACACCCATGGCTAACTCGGTTGTTTCAATTAGTACTATTCTTAGCACTTTCATCCCTGTTACGGGCGGTCTACATGGCCATCATGATTAGCCGAACAAAATACTACAATCCAACCTTTGCTCAGTCTTCATAGGCCCTTCATTGTCTGTATTTTGATAGTACAGTTCTTATTATTTTTATAGCTGATACAACACCGAATGGTGGCAGCTCTATATGGCCTGCATGATTAGCCGCACCCAATACAAAAATAAATCCAAGCGGTCTTGGATTAACAGCCATGGCTAACTCTGTTGTTTCAAGTAGTACTATTCTTAGCACTTTCATCTCATCATCCCTGTTACTTCCAGGACTCTCGGCGGTGGTCTACATGGCCATCATGATTAGCCTAACCAAATACTACAATCCAACCTTGGCTCAGTCTTCCTAAGGCCCTTCATTGGCTGTATTTTGGTAGTACTGTTCTTATTAGTTTAATAGCTGATATGACACCGAATGGTGAGAAATATGATTGCTGACAACAATTGGCTAGGTGGGCCTGGCTCACAGCAGGCTGCAAGGCAGGAGGAAAGTGCTATTCAATGGCACCAGCAAACTGAGGATTCAAATCACAGCAACTATTACCAAAAAGTTTAATTTTTAATTATTAGAATACTGTCACAACAAATATGATTGGTGTAAATATTTTTTAAGTAGGCCTGGCACACAGGCTTGGAAGGCTGTAGAAAAGTGCAATTCAAAGGCATGAGGAAACTGAGGATTAAGATCATCAACAATCAAGATTTTTTTAATTTTAATTAGTAACTATACTGTGACAAAAAATTAGGATTGGTGTAAATAGTTGGCAAGACGGCCTGGCACAAAAGGATGGCAGGCAGGAGGTAGATGCAATTCAAGGACACTAGGAGACTGATTACTGACAGTCTAAACAGTGATGATTGACAATTTTTGCAATACTGTTAACAGAAATATGATTGCTGACAACAATTGGCTAGGTGGGCCTGGCTCACAGCAGGCTGCAAGGCAGGAGGAAAGTGCTATTCAATGGCACCAGCAAACTGAGGATTCAAATCACAGCAACTATTACCAAAAATTTTAATTTTTAATTATTAGAATACTGTCACAACAAATATGATTGGTGTAAATATTTTTTAAGTAGGCCTGGCACACAGGCTTGGAAGGCTGTAGAAAAGTGCAATTCAAAGGCACAAGCAAACTGAGGATTAAGATCATTAACAATAAAGATTTTTTTAATTGTAATTAGTAACTATACTGTAACAAAAAATTAGAATTGGTGTAAATAGTTGGCAAGACGGCCTGGCACAAAAAGATGGCAGGCAGGAGGTAGATGCAATTCAAGGACACTAGGAGACTGATTACTGTCAGTCTAAACAGTGATGATTGACAATTTTTGCAATACTGTTAACAGAAATATGATTGCTGACAACAATTGGCTAGGTGGGCCTGGCTCACAGCAGGTTGCAAGGCAGGAGGAAAGTGCTGTTCAATGGCACCAGCAAACTGAGGATTCAAATCACAGCAACTATTACCAAAAATTTTAATTTTTAATTATTAGAATACTGTCACAACAAATATGATTGGTGTAAATATTTTTTAAGTAGGCCTGGCACACAGGCTTGGAAGGCTGTAGAAAAGTGCAATTCAAAGGCACGAGCAAACTGAGCATTAAGATCATCAACAATCAAGATTTTTTTAATTTTAATTAGTAACTATACTGTGACAAAAAATTAGGATTGGTGTAAATAGTTGGAAAAACGGCCTGGCACAAAAGGATGGCAGGCAGGAGGTAGATGCAATTCAAGGACACTAGGAGACTGATTACTGACAGTCTAAACAGTGATGATTGACAATTTTTGCAATACTGTTAACAGAAATATGATTGCTGACAACAATTGGCTAGGTGGGCCTGGCTCACAGCAGGCTGCAAGGCAGGAGGAAAGTGCTATTCAATGGCACCAGCAAACTGAGGATTCAAATCACAGCAACTATTACCAAAAATTTTAATTATTAGAATACTGTCACAACAAATATGATTGGTGTAAATATTTTTTAAGTAGGCCTGGCACACAGGCTTGGAAGGCTGTAGAAAAGTGCAATTCAAAGGCACGAGCAAACTGAGGATTAAGATCAACACTAAAAAAATGTTTTATTTAAATTAATAACTATACTGTCTGACTGTGACAACAATTATGATTGGTGTAAATAGTTGGCTAGACGGCCTGGCACAAAAGGCTGGCAGTGGCAGGCAGGAGGTAAATTAAATTCAATGGCACTAGGAGACTGAATATTTGCAGTCCAAAAAATTATGATTTTTTTTTTTTATTACTGTTACAAGAATTGTGATTGGTGCCACTAATTGGCTACTTGGGCCTGGCAGACAGGCTGGCAGATATGAGTCGTGGATGGTAGGTAGGGCAGCAATTTAACACAGTATGCTGTGTAAGTGACAAAAACACAGGACTGATAGAAAATTAAGTTACATTACACTAGCAAAATATTTGAAAATTTTAGATTTTAATATTAAAATTATGTTAAGAAGTGCAATGCACATATGACTCTATGAGTGGTCGCACTGGCTGGCTGCTACGTAGGGCAGCAATTATAACAACAGTATACTGTGTAAGTCAGATAGACAGTTAGACACAGGCCTGATAGAAAATACAATTAGATTACACTAGCATAATGATTTAAAGACTTTTTTTTGGAAATTTTAAGAAAAAGGTTAAGCACATACATATGAGTCGTGGCTGATAGCCTTGGAAGGGCAGCTATTAAAAACAGTAGGCTCTGTATGTCGGATACACACACGCCTGATGGAAAATACTATTAGATTACACTAGAAAAATGATTGAAATCAGAGGCGTAACTAGAAACCACAGGGCCCAGGTGCAAGAATCTAAGAAGGGCCCCCCCCACCACTCCTCCCCCTCCAAAAAAAGGTGAATTTAATTAAAAAAAAATTTTTTTTACATTTAACACAGAAAAAATGTGAATCAGATTACATTTATGCAAAAGTAGGTACCCTATGCCCACAGTCTGTGAGATGGTCTGACCCCCTATTACTGTATATATATAGTGACACTATTTAACCTTCCAGTAATGTATATAGTAAGTTAGTGACACAGTCTGTAATCTGCTGGTGAGATGGCTGGCCTGACCCTACCTGCCCAGTACTTTATAAAGTGACCACAGTAGTCAGTGACATGGTCCACCCCCCCATACTGTATATAGTGGTACTGTATAGTGACACTGTTTACCCCCTGCCCCCCCCATGCTGTAGTAACAAGGTCTGTAATTTGCTGGTTCCACAAACATACACAAACACACATACACACACATACATGCATAAATACACACACAGTCACATACATACACACGCACACACACATAAACACCAATGGGTAAAACAGAAATACTAACCCCTGTAGTTATGTCAAGAAAGGGTATAAAAGAAGAAAATCTAATGACATGGCCTCCTTGTTCACCTGATCTGAACCCCATTGAGAACCTGTGGTCCATCATCAAATGTGAGATTTACAAGGAGGGAAAACAGTACACCTCTCTGAACAGTGTCTGGGAGGCTGTGGTTGCTGCTGCACGCAATGTTGATGGTGAACAGATCAAAACACTGACAGAATCCATGGATGGCAGGCTTTTGAGTGTCCTTGCAAAGAAAGGTGGCTATATTGGTCACTGATTTGGTTTTGTTTTGTTTTTGAATGTCAGAAATGTATATTTGTGAATGTTGAGATGTTATATTGGTTTCACTGGTAAAAATAAATAATTGAAATGGGTATATATTTGTTTTTTGTTAAGTTGCCTAATAATTATGCACAGTAATAGTCACCTGCACACACAGATATCCCCCTAAAATAGCTATAACTAAAAACAAACTAAAAACTACTTCCAAAACTATTCAGCTTTGATATTAATGAGTTTTTTGGGTTCATTGAGAACATGGTTGTTGTTCAATAATAAAATTAATCCTCAAAAATACAACTTGCCTAATAATTCTGCACTCCCTGTAGATATGAGTGCTGGGTGGCTGCCTGGCACAGACCAATTAACCAAAAGACTGAAAAAAAAGAGGTATATTAATGCTGAGTGAGCCTGACAGACACAGGCATGATAGTAAATGTAATTAGATTACACTAGCAAAATATATATTTTTTTTATTTAAAATAATGTTATAAACGGATATTAACACTGGTGGCTGCTGGCTGGCACAGAGCAATGAACCAGAGTATATGCTGTTTGACACTGGCCTGATAGAAAATGAAAAAAAATTACACTAGAAAAATAATTATATTTTTGGGTTAGCTAAATTTAAACTAATGTTGTTAGGGAGATATCAGTGGTGGCAGTAGTCACAGCATGTGCTGTGAGCCTTAAACACACAGCTGAAAGCCAGGCAAATGCTAATATAAAAAAAAACGGCACGAAATATAGCCCTATAAAGGGCTTTTTGGGGTGCTGTGCTTGCAGCAGAGATGAGTGGAGTCCTTCTGGACTGTAAATACACTAGCCTAGCTATGTTTTTCCTATTAATGTCAGGAGAAAAAACACAACACGTCCTCTCATTAAAAAAGCAAGGTCGTTATGAGTCTAAAATGGCGGATTCAGAGTAGCTGGGAGTGTCTGTGAGGGAGTGTCTGATGTTGATTGGCTCTAATGTGTCAGGCGGCTGTGACATAAAGGGTCAAAGTTTCCACAATGATGACACATAGGGGCGGATCGAACATCGCCATGTGTTCGCCCACAAACGCGAACGCGAACAAGCTATGTTCGCTGTGAACCATTCGCGGGCGAACAGTTCGGGACATCACTATCACTTTCGGATACCTTTCATCTAGGTTTGCCAGCTGTCCTCCACAAAAATACTGGTAATCTGTTGCTGACTGGGCATGATGGTAGGTAGGGCCACGCAATAGCCGCTGTAAAGCTTTTTTTCCAACGCTTAATCCTATCATGCATATTTTTCACAACTGAGCAGTCATTTTACCCCTTGGCTGCCAGTAACATAAATAAATTATTTTACCTCTTTGGCTGACAGTAACATAAATAAATAATTTTATCTCTTTGGCTGACAGTTCACAAACATAAACAGAAGTGATTTGCCCCTTACTTCTTTCTACTCAATATTTGCTATGTGTTGAGTCACTCAGAGGGCTCCAAAAGAATATCTGTTTCCTGAAACTAAATATATACAAAACTCTGCTAATTGTCACCTTGTATAGAGCTTTCCCAGAGCTTCTTATTTCACTTTGTATTCATTAGATTTACTGAGGTTGGCAAGACATGCAAATGTGCCGTATCAAGGTAAAGATGCAAAAAACATATATTACTTGTTATGCTATAAATAAAAGAAGATCATTTCCAACACAAACTGCTTTTTTTTTTTTTTTTTAACATATTTTACATTTTAATTGTACCATAAGGTTTCAATAGTATTTGTGCTGTAAAATTACACCTACAGGGAGTGCAGAATTATTAGGCAAGTTGTATTTTTGAGGATTAATTTTATTATTGAACAACAACCATGTTCTCAATGAACCCAAAAAACTCATTAATATCAAAGCTGAATAGTTTTGGAAGTAGTTTTTAGTTTGTTTTTAGTTATAGCTATTTTAGGGGGATATCTGTGTGTGCAGGTGACTATTACTGTGCATAAATATTAGGCAACTTAACAAAAAACAAATATATACCCATTTCAATTATTTATTTTTACCAGTGAAACCAATATAACATCTCAACATTCACAAATATACATTTCTGACATTCAAAAACAAAACAAAAACAAATCAGTGACTAATATAGCCACCTTTCTTTGCAAGGACACTCAAAAGCCTGCCATCCATGGATTCTGTCAGTGTTTTGATCTGTTCACCATCAACATTGCGTGCAGCAGCAACCACAGCCTCCCAGACACTGTTCAGAGAGGTGTACTGTTTTCCCTCCTTGTAAATCTCACATTTGATGATGGACCACAGGTTCTCAATGGGGTTCAGATCAGGTGAACAAGGAGGCCATGTCATTAGATTTTCTTCTTTTATACCCTTTCTTGCCAGCCACGCTGTGGAGTACTTGGACGCGTGTGATGGAGCATTGTCCTGCATGAAAATCATGTTTTTCTTGAAGGATGCAGACTTCTTCCTGTACCACTGCTAGAAGAAGGTGTCTTCCAGAAACTGACACACAAAAATGAATAGTGACACTACTCGGGCTTTTCCTCATTAACTTTATTTACATATATATTAATATGGTTCATATGTATTAACTGTGTCAGTCTGTAGAGGAAATGGTGCTTGTGCACAAAGTCAATCCAACCGAAAGGAAAATTGATATAAAGGATACCAAAATTCCAAAAGTATGCACTTGTAGCACTCTGGGCCCTAAACTGAGGGGCAGGAATTCCCAACAGGGTTTTAAAATATAACTTTTATTTATTAAAATTAAAAAACCAAATTGTTGGTTAAAAATACACACACAATTAAAATACACACCAGTACCATATTCTAGTGGTATTACGTTTATAAGATCACAAACTGTTAAGATTAGGCCTGTATATATTCACAATTATAAGTGATCTAAATTGTAACAGATAACGTCCGCTAAATACTGTTGCAATAGGAATTGAAACAAACAGTTTTAGAGAGATGTGATTTGGGTAAGTTTTGATCAAACTAGTCCATAATGCCTATCCGGTATGTTAGTGTCTCATTGAGGTCAGAGTATCTAGAGGTTGCTGAATTGGTTTAGCTTCACCTATCTTATATTTCATTCAGGTTCCTAAATAGGAATATGTCAGTGTACTTGATAGTGGTATATCAATAATATCTGGTATCTACTCAATATTACTAAAAGAACCTGAGATATATCAATTCCAGTGTGAGGTGGATCTGAATCTCAGATTACATTAACTTCCAGAATTACTCAATCAACTAGTGTGAACTTGTATTGTATTCAAACTAATAACAACCCTTCCATTATAACTTTAAACAACTACTGCCATATAAATCACGACTGAAATATCAGTAACATATGCTAGTTTAGATTCTATATTAGGCAGTTGTCAATATTCGTTTTGTATTGTGAGTTTGTAATGTCACCTTAAATAAATTGAGCTGATTCTTGCATAAACCGGACTATATACAGTATATATTGTGTGTTAAAGAGTATTTTCTTTAATCACGGTAAACTTATGTCGTCTTTATCAGACATCCACTATATTCAAATGCTGTATATGTATAGTAAGGTTAGGTCTGGCACAACCCAAGCTATATATAGTGTGTTTTGTACGTTAGAGAGTCTTTTAGTGGATCAGCTGGACAGTACTAGCCCGGTCCGCAGGCACAAATCTACAATCATTCACTAATCACTGAATTATTCAGGCACACATCATTATATCGCTCTTGAAAAGGTTAAATTATAAGTTTGACTAAGTCTGGCACAACCCAGGCTGCATATTATGTAACTGTTATAAGTTCTGTGAACCGCGGTGACTCCCCACAGCAAATGCTGAATCACACGAGCTGAGCAACACTCATTCAGCTAAGATTGAAAATCCTCTGTGAATAAACACAGAAAGTTAGCGTTTTATTGTCTATTATCCACTATATTCACAGGCTGTATAAGGTTAAGCTAAGTCTGGCACAACCCAGACTATGTATATTGTATATATTACGTTAAAGAGCCTTGTAGTGGATCAGCACGGCAGTTACTGCCCGGTAAGCAAATGCAAACTAACAGTCATTCATTGCTCTCAGGTTTCATCAGGCACGCACCACTGCTCACATTATAAGAACCTTAATATTCAAGTAAACATAGTTTTTTTCTTTTATGTTAAATTAAATTAAATAGCCAGAAGGCAACTAGTATCGTTATCGTACTAGGGTACAGATCATAGCCATACCACTAGAAAAACCCCCAAATCACTCAGTAATGATTTTGTGTATAAAGTGCAATCTTAGCGGCACATAGATATATGGTACTGGGCGGTTAAAAAGACACAAAAAAGATCGAGTGTGAAGGAATCAGCACTCTCCCCTGACGCGTTTCGCCCGATAGGGCTTTATCAAAGGCAGCGAGCCGCCGAATTTTTGGGGATTTAAACCCTGCAAACCGTAAGTCCCGCCCTTGCTCCACTCTGATTGAGTAAAAATCATGTATATGTATGTTGATTGACATTTCTATGGACCAATCATAAAATCAAATTTACGTACTTAGAGTCTATGCTGAGTTTGAAAGATAAATATCATGTAATAACCTAATAATAGCCTCTGAGTTATGGTGATATTGCCAAATAAAATTGTAATTATGGAAACTAATTGTGTAGCATCATTATTCAGCACTCAGAGTCAAATGTCCTCTATTTTGATGTATATATATTTTGATGTATTATTTATTTGTCTTTAAAGTCTATCGTTACCAGAAATCTTTTATCATTTAAATTAAATATCATGTTAGTCTTATACATAATAGTTCTATATAACACTGATGAGTTCATGTGCCATATGGGTATTAATATCCAAAATGCCTATCATAAGATACAGATTCATTTTATACTCTGTATAGTTGAGTCCTGTATGAGAACATACTAAAGTGACTATGGGTCTGTGCTGGAAATGGGGATCAGTGCCCAGTGCATATATATCGATGCTTCTAATAACTGAAATAAGTGTCTGTAAAGATTCACCTTGTGATGTGTAAATAAATAATATTTAAAAGTGTTTAAGAAAAAAAGGGGGGCGAAAATTTATAATTAATAATGCTTATCTTCAGTGAAGATCTAAGTGCAATCAAATAGGTTGAATACGAGGTACTTAGATAAAATCATTCTGTTCTTGCAGATGATTGTGTGTTAAATTTTTTTTTTTTATTTTTATTTAAAAAAACAAAACAAAAAAACTTGTGAATAAAACTCAAACTCAAAATAATAGTGTAGTGAAAAACAAGGAAGGGTGGATTATCAGTATAGTGGCGTAAAAACATAATCATGATTTATGCCACTCGGGTAGGTGAAGGACTCTAATGTGTAATATCATACCTTTATTGTTTTACTCACTTGCTCTTATGATGCAAATACTGTTAGCAATGTTTTCATTCCCAGAATTTATTGTTAACTGTTCTTTTAATGTTATCAGTTCATACTCAGGATATCTTCTCTTATATTCAAGAGTGTGTCCCGTATTGTTGCTGTTATAAATTATTGACAGAAAACTTCCTTCATTTTAAGTGAGATATAAGATACTCAGTATACACATTTTGTATTTTTGATTTTTATTAATATATCCATTTACTTAAATATTTAAGTTTATACTATGAACCCTAAAATTAAGATTAAGATGGATGTCTATTAGTTATGTTCCAGGATAGTTCTTCACCTCTGTATAAAATATTAATATGTTATTAAGTGCTAGATGGTATCACACATTTTCTTCTTTTTTTCTTTATTTTTTGGAACATTATTAATACATACATGTGGTTTTAAATCACTGCTTGTGTATAATCATGTATGTTTATTGTCATTTACAGATAGACATAGAGATTATTTTGTTCATTGAGACCCCAAGGTTGAACCGAGTTTAATAGGTAGATCCAACGGCTTTCAGACTTTAGTAGTGCCGTTTCCAAGTCTCCCCCTCGGAACCCCAGACTCACTTTCTCAATGCCCCAACACAGTAGATCTTTCTGGTTAGAATTATGATGTTTTAAGAAGTGTGCAGCTACACTAGTTAGGGTTTTAAGATCTTCTTTGTCTTTGGCAGCATTTTTGATGTTTCTGAGATGTTCAAGAAGCCTAATTCTCAGTTTCCTGGTAGTCATACCCACATAATACAAATTGCACGTACACTGTAGTACATATATAACGCTCTCAGTGTTACAGCTAATGTATCTCTTAATTTTGTGTTTCTTCCCAAATCTGTCCTCAATTTCAGTGGTATTTTTCATAAAACTGCAAGTACTGCAATTTCCACATTTGTGGGCTCCTGGATTGAAGGAAGAAATGGTCTTTTTCCTTTGAAAATGACTGCTTGTCACAATATCTTTAATGTTCTTAGTTCTCCTAAATCCAAATGACGGAGTTGTTCCCAATGTTGATTTCAGTAAAGGATCTGTCAGGAGAACATTCCAGTGTTTTTTAATTATGCTTATGATTTGAGGAGGTTTGGGAACTGGTCTTGTTTTGTCTTTTATACAGTAAGTTATTTCTTGGTGTTAATCGGACTTTCTGTTTGGCCTTTTTGATCAATCTTTTACTGTATCCTCTCTTCAGTAATCTTGCTTCCAAATCCAGTGCCCTTACTTCAAAGGTTTGAGTTTCTGAACAATTTCTGCGGAGCCTCAGGAATTCCCCTGTAGGTAGGCTTTTCATAGTGCCTGGTGCATGTGCACTGCTACTATGTAGCAGGCTGTTAGTGGCAGTAGGTTTCCTGAATAGATCAGTACTTATGACTCCGTCAGAGTTTTTACGAATAGTAATGTCCAAGAAATTAATCTGGACTAAACTCTCTTCATGTGTTAATTTGATGTTAAGTTGATTATTGTTCAGATGTGTAAGGAACTGTAATAATTCTGAATGCGTACCCTCCCAGATAAAGAAAATATCATCTATAAATCTAATCCATAATGGTATTAGATCTATGTATTTTTTTTTTCATCTGTGAATACAAATTCTGTTTCCCACCACCCGAGGAACAAATTGGCATATGTGGGTGCACATGTCGTGCCCATAGCTGTTCCTCGGGTTTGTAGAAAGAATTGACCGTCAAATGTGAAAAAATTGTAATTCAGAACCATTTCCAGTAATTTAAGAATAAAATGGTCATGTTCTATACCTTCTTCAGAATTTTTCTCCAAGAAATATTGAACAGCTTGAATACCTTGTCTATCGTTTATGGATGTATAGAGAGACTCAACATCCGTCGTTACTAACCATGTTGTTTCATTAAGTATCAGGTGTTCCAGTCTTTGTAAGACTTGCATGGTGTCTTGGACATAAGACTGTAATTCTTCTACATAAGATCGTAATCTGTGATCAATATATTCACTAGCTTTCTCTGTTAGGCATCCGATTGCTGATACTATCGGACGTCCTGGGGGTATTTCTGCATTTTTATGTATCTTGGGTAGCATGTAAAACGTAGCAATTTTGGGGTTGACCACCGTCAGAAATTTATTTTCCTTAATTGTAATTACTCCTTCATTATAAGCTTTATTTATTAGATTGGAGTAGATTTTCATATATCCTTCCATTGGATTAAATAGGAGTTTAGTATAGCAGGAATTGTCTTTTAATTGTTTTGCGGCTTCTTTTAAATACAATTCTAACGGCCATATCACAATGTTACCTCCCTTGTCAGATCCTCTTATTACAACTTGGTCCCATTCTTTCATCTCTTGAATGGCCAGATGTTCTTTATGAGTTATATTTTGTTGTGAAGGTAAAATAGGTAAAGAGGTGATATCTCGACAGACCAAGTTTTTGAAAACTTCAATCTGAGGGGCGTTAATGAATTTTGGTACAAAAGTAGATTTGTTGTTAAGTTTATCTCTCCATTTAGTAGGGGGCTGAGGTTCAGATTCTGTCAATAGATTCTCCAGATCTCTAAGGCTATTCAATTCTTCTTCAGACCAGCCATTTGGATTCGAATTTTGGGAGAAATGTTTTTTTAAAAGTAATTTTCTGATGAACAAATGAATATCCTTTATAGTTTCAAATTTGTCAACATTAGTCGAGGGGCAGAATGAGAGACCTTTTGAAAGTACAGACATGTGTTCAGCTTTCAATATTATATTTGATAAGTTTATTACTCTCAATGATTCAGACGAATCTGTGAGAAGGGACTGTGTTCCCTCCTCGGAGGTCGCCAGGGCCCTTGATTGTCTTTGTGTGCTCTCGCACGTGCTCTGGCTGGTTTTTTGTGTGCGCCCCCTACCTCTGCGTGTCCTCCTCCCTGTTCTCCTACATCTAAAAAATCCTTTCTTTTATTCCTACTAGAGGATCTAGGTGTAATCGTGGATGTAGGGTTGGGGGGGTCTTCATTACTGGATTGATAATTGCTAGAACTACCTTCCTCCCCATCAGTGTCGGATATGTCACTTTAAATTATGTTGACTTTGGGATTCCTGTTGCTATTCCTATAAAAGCCATTTTTCCGCCATTTATAGACTCTGTTGTTGTTAAAGTCACTAATGTCTCTGTTGAGTTTACCCTGTTTTACACTTTTAAGTTCAAGTTCATATTTGTCTAGTTCTTGTTGGTAAGACTTATATAGTTGGTTAAAGTCTTTATGCTGTTGGAATTTTTTGAGAGCCTCATTTTGTTCTTTAATTTTTGTCTCTAGTAAATCATACTCAGACTTATCGTGTTTCACTAGTATGCCCATCAATTTGGCAGAGCATTCTGATAGGGCCTCTTCCCATTCTGTTGTTAGAGCTGGATTTTTAAACTCAAAGGCTGGGAAGAGCTGAATTCTAAGCCCTCTAGGTATTAATTTTCTTTCAATATACTTCTCAAAAAAATGACGATTCCACCATACTTTGTCTTGGCGGTACATAGTTTTGTGGACATCTTTTAGGGCCCCATCTAGGGTAGTAGCTATAGTGACATTCCCTGTGGTGTTGTCTCCATCAAAGATCTCATTAAGATCTGCATTTCTCTTAGCTTGTCTGGTTTGTCTATCTAGATCAAATGTAGATTCCATGTTTATACGTGGAGTAGTTTGTGTGCTCTACTATTCTGAATTCTGGAAAACCAGATACCATAGAATTAACACACAAAAATGAATAGTGGCACTACTCGGGCTTTTCCTCATTAACTTTATTTACATATATATTAATATGGTTCATATATATTAACTGTGTCAGTCTGTAGAGGAAATGGTGCTTGTGCACAAAGTCAATCCAACCGAAATCCAACAGAAACTGGCAGTAGGACTGGGAGTTGAGCTTGACTCCATCCTCAACCCGAAAAGGCCCCACAAGCTCATCTTTGATGATACCAGCCCAAACCAGTACTCCACCTCCACCTTGCTGGCGTCTGAGTCGGACTGGAGCTCTCTGCCCTTTACCAATCCAGCCACGGGCCCATCCATCTGGCCCATCAAGACTCACTCTCATTTCATCAGTCCATAAAACCTTAGAAAAATCAGTCTTGAGATATTTCTTGGCCCAGTCTTGACGTTTCAACTTGTGTGTCTTGTTCAGTGGTGGTCGTCTTTCAGCCTTTCTTACCTTGGCCATGTCTCTGAGTATTGCACACCTTGTGCTTTTGGGCACTCCAGTGATGTTGCAGCTCTGAAATATGGCCAAACTGGTGGCAAGTTGCATCTTGGCAGCTGCACGCTTGACTTTTCTCAGTTCATGGGCAGTTATTTTGCGCCTTGGTTTTTCCACACGCTTCTTGCGACCCTGTTGACTATTTTGAATGAAACACTTGATTGTTCGATGATCACGCTTCAGAAGCTTTGCAATTTTAAGAGTGCTGCATCCCTCTGCAAGATATCTCACTATTTTTGACTTTTCTGAGCCTGTCAAGTCCTTCTTTTGACCCATTTTGCCAAAGGAAAGGAAGTTGCCTAATAATTATGCACACCTGATATAGGATGTTGATGTCATTAGACCACACCCCTTCTCATTACAGAGATGCACATCACCTAATATGCTTAATTGGTAGTAGGCTTTCGAGCCTATACAGCTTGGAGTAAGACAACATGCATAAAGAGGATGATGTGGTCAAAATACTCATTTGCCTAATAATTCTGCACTCCCTGTAGTGGTAGTGCATAAAGTTTAGATGAGCTCATTACTTTCATCAGATACCTTACTGTTCACTGACTTCTTCTTCTCATATAAACTAACTGGGACATTGAGTTCTCATCACAAATGTCATGAATGTTGCAGCAGTAATGTCACCAGTGCGGGATTAATGCAGGTGACAGTGTTGTTGTAGGAGAAACACTTCTTGAAGACTTTGATGCCAGAGAGGGCTACAACCTTAGCCTTACCCAGATCCCCAGCCTATTTCCTATCCCCAATCATTAAATTAATCCTAACACAATCCCTATCACTGTCTGTAACCTGGTCCCCAATCCCTATATTAGCCCACTCCTAATCCTCAAACCTAATCTCCGTTCCTAACCCTATCCCCACTCTCTAATCCCATGTCCTAACCCTACACCCAATCTCTAACCTAATATTAATCCCTAACCATAACTTTGTATTTACAATGTGTTACTGTCCCTTTAACTAAACATTTTGAAATATTACCTAAATGTAACATGACGTCTTTTGAACAATTATGACGTGTTTTGTTCTATTAGCATATACTAATGTAAAGCAAGCAGCCCATCTGTGTAATAAGTGCTGCTGCTTCACAAAAGACTGTAATCAGTGAGTCTGTGTAATAATATTTGTACCATGCTGCATGTCATCTGTCTGTAGCTAAGGATGTTGTCATAGACCGGATGTTTCTGTTTTTGGATGCTTTTAAGAATGATTTTTCTTTGAAAACATGATGAGCTGTTTACATAGAAAGAGGACGTAACAAATATTCCTGACATTGATGAACATTTTGTTTTACAGACAAGCAAGGGTGAATTCATATACTAAAGATAAAGAGGTTGTTTCTGATGCAGCTGTATAATGGAAACCATATGTCAATATGGAGTTAATATGATTCCAAATGCCCTTAATAGAGTGGAGAGAGAAAAACAGGAGTTATTTTATGTTGTTGTCTAGGTTATTTGCTTGCTGGTGTCTCAACCATTCAAAGGGTCATAGTACTTAAGATTTTTTATTTTAAAATATTCATATTTGCAGCCCAGTGTCATATTGTCTAACCAGTTTTAGTCTGTGGGAGCAATATCCTGTGATCTGCTGCTTGCTGGTTGTTAAAGGGACATAAAACCCAAATGTTTTCTTAATTCAGATAGAGCATACAATGTTGAACAACTTTCAAGTTTACTTCCATTATCAAATTTGCTTCATTCTCTTGGTATCCTTTATTGAAGGGACATCAGTGCACTACTGCGAGCTAGATTAACACATCAGGTGAGCCAATGACAAGGGGCATATATTTGCACTCACCAATCAGCAGCTAGCTCCCAGTATTGCGTTTCTGCCCCTTAACTAACCAAGGTATGGTTTTTAACAAAGAATAACAAGGGAATGAAGCAAAGTAGAAAACAGAAGTAAATTGGAAAATTGTTTGAAATTACATGTTCTATCTGAATCATGAAAGTTTAATTTTACATTTTGTCTTATTTTGAGGAGCCAATCCAATATCATTTTGCTAGAAAAATCTTCTATTATTTTGTAGTATCTTATATTATCATCTCTGCTGAAGCATGGTAGGTATGTGGCAGGGTTAGGCTTGTGAAGCCTACAGTGCAAACTTCCAATTCTCACAATTTGAAAACACATCATTATCAGACTTATATGAAAATGGACAACATTTTCATATAAAAACTACACTGTCACCACATCTCTCTTGATACTTCCTTTCTTGTCGAGAGCTGCAAGAGAATGACTGGGGGTGGCAGTTAGGGGAGGAGCTATATAGACAGCTCTGCTGTGGGTGTCCTCTTGCAGCTTCCTGTTGGGAAGGAGAATATCCCACAAGTAATGGAAGAACCCGTGGACTGGATACCCCTTTACAAGAGAAATATATATTTCTATGCTTGATTAATGGACTATGGGGACACAATCAACAGAGAAAATGTATAAATAGTTTGTGCATCTAAAGATGATTATAAGTGTACCTCAAGGCAGAACACAAAATGTTGCCTCTAATCATGGCCAACACCTGTAAATTCCACCTACATTTTTTTTTATTTCTAATTGATCAAATAGAAAGTGTTTTTAATTGTTGCATGATTTTGGGCTAGAATCAAGAACTGAGCAAGAAGTAAGAACTTGCAAATGAAAGTAGCTGCAACTTGTGTTATCTACAATAGCCTGATTCAAAAAGATCACACACTATACATCGATTTGCTCCTTTGAAACAATAGAGCTGCTTTATTCTTATACTGTCACTGTATAGAACAAGGTTTCCCTGTGCAGGATAAGTAACAAATAAGTAAATTCATTAATCAATACATTAATGAGTACCTGGAGGTACAAGCCTATCATGAGGATTATTAATGTTTTGTTTTTATCCACTGGTAAAATCTTTGGTTGAATCACACAGTTATTCCCATTCAATTAAGAACAATATTAACTTGATGCTTAACTGTAGCTAATATTTTTTATGCATTATGAGGTGTTAATTATTAATATATTCATCAATAAAAGAGATTTCAGGTCACTGCAAGTTGTATTAGAAACATAGAAGTTTTTTCCTCCATAGTTCAGTAGGCGGGAAATGTAATTTAAAGTGAATGTAACTTTTGATGCTAAAGTGCCCGTTTTTTAAAACTTTGATTAAAAACAGGGGCATTTCACTCCTGTTGTGAAAAAAACTTACCTTTTAATCTTCACAGCAGCTCCAGCTTCCTCCGCCCGTTTCAAAGCCTCTTCCTGGGTCTAAAATGAGGCATCCGGCTTCCTCCAATCACAGCGTTGAATCAGACACTGATTCCCCGGGGGGGGGGGGAAGCTGTGATTGGAGGATGACCTATCAATCATTTCTGACATCAGAAATGACTTGTGAGACCCGAGTAAGCTGGAGCTGCTGTGAAGATTAAAAGGTAAGTTTTTTTTCACAACAGGAGTGAAATGTAAATTTTGATGAATTAAAGTGCCCTTGTTTTTAATCGAAGTTTAAAAAACCGGGCACTTTAGCATCAAAATTTACATTCAATTTAAGTGTGTGACATTGACATTTCTTTTGTATGCAATAAAAATACAAAATATTCAGTGTATAGTTATTAAAAATAATCAACTAGGGGGTGGAGCCGGCCAAAGAAGAACATGACTGCCTTTAGTTAGAGCTCCGGCGTTCACTCTGAACTTTGTGGATAAAGGAGGCTTAGGGAGACCTCATGGGCAACTCAATGCTACACTTCGATTGAGTACCTAAGAAAGTACATGGAACAACTTTTTTGAGGCGCCGGGGAAGCACTGAGACCTACTAAGATCAGAGCAGCGGACTAGCAAGCACAGGCAATCATGCTACTGCAGTGAACAATCAATGAAACGGATCACCCGGGCCAGACTAAAGCTCCACAGGGACACCACTCAAAAGGTAAACTCACCACGAGTCATGCTAAAATCATCATTGTGGGTTGCGCCAGCACCACCGTGCCCATGTGGCATATTCACTTTATGAACGACAGTTATACTGACAAGATCCGGGAGAGCTGAGACCTGACACGGATATGTGACAGTGTCCAAACACTGCTACATAAACAAACAGCTTAAGTTAGTATAAGGTCTAGGAGGCTTCATTCCTTTTACCAATTACCACCAAACCAATTTCTTGACACGTAACTCTATTTTACTTATCCAACCTTATTTAAAATAAAAACATGGACACAGTTGTTATGGCGAAATATGGAAAGGTCATGATTTATTAATTACATTTTGCCATTTTTACCTTTAAGTTTTGTAGAGCAAAATTCAGCCATATCATAAATCAAATTTACACACCACAAAAATGCCACTGCATTAACAAGAATTTTGGGACCCACGTCTAGGGGGTGGGGGGGTGGACCACAAATACCTCCCTGGAGGGGCAGAAGGGGAAAGGAGAACCCACGGCATAGCCTGCCCCATAGATAGACCACCGGATCACCCCTCAGGGCTGAGCATGCTGCGGGATCCCCCATCCCCCCTATGCCCCGCCCACATGGTACCCGAACTTCACCGCCTGCTGGGATTCCCAAGTTTACTAGACAAAAACAGCTTCCGTCTTTTTATCCTCCAGCCAGCATAGACCGTCGGGTCACCTGCTGTCTTTTGGTTGTGCTGCGCTGTTCCCCTTGTGGAGGAGCATGGACGGTATTACTATGACTCGACCAAGTAGTCAACGTCCTGCCCCTATCTGTGCTGCTATTGTTCTCTTTCACATGACCTCTCCGGATTGTTGCATTGTCCTTCATTGTCTCTAGGGTGGGAAACAAGGAAAAAAACAAAGGTTAGTGACCACTTCCTGTTGTCTCCTTCCCTATATCCCCTTTGCTCCACTCCTCCCCTTCCCTTTTTCTTGTCCAATGGCCTCTCGCTGACCCCTGCCACTCCTCTCAGGTAACCCCTCTTGGCTACCCCCACTCTGGCACACCTAGCCAGCCTATTGTTCTTCCAGAAGCCCCTCACTTAGGCAGTTCCTCTCATATGCATTCAATACACTATTTTTATCCACACATACAGGCCATGAGACAGCTCTGGGTAGATTAGTCTCATACACTTCACAGGATCCTCAGAACTCCCCACTTTTTATAACCTATTACCCTCGGAAAACTAGGCATATTATTTTTATTCATTAGCATCACATACAAGAGGGACTCATTTCCAAAGGCACAGACAATGTCTTCCAGGAGACCACTTAAAACCGACAAAACTCCCAGAACACCAGGGGCCTCATCCATAAAAATAGACACCTATTTCAAGGCACTAGAGGCAGCAGCAGTCCCCTCTCCAGTTAGTGATCAGAATGAGACATCTGATAACACGGAAACTTTACCATCACAGCAGGGGACAATAATCCCATCACTAAAGCTGACCTGCTCCTTCTCCCTTTGAAAGAGGACTTTAAAACCTTTATGACCCAAGTAGGTAAATTGATCAGAGACAGCCTCACGGAGATGAGGAGAGAAGTTGTGGATCTGTGTCAGAGAGTGCTACAAATTGAAGAGCGTACAGACGAAATTACCTCTGAAATGGACACTATGGCCATAACGATTGAACAGCAGAACACAGCCATCATCTAACTACAAACTCAGATGGAAGATCTGAATAATAGAAACAGGCGACAAAACTTAAGGATTAGGGGTATACCCGAAAAGCATACAGCCCAGTCAGTTACCAACTTATCTGCAAAAATTCTTTTGCTTTATCCTGGATACTGAAGAAGCAGACTCAATACCAATGGACAGAGCACATAGGGCTCTCAGGCCCAGACCATCTACAAACGAACCACCTAGAGACACAATCATCAACTTCCACAGATTTACAGACAAGGAAAGGATACTTTCTGCCTCTAGAAAAAAGTCCCCCATTAAATTTGAGGACTCTGACTTACAGATTTATGCTGACCTTCCCCGATGACTCTAGCTAAAAGGAGGGAAACCAGATACTTATCCCTCCACCTAAAACATCTGGGCATTAATTATTGCTGGGGATTTCCTTTTTGCCTAAAAGTCAACAAGGACAACAAAATATTCATATATAAAGACCCTGAGGACATTGAGGACCTCTACCCCCAATTAAACATTCCTCTTCCCTCTCCACCTTCCTTAACAGCAAGAGATGACATATCCCCTACCCAAGCGGGCTCAAAACCAAAACCACAGCACATGGAATGGTCTCAAATCTCTAGGAAACACCAGAATCCTCCAGTAACTAAAACAAAGACCACGCAAGCTACAGCAAAACCTCCATGAGGACATTAAGTATCACTGTGTCAGGGTTTTTTCCCTGATCTGTTTGCCATGTGCTGCTGGCAGCCATTTTACTCACCTCTTTTGCTGACCCTGGTGCATACTGTGTGATGCTGCTCATTTCCTGCACTTCCTTTTATGGCCAAACTGGTGTCATCATTCATGTGAGACAGGATGCAGTCTCAGAATTGTGATGTCATCACTTATTATTCAAAGGGCCTCTGTTCAGTATGCTTTGCCCTTGCGTTGTCTCAGACCTGTTTGTGAGAGCTCCTGTGTATTACCTGGCTGTCTGACGTCCCTCCTGGTCCCTGATCCCTGGCTTGTTCCTGAGTCTGCTGTTCTCCTTGTTCCTGATTCCGGCTCCTCTGACTATTCGCTTTGGCTCCTGACTCGGCTCGTCTTACTACCAGTTCTGGTTTTGATTCCTGGCTTGTTATTTGACTTGTGAACTTTTTATTATTTTTTGCTATTAATAAAGGTGTGATTATTTTTGCACTTCTTGTCTCAGTCTGATTCCTGGCACCCTGACATTACACAAGAGCCATGAATCCTGATGGTGCTAATAATCCACCTTTACCTGCCATCACCGCTTGGATCAATTTGCACTAGCCCTGCAAACCCTGCTGACTCGCACTGCACATTTGGACCAAAGTGTCCCGCAAGTTATGGCTGCTCCTGTTTCAGCTGCTGCACCTAGTCCTACCAGGAGCATGTCCGGTTCTGCACCTCTACCTCAGCGATATGGAGGCGATCCTAATCAGTGCAGAGGGTTTTGAACCAGGTTGGCATTTACTTTGAGATGTTACCTCAGGTGTTTCCCTCTGACAGAGCTAAGGTGGGATTTCTCATCTCGTTACTCTCTGACACAGCTCTTGCCTGGGCTAATCCCTTGTGGGAGATTAATAAGCCTGTGATTACAAATTTGTGGCCTTCTTTCGAAGGGTATTTGATGTTCCCGCTCGCTCCTCCTCTGCTGCTAAATGACTCATGTCCATTCAGCAAGGTACAAGATCTGTTGTTCAGTATGCCATTGAGTTCTGTACGATTACCGCAGAGGTAGGTTGGAACAATGAAGCCCTTGTTGCCGCCTTCTTTCATGGGCTCTCTGATGCGATTAAAGACGAAGTTGCTGCCAGAGATTTACCAGAAGATCTCGAGGCATTGGTGTCTTTTTTATCCTAATTGACATCAGACTAAGTGAGAGGTCCTCTTTCAAGGAGCGCTTGAGGAAGCCTCCTATTTTTTTGTCTCCTACGTGTTCGTTCCCACCCATGCCTCCCTCTCCTCCCATGCCTCCTGGTCCAGAGTCAACAGGTACTGCTGAGCCAATGCAGTTGGGATTGACGTGTCTCTCCACGGCGGAGACGGCCTTTAGGAGGAGGGAGGGGCTCTGCCTCTATTGTGAGTTACAGGGTCACCTTTTGAAGTCTTGTCCTACACGGCCGGGAAACGCTCACACCTAAGGTCTTGTCGGGAGCAGACCTTGGGTGGTTTATCCTCGTCCCCGGAACCGCTAAAGGAGAAACCTTTGGTCACAGTTGTCCTTTCCTGGGTGGACTCCTGCATAGTCACCCAGGCTCTTGTTGACTCCAGTGCTGCGGGCTATTTCATTGACAGTGCTTTTGTATCAAAGCACTCCATTCCTATTTTGCCTTGGTCCATTCTGCTTGCTATTGAGGCCATTGATGGGAGGCCCCTTCAGCCCGCACTCGTTACTCACGAAACTGCTCCGTTATCCATGGCTGTTGGGGTTCTCCATTTTGAAACCCTCCAGTTCCAGGTAATAAACTCTCTGCATTTTCCGGTTATTCTGGGTTATCCCTGGCTCCAAAAGCACAATCCCAGTCTCGACTGGCGCAGGTCCGAAATTTTGTCGTGGTCTCCGCAATGTATTTCCACTTGTCTTCGGAAATTAGTTAAAGTCTTGTGCACGTCTTCAGTATCTCAATTGCCAGAGGAGTACCGAGAGTTCCTTGACATTTTTTACAAGGTGCTTGCCGGTACATTGCCTCCTCATCGGTCTTACGATTGTGCCATAGACCTGCAACCCGGAGCCATTCCTCCTCGGGGCCGGGTTTACCCTCTGTCTGTTGCGAAGAATTGTGCTATGGAGGAGTATGTTGCTGATGCTCTGTCACGGGGGATAATCCGCAAATCCTTCTCTCCTGCAGGGGCTGGCTTCTTCTTTGTGAAGAAAAAGGGTGGCGAGTTAAGGCCATGCATCGATTATAGGGGTCTTAATCGTCTTACCATTAAGAATGCTTACCCTATTCCGCTCATTACGGTACTCTTTGACCGCCTCAAGGGAGCTACGGTCTTTACTAAACTTGATTTGAGAGGAGCGTACAATCTTGTTACGATCAAGGTGGGTGACGAATGGAAAACAGCATTTAACACCGGGAGCGGGCATTATGAGTATCTTGTAATGCCCTTTGGCCTATGTAATGCTCCTGCTGTTTTCCAGGAATTTATTAATGATGTCCTACGAGATATGTTGCAACAGTGTGTTGTGGTGTACTTAGACAACATCCTCATACACTCACCCACACTTGAGGCTCATTGTTCAGAGACTACGTGAGAACGGCTTGTTTTGTAAACTTGAGAAATGTGAGTTCCATCAGACTCAAGTAACCTTCCTAGGTTATGTTATCTCCATTGCAGGGTTCTCCATGGATCCTGACAAGTTATCTGCAGTTCTGCAGTGGCCTCGCCCAGTTTGTCTTCGGTCTATTCAATGTTTTTTGGGGTTTGCCAATTACTATAGAAAGTTAATTAAAAACTTTTCTTCCTTGGTCAAACCTATCACAGACATGACCCGTAAAGAGAATGATCCACTCCATTGGTCACCTACTGCCATTAAGGCCTTTGATAGTCTTAAGACTGCCTTTGCTGCCGCTCTAGTTCTGGCTCATCCTAACCCTGTCCTGCCTTTCGTTCTTGAGGTCGATGCGTCTGAGACTGGAGTAGGTGCCCTCTTGTCTCAACGTCCTACGCCTGACGGTTCCTTGCATCCGTGTGGTTTCTTCGCTAAGAAATTGTCTCCAGCGGAGTGCAATTATGAAATTGGTGACAGGGAATTACTGGCCATAATTTTGGCACTCAAGGAATGGAGGCATCTTCTCGAGGGTACTAGCGTGGCAGTGCTCATTCTTACTGACCACAAGAGTTTAACTTATCTATCTGAAGCAAAATGTTTGTCGCCCCGACAGGCTAGATGGGCGCTATTTTTGTCTCGGTTTAATTATGTGGTCTCCTACCTGCCTGGTAGTAAGAATGTAGGGCTGATGCCCTCTCTCGACAATTTTCACCTCTGTCCAAGGAGGAGTCTGTACCTACTCCAGTTATACCTCCTGACCATATTTTGGCTACCATATGTACTCATTTGACTTCTCCCTTGGGGGAGGAGATCCTGGCTGCACAAACCAATGCACCTCCTGAGAAACCTAGTGTTAAGTGTTTTGCCTGAGAATATTCAAACTAAACTTTTGCACACTTACCACTATCCTAAAGTCGCAGGTCACCCAGGCAAGAATCAAATTATTTGGTCTGTCACTCGACAATTCTGGTGGTCAGCTCTTCATTCTGATGTTGCTGCGTATGTTGCCTCCTGCTCAGTTTGTGCGCAGAATAAGACTCCTCGATGTCTTCCTGTGGGTCTTCTTCAACCTATTGCTAATGGTGAGCATCCTTGGACACATCTTTCCAGGGACTTTATTGTCGAGCTCAATGTTTCCAATGGCAATACTGTTATCCTTATGGTGGTTGACCTTTTTCTAAAATGTCACATTGCATTCACTTGAAGAAGTTGCCTAACGCTCAGGAACTTGCTTCAATTTTTGCCCGGGAGGTCTTCCGTTTACATGGGTTACCCAAGGAGATAGTGTCGGACCGGGGTAGCCAGTTTGTCTCCAGATTTTGGCATTCCTTTTGTGCTCAAATGGGCATCCAGCTTTCCTTATCCTCTGCATATCACCCTCAATCCAATTGGGCTGCAGAACGGTCTAATCAAGCTCTGGAACAGTTCCTCCGTTGCTATGTCTCAGATCACCACAATAATTGTTCTGAACTGTTACCTTGGACAGAGTTTGCTCGTAATAGTTCTATTAATGCTTCCTCCAAGTTATCCCCGTTCATGGCGAATTATGGGTTTCAATCATACTTGTTGTCCGATTCATTCATGTCTCAGTGTATTCCAGCTTTGTAGGAGCATCTCCGGCAACTCCGTTCCACGTGGGTGCAGATTCAGGATTGCCTTAATCGTTCTATGCAGCGCCAAAATTCCAGGCTGATCGTAGACATCTGCCCGCGCCTTCCTACCAGGTTGGTGAGAGAGTTTGGCTGTCCTCCTGCAACTTGAACCTTCGTGTGCCATCCAATAAACTGGCTCCCCGTTATGTTGGTCCTTTTCAAATACTCAGACGGGTCAATCTTGTGGCCTACGCTCTTGATCTTCCTCCTGCAATGCGCATCTCCAATGTTTTTCATGTCTCCCTCTTGAAACCATTGGTTTGTAATCGGTTTACCACTGTGTTTCCTCGTCCCCGTCCTATATTTGTTGACAACCATGAGGAGTATGAGGTCAGCAGCATTATTGACTCTCCTATGTCCAGGGGCCGCATACAGTATTTGGTTCACTGGAGGGGCTACGGTCCGGAGGAGCGTTCATGGGTTCCCTCCTCTGATGTTCATGCTCCCGCCCTCCTCTGTGCCTTCCATGCCCGTTTCCCCAATAAGCCTTTTGTCCTCCTGCGGGGGAGGGGTCGTTGAGGGGAGGGTACTGTCAGGGTTTTTTCCCTGATCTGTTTGTCATGTGCTGCTTGCAGCCATTTTACTCACCTCTTTTGCTGACCCTGGTGCATACTGTGTGATGCTGCTCATTTCCTGCACTTCCTTTTATGGCCAGACTGGTTTCATCATCCATGTGAGACAGCATGCAGTCTCAGAATTGTGATGTCATCACTTATTATTTAAAGGGCCTCTGTTCAGTATGCTTTGCCCTTGCGTTGTCTCAGACCTGTTTGTGAGAGCTCCTGTGTATTACCTGGCTGTCTGACGTCCCTCCTGGTTCCTGATCCCTAGCTTGTTCCTGAGTCTGCTGTTCTCCTTGTTCCTGATTCCGGCTCCTCTGACTATTCGCTTTGGCTCCTGACTCGGCTCGTCTGACTACCAGTTCTGGTTTTGATTCCTGGCTTGTTATTCAACTTGTGGACTTTTTATTATTTTTTGCTATTTATAATGGTGTGATTATTTTTGCACTTCTTGTCTCAGTCTGATTCCTGGCACCCTGACACACTGTAATCCTTTATTTGTTTTACATATTTAACCTGTTCATGATGTAGAATGGAATTTTACGGCCATGGATGTATGATGACGCCCATCATCTAATACTTTCGCTCCCCATAAAAAGAGCTTTCAGCAAAGCTCCCCAGCGTGCTCTCTCTAATATAATGATAGACCTTGAGTGTAACCTCTCCTAATTACAAGGGCACTGAGCCTAAAACACAGCCAAGATAGTACTATACTGATCTCCCCCTCCCCTGAAAGTTCTCTATGTTAAAACCCGTAGACAAAATTTCCAGGAGTAGCAATTCTAATTTGTTATAAGCATTTTTGTGCTGATTTGTTGCTTGTTTTTTGTATTAGTTGTTATTTTTCTTCTCGTTTGTTCACTCAGCGTGATTATTTGGAGAGATCTTCATTGTATATCTCTGAAACCCTTCTTTCCTGCTTACCCACACGTGATGAGGAGGAGGCCAGACATTTCCCTGAATAGGGGACAGACAGGTATGAAAACTATATCCACCAATTACACCTTTTTTAGACACACAGATGGCAGATAGAATAATCCATATCCTTTTTCAAAATGCAAAGGGCCTCAACTCCCTTACCAAGAGATCAAAAGCTGTGAAGTTGTTTGAAAGATATTCCAATGCTATAGTTCTAGTACAGGAGACCCAGTTCCTAAAGGCAGCAGAGCCCAAATTCACCTCCAAGGCCTATCCAGTAGGCTATTTTAACTCCTCAGACACTAAGAGAAATGGCGTAGGAATTTTAATCCATAAAAACTTAGTCTTCCAATTACTTAACAAAATAACTGATTCAGAAGGAAGAATATAAATTTTGGTTGGGTTATTATTTAATAGACCAATCACACTGGTAAATGTGTATGCTCCAAATTCTAGACGAGTAACCTTCTTTAAGAGCCTCATATCCTTAGTCACTGAACACAGAAAAGGGGCATTAATTGTAGGAGTAGACTTCAATATAACCATTAACCCTAGGCTAGACTCCACCTCCAACCACCCCAGCCCAATAACTAGACCACCAAACATCGTTTTTCAAATTTTTAACCCCTTGAGTGCTAACGACGGCTCTGAGCCGTTGCTAGCACTCACCCACCTTGAGGGCAATCTGGGGGCTCCCACCTACTTTCACCACGATGATCTGGCCTGAATAGTGAGAGGCATCGCTGGGGCTTCAGGTTTCGCATGGTGACGTCACATGCAATGACGTGATGATGTCACCACGCAACTTTATTTAAAATTAACAATGGACAATATAGGGAGATGGGGCAAGATCAAATCCAGCTTAGCACCCAGGTGGGAATTGGCTCAGCAGAACCACAACTGGGGGTTCCTTGACGTGTAGCGAATACAACACCCAACACAGCACAACTACTCCTTTTTTTCTAACCCCTGGTCACAGTATTCCCATATAGACTACATATCTTTGGATCAATTGAACTTCGGTTTATGCAGAGATTCTGACATAGAACCAGCAGTGTGGTTGGATAACTCCATGATTTCCCTTGATATAGAATGACCTGATAGCCCATTGGCCCCCTTTATATGGAGGCTAGATGATTCCCTTTTGAGACATGACCCTACCCAACAGAAAATGTTGTGGTCAATGCGGGAATACTTAACACATAATACAACACCAGACTCCTCACCTCTCACTATATGGGGAGCCCACAAAGCAGTGATCAGAGGGGAGCTTATAAAATATAAATCCCAACAGAGGAAAACATATAATAATGCAGTTAAGTCGGGAACTGACTGTCTGAACATGTTACAACTTCAACATAAATTAAACCCAAATGACACTAATATCCAATTGGACCTTACAAACGCTAGGTGCAACCTTAATTCTATCCTAACCAAAGAAGCTCAAAGGAAATCCTTTTTCCTTAAAAAAAAAATGTTCTTTTATGAGGGGAACAGGGCAAGTACTGGCGAGGGCCCTTCGAACGAAAGCAACAAGGACTAATATTCACAAACTACATTTGGTCTATAATAATAAACTAATTCACAAACTGTATCTCCTTGGTCTAGACTAAAAAATTTTGAACTGGGTGGAATGCTAGCTTAAAGACAGAAAACAGAATATCTTAGTAAATGGATTTCATTTAGCAGAGGGGGGCTGTTACTAGTGGTGTTGCTCAGGGGTCAGTTCTGGGGCCTGATCTGTTATATCAGCAAAGGGCTTCAGGGGAAAGTTTGTCTGTTTGCAGATGATACAAAAATTTGTAACAGAGTGGATGTTCCGGGGGGGGGGGGGGGACAAAATGAGAAGTGTTATACAACAATTGGAGGATTGGACAAACGACTGGGATCTAAAGTTTAACACAACAAAGTGTAAAATAATGCATTTAGGGAAGAAAAATCCAAATGTTAATTACAGACTCAATGACACTTTACTGACTGTTACAGATGAGGAAAAGGACATGGGAATTATTATTTCAGATGATTTAAAACTTAGTAAACAATGTAGTAATGCAGTGAGTAAGGCTAGCAGAATGCTTGGATGCATTGGTAGAGGGATTTGCAGCAGAAATAGTAAGGTTCTTATGCCACTTTATAGATCATTAGTTAGGCCTCATCTTGAGTATTGTGTGCAGTTCTGGAGGCCATATCTTTAGAAGGATATTAATAAACTTGAATCTGTGCAAAGGAGGGCTACCAAAATGGTACATGGTCTAAAAAATAAAACTTACCAGCATAGGCTTAATTACCTTAATATGTATAGCTTAGAGGAGAGAAGGGAAAGAGGTGATATGATAGCAACTTTCAAGTATGTTAAAGGGCTTAGTAAAACTGAGGCTGTGGGTATTTTACATAAAATGGAAAATTCAAGAACAAGGGGTCATGAGCTCAAGCTAAAGGGTAGTAGATTTAGGAGTAATTTGAGAAAGCACTTCTTTATAGAAAGAGTGATTGATTTATGGAATAAACTTCTTTAAGTGGTAGTAATGACAAACACTGTTGGGAACTTTACAAATGCCTGGGACAAGCATAAGGCTATCCTACAAACTAGTTTATACTGTTAGGTAATATCGGGCAGACTTGCTGGGCCTATTGCTCTTATCTGCCATCAATATCTATGTTTCTATGTTTACACAAATAGCAGATCAATTTAGTACATATTATACACTAGAGTGTCAAGAGGTTTAAATTCTGAGTGGGGTGTGAAGCTGTTTACTAACTAACTAAATAAATAAATAATATGTTGTGATTATAGTATTTCAGCTTTAAAAAGATGCATTTCATGTAATAAAATTGTATTCTCTTTTCACATTTGCCTTAAATGTTAAAATATTATGATGTATTAATATCAATTTTTATTGTACCATTTCTATTGGTTATTTCATTGTGTGTTATTATTTTGCAATATTTATTGTATTTGAATTAGGAGTATATATGTCATATAGCAATTAAGTAATTAGTAGTTTAGTGTTTTGATTGGATGACCAGTAGAGGAGGAGTTTATAGGCATATATAAGGACTATTGTAGCCATTTATCAACTAGTGGTCATTGAGAAATTTCAGTATCTTGTGCATACGAAACATGTTTGACCATTGTTAAAGTATACCTTCCTTTATGGATGCCGTTGACTACGGAACAGTTATGTAGCTGTATTGTTGTATTGCTGATTAAACTTCCTGTCTGCTTTTATCACTGAGAGTTTTGGATTGCTTTTACCTGTGCAACTAGTCTGGAGACCGGGTGCCTTTTCGTGTTTGCTGTATCTCATATTATACACAACTCTACAATCTCCCAGAGGAGACATCTTCCACATAAATTGATCGCATTACAGAATATATAAACAAAGCTCCTTTGAACAAACTCAGCCCCAACAAGTCAACTCTTTAGAATCACTGATTACACTCACTGAGGTCTTGAAACCGATTAATGATCTCCCCCTTGGGAAAAATCCTGGGTCAGACGGTTTTACAAACTCATATTATAAAACTTTTAAAGTCTTGCTAGCACCTCCTTTACTTTCCCTATTTCAAACATTAGATAGGGGCTTTAGCTTGTCCCTGAGAATGCAAGAAGCCCATATAACTGTTATTCACAAGTAGGGAAAGCCCCCTGAGGACCCAAGCAGCTACTGGCCAATTTCCCTTTTGGACTCTGATCTAAAAATTATAGCAAAATATTGTCTCAGCAAATTAACATGGTCCTGCAAGATCTTATCCACACAGACCAGGTGGGCTTTGTTCTGTGTCGGGAGGCAAGAGACAACACCATCCAGGCATTGACGGCGATGACCCATGTAAAATCTTGTAAACTAAAATCTGTCTTTATTGGCACCGACGTGGAAAAAGGGTTTGATCATATTAATTTGAACTTTCTACGCACCACCTTGGATTCATTGGGGTTTGGCCAAAATATGATTAGTAGGATCTTTGGGCTATATTCATCTCCATCAGCTAGAGTAAAGGCAAATGGTGTGCTTCCCAACTCTTTTAACATTAAAAACATTACCCATCAGGGATGCCCCCTATCCCCCATACTCTTTATACTCTCCATGGAGATTCTAGCGGCATATGTCAGAACTAATATTAACATCAAAAGGTGTCCCAGTTTGTCCCCACAAACTTAAAATTGCATTATATGCAGATAATATTCTCTTCTCTGTGACATTGCTAGAGAACTCAGTCCCAAAGGTTCTGAGGGAAATAATTCCGTTTGGAGAATTCTCCAATTTTTCAATCAATACACAAAAATCTGAGATATTAAATATTTCAATGCACCTAGAAGCATGGGACTCCTTGTGCAGATCTTGTCCTCTCAGAGCTCAAAAAGATTCCATCAGATACCTGGGTATTTTCTTATCCCCTAACCAGAAATCCTTTTTTGACAAGAACTTCAAAGACTTGTTACACACAATACAGAAAGACCTTACAGACTGGACGACTAAACAATTTTCATGGTGTGGAAGGGTTCAAACAATAAAAATAACAACACTACCCAGAATTTTATATTTCCTACAAGCACTTCCAATTCATCTTCCAAATTGGTATATACATCAGTTACAAACAACAGGTAACTCTTACATTTGGGGCAAACTTAAGCCCGGAGTAAATTAGAAAACAATGTACAGGACAACAAACATGGGCGGATTGGGAATCCCGAACATAAACGATTACTACTTACAGTTACTCTTACAAAGGGTCTTTGACTGGCATGGCTCAGCCAATACCAAAGCGTGGATATCTATAGATTCACATTTACTACAGGTACCTGAATTGGGAGCATTGTGTTGGATACCGAGGGATCTTCGGCCCCCTCAGTGTTCTCGCCTTGACATACACAAGCACCTTTTTGTGGTCTGGGTCCAGATAGCAGCCTCAGGTTACAATATCACTACTAAACGTTCTCCTGTTTTTCCCATACAACATTAACCCAGAAATGGTCGGGGGACTTGATAAAGGCTACAAGAGGGCTCTGGAATTGGATCATACAATTTCCCCATACAGATTATTAGAAGGGGGGATATTGAGGGCGAGAGAAAATCTCAGGGAAATTCACTAACTGGCTCAAAATTAATCATTACATTAATACGAGTCCCCACAAATCGGACCTCCTCCGCCCACTGACCACTTATGAGTAATTTTGTTTTAGTAATATAGTCATCAAGAACCCACTGCAAGAAAATTACTTATAGCTGCAGATAAGTCTATTCTGCCAGATTACACCTCCAGATAGCAAAATGATCTGGGTCTAGACCTTGATGAGAAAGAGTTGAATAGGATTTTTAAACAGACCCGTAGGTCCTCAACCTCACCACAGCTACTGGAGATGAATTACTTCTACAATGGTATCTGACCCCAAACCAACTGAACACAATATACCCTGGAGCCTCTAGGAGCTGTTGGAGGGGTTGCAGAGACAGCGGCTCTTTAGTACACATATGGTGGCAGTGCCCCCGGATTAAAGGGACACTGAACCCAAATTTTTTCTTTTGTGATTCAGATAGAGCATGCTAATTTATTCCTTTTGTCAAATTTTCTTAATTCTCTTGGTATCTTTATTTGAAATGCGAGAATGTAAGTTTAGATGCAGGCACATTTTTGGTGAACAACCTGGCTTGTTCTTGCTGATTGGTGGATAAATTCATCCACCAATAGAAATGTGCTGTCCAGAGGTCTGAACCAAAAAAAAGCTTAGATGCCTTCTTTTTCAAATAAAGATAACAAGAGAACAAAGAAAAATTGATAATAGGAGTAAATTAGAAAGTTGCTTAAAGGGACAGCCTACTCAAAATTAAATGTTCATGATTCAGGTAGGGCATTACATTTTAAATAACTTTCCAATTGACTTTTATCATTAAATTTGCTTTGTTCCCTTGGTGGTATTTGAAAGTTTTTCACAGTTAGACAGTACTAGTTCATGTGTGTCATAAAGATAACATTGTGCTCACTCCCGAGAAGTTATTTAGGAGTCTGCACTGATTGGCTAAACTGCATGTCTGTCAAAAGCACTGAGATAAGAGGGCAATCTGCAGAGGCTTAGATACAAGGTAATCACCGAGGTAAAAAGCATATTAATATAACTGTTGCTTATGTAAAACTGGGGAATGGGAAATAAAGGGATTATCTATCTTTTTAAACAATAACAATTCTGGTATAGACTGTCCCTTTACAATTGCATGCTCTTGCTCTATCTGAATTAAGAAAGAAAAAATTTGGGTTCAGTGTACCTTTAAGCCTTTCTGGATGAGAGTGGAGTCCCGCCTACGGGCAATTCTGAACCCTGACTTTGAGTTATCCCCTAGAATAGCGCTACTCAATGACATCCCTAAATGTCCATGTAAACTTAGGGCCCTGATATTACAAAAAGGACTCAACGCAGCTAAATCTTTGATAGCACGGCAGTGGAAAACTGACCAAACCCCGAGAGTAAGGATGTGGACAGATAGAGTACATGAGCTCATAAGATTTGAGGAATACGGACACCAGAAACTTAAGAAAATAACTTCTTTCCTTGAAATTAAATTTATCTGGGAGGAATCCCTACAAACCAATTAGGGAGGAACTGCCATGATAGAAGGAGTTTTGAGATTACTGAAATCAGGCACACGAATATAACTTGGTCAATGTGGCTTAAACAGCGATTGGTGGATGCGGCTTAAACTCCCCACCCCTTCAACCTCTGCAGCAATGCTGGCAGCACTCATACGTCTATTTCCCAAAGACAACCTCTGGATATGACGCTGAGCATGTGCACTAAACTTCTTTGGTCGGCCCATGGCGAGGCCTGTTCTGAGTGGAACCTGTCCTGTGAAACTGCTGTATGGTCTGCCCACTGTGCTGCAGCTCAGTCTCTGGCAATCTTCTTATAGCCTAGGCCATCTTTATGTAGAGCACCAATTCTTTTATTTACGATCCTCAGAGAGTTCTTTGCCATGAGGTGCCATGTTGAACTTCCAGTGACCAGTGTGAGAGCGATAACACCAAATTTAACACACCTGCTGCCCATTCACACCTGAGACCTTGTAACACTAACGAGTCAAATGACACCGGGGAGGGAAAATGGCTAATTGGGCCCAATTTGGACATTTCCACTTAGGGGTGTACTCACTGTTGTCGTTTAGACATTAATGGCTGTGTGTTGAGTTATTTTGAGGGGACAGCAAATTTACACTGTTATACAGGCTTTACACTCACTACTTTACATTGTAGCAAAGTGTAATTTCTTCAGTGTTGTCACATGAAAAGATATAATAAAATATTTACAAAAATGCGAGGGGTGTACTCACTTTTGTGAGATACTGTATATATATATATTTATATTTATAAATCATTAGGAGGGGAACACCTATTAAAAATGTCTATATTAAGGTTTGAGATGTTAGAGACTGACACTTTTGGTTTATTTGGCTCTAAGGCTCAGGTAAGTTGTAAACCAATCTATCTTGGCCCTGTGGTTTGTTCACTGGTATTGTGATGGGCACACAAAAGACTGATCCCTCACAAGTTGCCCTGGTTTGTGGAATATAGTCCAAGAACTTAAAGAGACATTAAACTACTGGACATAACTTTAGCAGAATAGTTACTACTCTTCATGGTTTTTCCTCCTATAGCAGCAGTTTTCTTAAAACCTGTTTTTTTTATTTTGGAAAAACATAATTTATGTAAGAACTTACCTGAAAAATTAATTTCTTTCATATTGGCAAGAGTCCATGAGTTAGTGACCTATGGGATATACAATCCTACCAGGACGGGCAAAGTTTCCAAAACCTCAAAATGCCTATAAATACACCCTCACCACACCCACAATTCAGTTTAACGAATAGCCAAGTAGTGGGGTGATAGAAAAAGGAGTAAAAAGCATCAAAAAAAAAAAAAAATTAGAAATATAATTGTGCTTTATAAAAAAAACATAACCACCATAAAAAGGGTGGGTCTCATGGACTCTTGCCAATATGAAAGAAATTAATTTATCAGGTAAGTTCTTACATAAATTATGTTTTCTTTCATGTAATTGGCAAGAGTCCATGAGCTAGTGACGTATGGGATAGTAATACCCAAGATGTGGAACTCCTAGTCTTGAGAAAGGCCCTTTTTTGAGTGCAGAAACGCGTTGACATATTGGTAAGCATTACTTTAATCTTTACTTCATTCTCATATTGGATACACTATGTTGTGAATTTCTTTTTTTACAGGGACACTTTTTAGGATACCATAGGAGCAGCTGACAGGTGCTAGGATCCAATCAGCTACTTCAGCAACCACACTCAGGAATTTGGATCTGTTAAAGTAACTAACATTGGAAGGAATCAATTTCCTCACTTTCACCTTGCTTTTCATCACCCATTTTTTCAATTTTTTAGTTTTGACTGACTTATTTTTGTTCTTCACTAACATTTGTTGATCAACTTTTTGAACACTTTTTTGGATTATATTTTATATTTAATTTTTTTATGTTATTGCATATTGTGTATTTTATTTTTTATGTTATTGCATATTGTGTATTTTATTTAATTATATCTTAACCTCACTGGATTAAGTAGCTAGCATTTTTATATCCATTTGCACTCACTCACTATTTGATTGTATCTATACAATTATTTTGCTACCCCCCTTTTTTTGAACTGCAGTGCATTTTTCTATTTTTTGGAACACTATTTTTGTAACACTAATTTTGAACACTATTGTTTGTATTACTGTTTATTAGTTTTTTGCTTGATGCACTTGCTACAGTTGTACTTAGGCTAATTCTGTTTTATTAGTATACACTCTTATTCTGGTGTACCACTCACACTGATCACCTGTTATTACCTCTGTTTTTATTGTAATTATCAGCTTTGGCCCTTTGAGCCGCTTCTGTAAAATATTCCTGTATTTGTAATTTTATTTATATGTGCTTTTTACATTTTTTATATATAGTCTTTTATTACTGATGCTTTTTAACATGGTTCATTAAATAATCTTCTTTTATCTCTCTGTGAGTATATTTATCCCTTGGCCTCTTGTTGGCGCTGTATTCACTTCTTACTACTTGTGCCTATTTCTGGAAGACCCCACATGTGAACAATCTGAAAAAAACACATCTGGATGGAGTGACCACTCCTCCAGATGTAAAGTCTGACAGCTGAGATAATCCGCTTCCCAATTGTCTACACCTGGTATATGTACCACAGAAATTAGACAAGAGCTGGATTACACCCAAGCAAGTATCTGAGATACTTCTTTCATAGCAAGGGGACTGTGAGTCCCACCCTGATGATTGACATATGCTACAGTTGTGACATTGTCTGAAAACAAATGAAAGGTTCTCTCTTCAATAGAGGCCAAACCTGAAGAGCCCTGAAAATAGCATTGAGTTCTAAAATATTGATTGGTAACCTCGCCTCTTGAGATTTCCAAACCCCTTGTGCTGTCAGAGATCCCCAAACAGCTCCCCAACCTGAAATACTTGCATCTGTTGTGATTACAGTCCAGGTTGGACGAACAAAGGAGGCCCCTTGAATTATACAATGGTGGTGTAACCACCAAGTCAGAGAGAGTCGAACATTGGGATTTAAGGATATTAATTGTGATATATTTGTATAATTTCTGCACCATTGATTCAGCATACAAATATGTAGAGGTCTCATATGAAAACAAGCAAAGGGGATCACGTCTGATGCTGCAGTCATGAGACCTAAAACTTCCATGCAAATAGCCACTGAAGGGAATGACTGAGACTGAAGGTTCCGACAAGCTGAAACAAATTTTATTCGTCTCTTGTCTGTTAGAGACAGAGTCATGGACACTATCTGGAAACCTAAAAAGGTGACCCTTGACTGAGGAATCAAGGAACTTTTTGGAAAATTGATCCTCCAACTATGTCTTTAAAGAAACAACAGTAGTTGATTTGTGTGAGATTCTTCAGAATGTAAAGACTGAGCTAGTACCAAGATATCATCCAAATAAGGAAACACCGCAATGCCCTGTTCTCTGATTACAGAGAGTAGGGCACCGAGAACCTTTGAAAAAATTATTGGAGCTGTCGCTAGGCTAAATGGAAGAGCAACAAATTGGTAATGCTTGTCTAGAAAAGAGAATCTCAGAAACCGATAGTTATCTGGATGAATCGGAATGTGAAGATATGCATCCTGTAAGTCTATCGTAGACATATAATGACCTTGCTGAATAAAAGGCAGAATAGTTCTTATAGTCACCATTTTGAAAGTAGGCACTGTTACAAAATGGTCCAAAATTTTCAGATCCAGAACTGGCCTGAATGAATTTTCTTTCTTTGGGACAATGAATATATTTGAATAAAACCCCAGACCCTGTTCCTGAAATGGAACTGGTATAATTACCCCTGAAAGCTCTAGATCTGAAACACACTTCAGAAAAGCCTAAGCCTTCACTGGATTTGCTGGAATGCGTGAGAGAGAAAATCTTCTCACAGGAGGTCTTATTCTGAATCCTATTCGATACCCTTGAGAGACAATGCTCTGAATCCAATGATTTTGGACAGAATCTGCCCAAATTTTCTGGAAAAATGTTAATCTGCCCCCCACCAGCTGAACTGAAATGAGGGCAGCACCATCATGCAGACTTGGGGGCTGGCTTTGGTTTCTTAAAAGGCTTGGATTTATTCCAACATGAAGAATGCTTCCAATTAGAACCAGATTCCTTGGGGGAAGGATTTGGTTTCTGTTCCTTATTCTGTCGAAAAGAACGAAAACGATTAGAAGCTTTAGATTTACCTTTAGATCTTTTATCCTGAGGTAAAAAAACTCCCTTCCCCCCAGTGACAGTTGAAATAATAGAATCCAACTGAGAACCAAATAAATTGTTACCTTGGAAAGAAAGAGATAGTAATCTAGACTTAGATACCATGTCAGCATTCCAATATCGGAGCCACAAAGCTCCTCTAGCTAAAATAGCTAAAAACATAGATTTAACATCAATTTTGATGATATCAAAAATAGCATCACAGATAAAATGATTAAAAAAAGAGATTCAAGAGTATCCAGTTATAAAGGAATCAAAGTGACTTTATTAAGGATAAAATCCAAAACTATACCAGCACGGTAACAGAGAGACAGCTGGCCCTACTAGTTTCGGCGGTGTGCCGTAATCTAAGACCAAAATATAAAATGATTAGCATGTTGAAGCAAGCGAACAATGCTAGAAAAATCAGAATCTGTCTCCTGTTGCGCTAAGCTTTCCAACCAGAAGGTTGATGCAGCTGCAACATCAGCTATAGAAATTGCAGGCCTGAGAAGATAGCCAGAATATTAATAAGCTTTCCTTAGATAAGATTCAAGTTTCCTATCTAAAGGATACATAAAGGAAGTACTATCTTCTATAGGGATAGTAGTACGTTTGGCAAGAGTAGAAATAGCCCCATCAACTTTGGGGATTTTTTCCCAAAACTCTAATCTGGCTGCTGGCAAAGGATACAACTTTTTAAATAGCATCAGGAACTGGAAAAACCTCTGGAGTAACCACAGGAGGTTTATAAACAGAATTTAAACGTTTACTAGTTTTAATATCAAGAGGACTAGTTTCCTCAATATCTGATGTAATCAACACTTCTTTCAACAAGGAACGAATATACTCTATCTCAGGGCCGCCACTAGAAATTTTGGGGCCCCTGACTTAACCATTGATCAGGGCCCCCCCCCCACTCCTTTGACATGTGCAATTTTTGATCAAGTGACTAAAACATATATGCACTTTATTCTTAAGTGTCTATTTAAACTTGGAAATGTTGTAAAGGTAGTAACATACACTGAAACACACACACACACTCACACATAAGGATTCACATATAGACACTCTAGCAAACACGCAAAGAAACTCAGACACAGACACCCAAACAGACACTCAGTACTTGTTTACATTTACCTGACAAGTAATGAGGTAGACTACAGTTTTGTAAAAAAAAAAAAGGAGATTTAGAAAACAAAATATGGAGTTCTGATTATCTTTTTGTAAAGGAAGATGGCAACTAAATGATGACAACAGCATGCAGTGGCTGAAAGGAAGGATCCTGAACTGCCTGAACAATAATTTAAAGGTTAAATGGTAGATTGGTGACTTCCGGAAAGGTCTCATTAGTCTCAAAGTCTGTAGAAAGATGGGAATAATCAGTAGTAAGGTCAAAATGTCCTAAAAAGGAACAGACAATGGACACACACAAAATCAAACTTGCACATACACCCAAGGAAACACCAGCAGAGACAACCTCAGAAAACACACAAAGACACACACACACACACAGAGGCACCCACAGAAAACACACAAAGACATACACACATTGAGAGACAACCACATAAAACACAGAAAGACATACATACTGTGATATACCTTTAAGGCATATCCCTCCCACCTTCCTCTCTCCCTATTTAATCACCTTCACGCCTTCTATTCACTGCCTGATAATTGATGTTACCTCTAAGGAGTATCATCCTTCCTTTTTGCTCTCCTAGCTACTTTATACTTATTTCACAGGTTCACCTGTCATTTTGGGAAACCTCCTGGAATTACCAATATATCGCTATACAGATTCATCTGACAACCTGCATTACCTTTTCTTTTTGCTATCAATAGGTAATTTGCACGCTGTCACTAATCTTCCTTGCAGCTTTCCAGCTGCCTGCTCGCCGATACCGGAAGTGAGTCACACTCGCTCAGTCGGAGCTACCGCTCAGACGCCACAACGCTCTGCCACTCTGATCTTCAGTTCACGGTCTGTACTTTTTACTTTTCCAAACCGAAGGTATAACTTTTCCTACAAACCTTATGCTGGCTAAGTGTATATTTTGTGAACTACAAGTATCTCTCTGAAATTTCTACCATAGTCTATAACAAGCTGAATTACTTATCTGAGTGAGTGTGTGAAAACGGACTTTACTTATTTTACTACTTATGCTGTTACATGCACTGATACATTCTATTTTGGCATTATTCAGAATTGCACCATTTTGAATTCACTCCACTAGTGTTTTCTGTTTTTCTCTTATCTTGTTATTTTAATAGGGTTATTTTTCATTAAAGATACAACCCAGACTCTCACCACATTACAGTAATTGCTCACAGATACTCTGCCTTAAGTTTAAGCACCAACTTATAGACAGAATTATCAAAGGAGCAACATTTCAACTATTTACTTGTTAGAAATAAAACATTTATATATTCAATATAACAGTATTATCAGGCCTTAAAAAACAAAATTGCCATATTATGGATCCCACAGAGATTCAAAAGGCATTTAACAATATCCATCAAAAATTGGATTATCTGGCTCGTGGCCTAACTGAAGTACAGGCAGAAACCACAACATTAAAAGCTTTAGTAAAAGACTGTTTATCACCTAAAACCCCTGAAATCCCAGAACCCCAAGTACAACCCCCAACTCCTTTTTCAGGCAAGAGATCTGCTTTTAGGGATTTCAAAAATTCCTGTCTTCTATTATTTACTTTAAAACCTCGCACATATCACACTGAAAGATTGAAAGTGTGCACTACCATCTCCTACCTCACAGGGGAGCCCCGCACATGGGCAAATAGATTTTTTGAATCAAACAATCCTATACTTGATTCCTTACAGGAATTCTTTGCTGCTATGTCTGAGTTATATGAGGATGCCCACACACAGCTAATAGCAGAGACTAAGCTTCGTTCCCTTAAGCAGGGAAAGCGTACTGTGGAGGAGTACACCACGGATTTTCAACTATGGGCGACTGACTCTCAGTGGAATGAGGTCAGTCTCCGAAATCAATTCAGATTGGGTTTATCAGAAGTCCTAAAGGACGAGCTATCTCGCCTTGACATGCCAGAAACTCTCTCTGCTTTGATTAAACTTAGTACTACTCTGGACAGACGAATTAGAGAACGTAAGGCTGAAAGAGGAGGATTTGAGACCTCTCCTAGACAAAATTACCCAAATACCTCTCATCATGATAAAACAACACCTATGGAAATAGGCGCAATAAGGGGTCACTTGACCCTTGAGGAAAAGACTAGAAGGAGACTTTCCAACCTTTGCATGTACTGTGCAAAGAAAGACCATGCTGTCTCAGATTGCCCTTTACTGGACATACAAAAGAGGGGTAAGAATGTTACCTTAGAACATATTAAAACTGATCTTACAAATCAACTAAGTATCTCTCTCTCTCTACAGTGGGACCAAAACAATCTTCAGAATAAAGCATTTATTGACTCTGGGGCTTCAGGGATATATATCAACACTGATTATGTATTAGTTAATAAAATACCCACGGTGTGCAAGCAAATCCCTGTGTTTGTTAAATTAATTGATGGTTCCTCTATACAACATGGTCCTATAACACACCATACTATACCTTTATTGATCACAACCACAAATGGACACACTGAATATTTATCATTTGATATCCTCCCAATTGCTATGCATACCATAGTATTAGGTTATAAATGGTTAAAAACCCATAACCCTCAAATAGATTGGTCACTCCATCAAATAAAATTCCAATCAGATTATTGCTTAAAAACATGTTTTCCACAAACACACATAGCAAATATACAGAGTATTCCAGAAGTTTATCAGGATTTGGCGGATGTCTTTAACCTTAAAGAGGCAGAGATTCTTCCTCCGCATAGAATTTTTGATTGCCCCATTGAATTAATCCCTGGCTCTCAAATACCTCATGGTAGAATTTATCCCATGTCTCAAAAAGAGCTTAAGGATTTACGTTTATATTTAGATGAAAATCTAAAAAAGGGGTTTATCTCACATTCAACATCACCGGCAGCTGCAGGCATGTTTTTTGTTAAAAACAAAGATGGCACTCAAAGACCAATCATAGACTATAGGGCTCTAAACAATATCACAGTAAAGAATCGCTATCCTCTACCTTTGATTCCTGAGTTATTAGAAAGGCTTACTGATGCCACAATATTTACCAAACTTGATCTGAAGGGTGCATATAACTTAATTCGCATAAAAGAAGGAGATGAGTGGAAAACTGCTTTCCGCACCAGATACGGTCTTTACCAATACAACGTCATGCCTTTCGGTTTATGCAATGCCCCGGCAACCTTTCAACATTTCATAAATGAAATATTTCATGATTTGATTGACGTATGCGTCATCATATATTTAGATGACATCTTGGTCTACTCCAGTACTTTATCAGAACACGAAAAACATGTTAGGTGGGTTCTCACAAGACTAAAAGAACACAAACTATATGCAAAACAAGAAAAGTGTATTTTTTACGTAAATCAAATAAAATTCTTAGGTTACATCATAACACCTAATACTATTAGCATGGATTCAGATAAAATTAAAGCTATTTTGGATTGGCCCACCCCCACTACCGTAAAAGCCTTACAAAGATTCTTAGGTTTCGCGAATTTTTACAGAAAATTCATTCATAACTTTTCTGTTATAGTGAAACCTCTTACTTCACTAACTAGTAGTAAGATTAGATATCTTTGGACAGAGGAGACCCAAAAGGCTTTTCACACCTTAAAGAAATCTTTTTCAACTGCTCCTGTTTTAACCCTACCAGATTATCAGCAACCTTTTGTTTTAGAGGTAGATGCCTCCAATTCTGGTATTGGCGCAGTCTTATCACAACACGATAAAACATCCACTCTTTTACATCCTATCGCTTATTACTCACGAACATACTTACCAGCTGAAAAAAATTATAGTATTGGGGACAAAGAGTTGTTAGCCATTAAGAATTCTTTGGAACATTGGAGACACTTGTTAGAGGGCACTGAAGTACCATTTACGATTTATACTGATCATAAAAATTTAGAGTACTTAAAGAAAAATAAGACTCTCTCTGCCCGACAAGTTCGTTGGTCTCTTTTTCTAGATCGTTTCAATTTCAAACTAACATATAAACCAGGGGTTCTTAACATAAAAGCTGATGCTTTATCCAGACAACATGATAACCCAAATGATAAGATTTTAGCTTCCCCAATTATCCCACAACAAAAGATAATAGGATGCATCACCACATTCGAAAATGAAGTACTAACTGCACTAATAAAGGATCCAAATATACCCAACTCATGTACCAAAGATACATCCACAGGTCTATATTATCACAAAAACAAACTCTTTGTACCAGATTCCTTACGCAAGACAGTTCTAACTTATACACATGACAATGTTCTATCAGGACATACAGGCATACAAAAAACTATTGAACTCACAAGAAGATTTTTTTGGTGGCCACAAATGGAACAATATATTACCAATTATGTTTCCTATTGCGATATTTGTGCAAGGAATAAACTAGACCATAAAAAGCCGATTGGGTTATTGACATCCATACCAATACCTGATAAACCCTGGTCAACAATCTCGATGGATTTCATTGTTGACTTACCACTTTCACAAACGTACAACACAATATTCGTTGTTGTAGATCATTTAACCAAACTTGCTCATTTTGTTCCATTGAAGTCCCTACCAACTGCAAGTACTACAGCTAAAGCTTTTATAGCTTCTATCGTACGCTTACATGGCTTACCCAAAGTCATAATATCTGATAGGGGAACTCAGTTCACCTCAGCCTTCTGGAGGTCTTTATGTAAAATCCTACAGATTGATGTCAGATTTTCAACTGCTTTCCATCCTCAAACAAATGGACTAACTGAGAGATTAAACCAAACCCTTGAACAATATCTCAGATGTTATATAACCCATTTACAGGATGATTGGGTCGCATACTTACCCTTAGCAGAATTCTCCTATAATAATTCAATGTCATCTTCCACTAAAATGACTCCATTCTACGCAACTTACGGTTATCACCCAATCTCTATTACTTTATCAAAGGTAACTGTTAACTCCCCAAGTGCTACCGATTACACTTCATCTCTACAACAAAGGTTGGACGTTTTGAAGTCCCATCTTCAAGATGCAAAGGAAAGACAGAAGAAATATTACGATCAAAAACACAGAGAAACCCCAAAATATAAGATTGGAGATCTTGTCCTTCTATCCACCAAACATCTCAAACTTCAACTACCGAGCAAGAAGCTCGCTAACCAATTTTTAGGTCCATTCCCTATTGAAAAAATCATAAACGAGAATGCAGTCCGTATAACCCTGCCGAAAGATTTTAGGATACATAATTCTTTTCATATTTCTTTACTAAAGCCATACAAATCGGACCCTACAAGACATCATCTAGTTCCTCCAGCCCCAATCCTTATTGATGGTCAGGAGGAATTTGAAGTGGAGAAGATTCTTGATTCCCGATTGAGACACCGACGTTTGGAGTATTTGGTCAAGTGGAGAGGCTACGGACCGGAGGAGAATTCGTGGATTTCCCATTCAGAGGTCCATGCACCTGTATTGGTACGCCGGTTTCATCTCAAGTATCCATTCAAACCCCGTCTAGGATCTTCTGGAGTGGTCCCTTGAGGGGGGGGAGATGTGATATACCTTTAAGGCATATCCCTCCCACCTTCCTCTCTCCCTATTTAATCACCTTCACGCCTTCTATTCACTGCCTGATAATTGATGTTACCTCTAAGGAGTATCATCCTTCCTTTTTGCTCTCCTAGCTACTTTATACTTATTTCACAGGTTCACCTGTCATTTTGGGAAACCTCCTGGAATTACCAATATATCGCTATACAGATTCATCTGACAACCTGCATTACCTTTTCTTTTTGCTATCAATAGGTAATTCGCACGCTGTCACTAATCTTCCTTGCAGCTTTCCAGCTGCCTGCTCGCCGATACCGGAAGTGAGTCACACTCGCTCAGTTGGAGCTACCGCTCAGACGCCACAACGCTCTGCCACTCTGATCTTCAGTTCACGGTCTGTACTTTTTACTTTTCCAAACCGAAGGTATAACTTTTCCTACAAACCTTATGCTGGCTAAGTGTATATTTTGTGAACTACAAGTATCTCTCTGACATTTCTACCATAGTCTATAACAAGCTGAATTACTTATCTGAGTGAGTGTGTGAAAACGGACTTTACTTATTTTACTACTTATGCTGTTACATGCACTGATACATTCTATTTTGGCATTATTCAGAATTGCACCATTTTGAATTCACTCCACTAGTGTTTTCTGTTTTTCTCTTATCTTGTTATTTTAATAGGGTTATTTTTCATTAAAGATACAACCCAGACTCTCACCACATTACAGTAATTGCTCACAGATACTCTGCCTTAAGTTTAAGCACCAACTTATAGACAGAATTATCAAAGGAGCAACATTTCAACTATTTACTTGTTAGAAATAAAACATTTATATATTCAATATAACACATACACACACCCTCACAGAGACACCCACAGAAAATACACACCCTCACAGAGACATCCACAGAAAACACAGACATACATAAACACACACACCCTCACAGAGACATCCACAGAAAAAAAACAGACATACACACCCACCCTCACAGAGGCATCCAGAGAAAAGACACAAAGACAAACACACGCCCACCCTCAGAGACACCCATAGAAAAAGCTCAAAGACATATGCACACACCCTCACAGACATCCACAGAAAATGCACAAAGACATACACACCCACCCTCACAGAGATACAAACAGAAAAAAAATACATTGTTAGGTGTCCCCTTCAGGGGGTAAGTGTCAGTGCAGGCCAAAGCCTGGGGCCTAGTGTACCACCTGAGGCATATGTAGATTACCTGATAAGGGCCCCTTAGAATGACTCAGACCACGCAGCATTATGATCGAAAGCCAATTCTGTTTATTGCACAGTGCAAGCCTTTCTTATAGTGACATACAGGGTTAAGGGGATGACACGTTAGGACCGCGTCATCTTACACAGTTATACAGAGCAATTTACAAGGAAAAACTGGAACATGAGTTTCTCATAACAATATTTACAGAGTCATAACAAACTACCATCTGCAGAGACAACCGAGTGTCTAAAGCCTCTTGTTTACATTATCTTATTCTATCTTACTTCTAGGCATTAGGCCAGGGTACATTGGCAAGGCTGAATAGCTAAAGAAACTCATAACATGCATATAATTCTCACTGCATAATACCCCAGTATAATAAAGTCTATTCATTACAAAATGGCTGCGAGGAACAAGATGGCTGCGAAGAACAAGATGGCTGCCATCAGGTTCATATTACCCCTAACATACCATCCTTTTATTCTAACAGAATAACATAAAAATAGACAGGCATAGAAAATTAGTAAAGCCTTACTAAAGAGAAAAATATTCCTATGTCGTGATATACTGTTATAGACTAATTGTCACTGCATATAGGTACAGTCCCTCCAATACCTTCCATCTATCCTCCAGCCTTCCCAAAACTACCGGTCTACCAGCACAGAGACCCAACCAGCCCCCCATCTACCCCCAAACAACGCTGCATCTTCTATCTCTCCACCTGCATTGCTAGCACCCCCCAATATGTCCAACAGTTCCTTTTCCACAGTAAAGCATGACATAGCAACAGCACAACTGTCTCTAGGTGGCCTCTGATCACTTTAAGAACAGTCTTTGTCCATTTGAGAGCGCTGCACCTTGACACTTTGCTATAATATAGTTCTCCAACAGTTCATTTGCAGTAGGGGTGCTTATCCACGGTTCTTCCGCAGGGAGATACTGGAAATCTGATGGTTTGTTCATGGGGTAGACAAGGCAACCAGTGGATACCCATGGCAAGCAGACACTCGAGTCACAGGGAGTCTAGGAAGCAAACAGAAACAGTACAGGATGAGTACACACCGCAATACAATCACAATTATGTCCAAATAAAACGTCACTTTCATCCTATGTCATTTAAAATCAAACAAAACATTGTTGATATATAATACAAACTAAATACATTGACATTTCTCAGAGAATAATTTACAACTTCTCTATACACTTTTAAATGATACTTCATGAATACTACGCAAGTGAAAACCTGTCAGACTTCCTCAAGGGCCTGAATGTTTATGCTCAAACTTATGCTAAGGCCTGCCCTGTTGTAAGAATGGAAAAAAGAAAACAGTCAATGAAAATAAATGAATTTCTTTACAATATCACTTTGAACTTCTAAAAAATAAAAGAACCTTGTGTTGCTTTATTCTGGATGGCTGCTATCTATAATGCTTATAATTCTCCAACCTAAATTCTCTCACACTCCTATATGAGAAAAGCATACAAACAGAACATCATTTAAAACTACAAGCTCTTTTAAAGGTAAACACATCTTTATGGTAAGAATTACACTCTTTGACAAACATCAGGAATGACCAAATTCACTTTGTAGATACCATACTAATTAATAAAAGGGAAAAACACATTTGCTTTCATAAACTATAATTATGCTATTCCCTGAACAAACATTTCTCTGTATATTTACTATAAACTTCTAGCTTAGACGTGTCCTCCTTATGTTCTAAAGGGTGAAGGGTCTAAAATATTATGCTATGTTGCAGCATTTTCCTTAAACCTATTTTCTATACTCAGTGGGCCATTCAATAGAGTACAATACTGCGAAGTTCACAGTTACACTTATCTAAAGGGTTACTTTGTTACGCACATAAACTACCATGTGCACTAATACCAATGAAGCATATGATTTCTTAGACCAAATATGATCAATAAAAATAAAACAAATACAAGAGAATACAAAACAAGCAATATAAGGAATAGGGTTAAAACAATACTCCCCTAATTTAATTGGTTGATCCTGTAACAGCATAACAGGACTTCCATATCGAGCGGTAAGGCACAGTCCAGAGAAGGATAGTCTTTATGTCCTGAAGACACACATCAGAGAAAACAGTCATGGATTACCCAGAGTCCAGTTCTGGGGCTGGTACCAGCATGCAAAGCAAAGAATGGATCCAAAGATAGTTCAGTAACTTTTTTTACTGCAGTATGATGGTTAAAACAAGCTTGACAAAAGGTCTTTCATCTTTATCTTTTCTTTCTTTAAAGGTTTACTTGCTTTCAATCTTTAATCTTTTGAAGAGTGCACTTATGGAATTTTGCCTGTACAGATTTTACCTAAATATGGAAACTCAAAAATAATTCAGTTAGTGTGTTTCAATCTCTGAAGACAGCATACTCTCATCCTGCAAATACAAATATAGTGTTAAGAACCACATAGAAAAATAAAACATTTTAGGCATCTGAAATTAACACAATAACATTGTACGAGGAGATTCAAAACGTTGTAGGTTCACCTCCTAAAAATAATCTCCTCCATTACATAAAGATATTCATCAATACTCATCAATACTTCCCCCATGTTTGCGTGAAACATCTCATGTGACACGCAAACACAAGATAACAAGAAACTAAACGATAAATCATGCACTCCACTCATGCAGAGACAATTCTCAATAGCAAGCAAAATGAAATACACTTCACAATTCAATATGCTGTCCACAAAAGAGAAAAACATAACAAACAATGAAAACCAATCGTTCTTGTCTTACACAAAACGAAACATTAGCTGCTGACACAAATTTCAAACAACTACAATTAACTTAGAATGCAACACATATTCTGACATTCGCTGAAATGCAACACACTCAGAACATGACAAACAATTAAAAACATCCACTATGTACAAAACTTTAATATCACACAAAGAAAGCAATCACAGCAGATGCCCAAGAAACTTAAGTTGCAGATTGCACAAATAAAATTGCGCTTATTTGGGAAAGATCAGATAACCACAGTAGCCACTGTTAAAGGGACATTCTAGGATAAATGAAAATTCATTATTCAGATAGGACTTTTAATTTTCACCAACCTTCCTAGATTAAACCAAACATAGGTAGGCTCATATGCTAATTTTTTAAACCTTTGAGGACTGCCTCTTATCACAGGCTGTATAAATCTCATTACAACACCAAGAGACAAAATACACGTAAGCCATATAAATAAAACCAAAACTGTGAACAGATAAATTAGCTAGTTATATAAATGCAGTAGAATCAGATAAACTGTGCATCATTTGTTTTAGGGGTGTTTATTTCTAGACACCTTATAGACCACGGCTTAACTGTTAAGCAGCAATCAAAGTCATTGCAATAATAGTGGTAGACTAGTTAATAACCAAATAACTATATATATTTTTAAAGTGTCACTGAAATCACTTCATTAAATAATATCTCATTTATTTATTGAACGCAGTGGGGGTTATTTTAAATAACAAAGAGTTATATCTGTGAGATACAGTTTGACAGCCACAGAAATAAAATTATCATTTTTTAAGCTATATTCTATGACAGAATATAATATAAATACTTGTTTCTTTGTAGTGAGCAATTTATAGTTATCATTTTTTATAACATAGAACACCAGTACTGCCGCTTTAAATGTACAGTGCAAATTGTTCTCTCTGTAACAAAGCCAAAAAAACCCCCAAAACATGCACAGTGTTATCAGTCTTTCTCAAGGATAGTAAGGCAAGCTCAAAGTTTCATTTCTACTTAAAGGAGAAACACTGTTTACTGCTTAAAAATATAAAATTCACACTAAAACGTGATAAAAGCTAATTAGTTTAACCACAACAAAATTATTGGATTTAACGTTGTATATAATTTGATATTCCCCATTCTGCAGCTCTCCAGCCAAATATAACAACCGTATATAACACAAAAATAAGCTTTCTGAAAAAGAAATACTAATACAATTTCTCCTTTAAATTAATCCCAATGATCCTTATAATAAAAAAATGCATACTGACGTTCATTAAATAGCCTAAACAAGCATAAGCAGCATAAGAACGCACTCACAGTGGGATGCAGGCTAATTAAAGGGACATTTTAACCAAATTAAAAATAATCTTTAATTGAAACTGCTAACACAGTGAAATATACTAGTGTTAGGCTTACAGTAAAACTCATCGTCTTTTATGTAAATATTCCCTTAAATTCTCAGATGTTATACCAGTTTTCCTGTATCCCTTTAAATATTTTCACTCCTCTGTTTTTTCTTGTTTTTTTTTGTTTTTTTTTTCTGTCCGCTAGTCTCACGGATCCCTACACTAAAATTGTAGACAACTTATCACTTCAGTTTGCATTACAGAGAGAATTAAGTTATGCTGCAAAAAAAATATCTGCTATCTGAACAGCAAATTTAAAATAAATATATACAAAGAAAGGTCTCTAAAAATATATTTAGCAAACTACTAATACAGGGTTATTGCACTGGTTCTTTAAATAAGAAAATGACAATTTTCTATTGCTCCGTCTACGCACTGAGCTCTGATTTTCCAGACAAATATAAGATAATATGCCGCTTGTATAACAAGTCATGGACAATACATTAATAGCAACACCTTGTTACAGTGAACTGTCCCTTTAAGGACTAACCATTCATCACGCAAATTACATATGTATATCCTAACCATAATTTAGGCTGCTTGTATGATTTACCACACCAATTTCACCTCTGTACTGTAGCATGACCTGCAGATTAATTTACTTGCAACAAAAACGGACGCCCTTTTAGAAAAACTTTCAATTACATCCTATAAATATATTTCATTGTGTGCACCCACGCTGTGCACAGACCTTACAAATACAACATACGTTAACCCATTAATCATACCAGAAACAATTTCATATTTACCAGAGCGTGACAAAAAATCACACACACCATCGCACTTTCAAAGCCACTTTCAAAGCCGTTACTTCACTTGCAAAACAATATCATATCTTTACATGCCGCCACACAATTATCACTTAAAACTAAAACTGCATATGAATACCACATACTTAAAACATGCTGGTGACTTTGAAATACAGTTATATAAAATAACATTACCAAATATCTTCTAAAAACGTCTGATTTCCCAGCAGAGAAACAGAAGGAAACATTATTACGATACAGAAGTTCATTCCATCTCGCATACCAGAGATTCACTCCCTTTTTTCCTTTCTCAGAAAAGCATCTATTTTCTAGCGTACGACATACATATATATATATAAAAAAACACTAGATTAACTTTTCACCATTTCCACAATGCATTTTTTCTTTTTTTCCGAAACCCCACAAAATGGCCACTTTTGCAGGGTTTGAGACAATCATTTTCAAATAATACATTCTGTTCCTGGTCCAAAGTAAATCTGTTACACGCATACCATAGTGAGAACCTACAGACCATCACACATTATGCATCTCAATATACAAAATTTCAGTTTTGTTACTGCAAGCAAACAAAAAAAATCTTACAAACGGAGACAGGATTTCTTTTCTCTCTTTTTTTTTTCTTTTCTGAGCTATGTGCGCGCTCAGTGGTGGCCCCCCTTCTTTGCCTGCTACATTCTTTAACACAGAGATTTCTCTATTTATCAAACAGCAGTACTTACTGACCGTGTTTTTTAAAAAAAATATTTCTGTCTTTTGCAGAAACTATTAACTCTTCTTTTCTTTTACCTTATACATGTAATTTTCTCTGTGCATTCTTATCTATGAGCAGTTCCCCTTTCTCAATACAATAATAGCCACAATTAACATGCACAGCCACTTAATATTTTCTACGCACAGCATAATTTTATATAGCAGCAAAAGCAAGCATCAGATATCAACATGAGCCTCAGGTGGGTAGCAAAACTCTATTATGGGAATGAATATGGGAAACTTCAACACACGTGAGACTTACTCACTTCACTGCCACGTTCGCCCGGGGGAGTTTATCTTAAAAAATCCTCCCGTCAACTGGCATTCATATATTTCTTGCGCGCTTATCACCGACAGGACTCACAATACCTGTAGTGTCCCAGCACAGGACTGATTACCTGTCTGGAGGGGTATCACAACTGCCGGCAGGACTTTAACCTCCGCAAACCTGTGCTTCAACCACAGGAACCCCTTTAACCTTATATCATTATCATCAACACCTATTACCAGACTAAATTTAGGTTCAAATTCACAGAAAGAAAGCATGGTAAAAGCACTCATAGTTACTCACTGCGAATCCCACTTCTGACACCAAAACTGTTAGGTGTCCCCTTCAGGGGGTAAGTGTCAGTGCAGGCCAAAGCCTGGGGCCTAGTGTACCACCTGAGGCATATGTAGATTACCTGATAAGGGCCCCTTAGAATGACTCAGACCACGCAGCATTATGATCGAAAGCCAATTCTGTTTATTGCACAGTGCAAGCCTTTCTTATAGTGACATACAGGGTTAAGGGGATGACACGTTAGGACCGCGTCATCTTACACAGTTATACAGAGCAATTTACAAGGAAAAACTGGAACATGAGTTTCTCATAACAATATTTACAGAGTCATAACAAACTACCATCTGCAGAGACAACCGAGTGTCTAAAGCCTCTTGTTTACATTATCTTATTCTATCTTACTTCTAGGCATTAGGCCAGGGTACATTGGCAAGGCCGAATAGCTAAAGAAACTCATAACATGCATATAATTCTCACTGCATAATACCCCAGTATAATAAAGTCTATTCATTACAAAATGGCTGCGAGGAACAAGATGGCTGCGAAGAACAAGATGGCTGCCATCAGGTTCATATTACCCCTAACATACATACACACTCATAGAGACACAAACCAAAGCACAAAGACATACACACAGACACCCACAGAAACACTCACAGGAGGAAACATTTATGCACCTTGCATCCCCTAAATCAACAGTGTGTGACATGCATGATAAAAAAAATTGCAGAAATTAAGAGATCACTTTTTGAAGAATCATATTTGTAAATGTGCAAACAAAAATAATTCTGTGAATTCAAAATTGTACATTAATGATCTGGGTAGATGGCTAGATGAAGAAAAGTACTTTTAAAAGGTTGACATATGTTTGTTTGATATTTTCCCCATTTTCCCCAACCAAGAGCACCACTTCAAATATAGTGTACAAATGTTCCCATCTGTCAGCTGTACTTGTGGATTTTGAAAATGCTGTACTCTATATGGTCTTGGTGGAACCATAAGCTGTGGTACTCATACCATTAGATCTGGTTAAATGCAGGATTTAAGCTTGTTGGTGTGCATTTCAAAATTAAGTCAGCTGTAGTGTAAACTGAACAGTTTTAAGTTAACCTGTCTCATTTCAAACACTGAGCAATCTTAGTCTGAGAGTATAACATGTTATGCAGATGTAAAAATCTTAGATAAAATGCCTCCTTGTATCTGGAAAGTCCTTGCATAAAGGGGCAGTAAACTGGAATGTAATATATATATCTCATTTGTGTATTGAGGAGGAAACATTTCTGCATGGTTTTAAATATAGAATTTCTACAGCATTGTCAAATAATCATAAATACACTGCTGCTAAAAAAAAAATGTTTTTATGGACCCCTGGCCCCACCATACAACTACTACCACACTGAAGTTACAATCTTAAATTGCACAAAGAAATACAAACATTTGCTAAGTAATTCCTACCTCCTCTGCAAATGAAAGTGATCAGCCGACTGACTCAGTCACACACTGTACAAACAAAGTCTCACACTGTGCTTAGTGGTTTAGTGCACACTCAGAAATCCTCTCAAATGCTAATACTTTACTCCTTGTAATAACATTTCCCATGCTCAATTAGCACTCTGCTGTAGTACCCAATGGCCAAAATTAAAAAAAAAAAAAAAAAATTTTTTAGTTCTTGCCTCATGGGGCCCCCCTAGCCCATTGGGCCCCTGACAGGAGTCACCCCTGTCACCCCCTGATGGCGGCCCTGCTCTATCTTAAAGATAAGTAGATTTGTCAGTGTCAATATCTGAGGTAGGATCTTCTAAATCAGATAGATCCTCATCAGAGGAGGATAATTCAGTATGTTTTCGGTCATTTGAAAATTCATCATCTTTATGAGAGGTTTTAAAAGACCTTTTACGTTTATTAGAAGGCAGAATGGCAGACAAAGCCTTCTGAATCGCATCAGCAATAAAATCTTTTATATTCACAAGGATATCATGTACATTAGATGTTGAAGGAACAACAGGCATAGTACTAGTACTGATGGATATATTCTCTGCATGTAAAAGCTTATCATGACAACTGTCTCCGCTAACTTACAACAGATACACTTACCTTTGGTAGAACTGTTATCAGGCAGCAGGGATCCAACAGTGGTTTCTGAGACAGGATCAGATTGAGACATCTTGCAAATGTAAGAGAAAAAAAAACCATATAAAGCAAAATCATCAATTTCTTTATATGGCAGTTTCAGGAATGGGAAAAAAATGCAAACAGCATAGCCCTCTGAGGATAGAAAAAGGCAAGAGGCATATAGGAAGTGGGGTTTAAATAATACAATTATTTCGCACCAAGTATGACGCGCAACACAAAACAATTTTTTTTTGGCGCTAACAACATCCAGAAATGACGCAACTCGCGTCATGGCAGACGCAACCATGTGCAAGGAAACCTTGTGTCAACTAAGATGCCGGAAATGATGAATTTGCGTCACCGAACGTACTATCGCTCCAAAAAAATTCTCGCGCCAAGAATGACACAATAAATATCAGCATTTTGTGGCCTCGCAAGCCTAAATTTTGCCTGCAAAAATTAATGAAAACAGTCAATTTTGAAGAAAAGACTATACCCCCAGGTAAGAAAAAAATAACTTCCTAAATATGTTTTTCCCAATTTTGAAACTGATAGTCTGCAAAAGGAAATATACAAAAACCTGACTCATGGCAAATATAAGTACATCACATATATTTAGAACTTTACATTAATACATAAAGTGCCAAACCATAGCTGAGAGTGTCTTTAAGAAATAAAAACATACTTACCGAAAGACACCCATCCACATATAGCAGATAGCCAAACCAGTACTGAAACAGTTATCAGTAGAGGTAATGGAATATGAGAGTATATCGTCGATCTGAAAAGGGAGGTAGGAGATGAATGTCTACGATCAATAACATAGAACCTATGAAAAGATTTCCCGTGAGGAAAACCATTGAATTCAATAGGTGATACTCCCTTCCCATCCCTCTGACATTCACTGTACAACTGTACTCAGAGAAATCGGGCTTCAAAATGCTGAGCAGCGCATATCACAGAAGAATATCAAGCACAAACTTACTTCACCACCTCCATAGGAGGCAAAGTTTGTAAAATTGAATTGTGGGTGTGGTGAGGGGTGTATTTATAGGCATTTTGAGGTTTGGGAAACTTTGCCCCTCCTGGTAGGATTGTATATCCCATACGTCACTAGCTCATGGACTCTTACCAATTACATGAAAGAAAGCTCTGTATTTTCAGACTTGGCGTGGCCATCTTGGAGCTCGTGTATTCTACCATGTGACAGAAGTGGTGAACACTTACAGATCTGTAATGTTGCTGACTTTTTCACAGATGTGCACTTCAGGTTACCATCCATAATGCAGAGTGTGAGGTTTACATTTTAGACATTTCTATGCACATTTTGAGAGTTGTGTAACACATATAAAAACAAAATGTATGATTACCTGATAAATTAATTTATTTCATAGTTTATTGATAGTGAGAGTCCACAAGGAGGTGGCAAAAGACACCCTAACTCCCATTCCCCATTTCCCATGATCCTTAGTCATTCTTATAGCCAAGTTGATGAGGGAAAATAAAATCAGGAAAGATAAAGCAGGGCAAAGAAATGCAAAACAAGTACTGCTGCCACCTAAATAAAAAGAAAGGGTGGGGCTCATGGACTGTCACGTTAATTAAATATATTAATTTATCAGGTAAACATAAATGTTGTTTTCTTTTATCAGATGGTGAAAGTCCATGAGTCATCTCTTGTGGGAATCAATAACCAAGCAGTGAGGTCCACAAAGCCACTGTGAATTGAAAGGGGGGGACATGGAATAACTAATTGGTCACTAATTCCTGCCAAAAGCAGCCTCAGAAGAAGCATAACCATCAAAGTGATAAAACTTCAAAAAAGTGTGTAAAGGAAGAGACTGCTCTTAGATACCAGATCAGCAGCCCAAGATTTAAAGGGATTGTAAAGTCCAAATTAAACTTTAATTATACAGATAGAGCATGTAATTTTAAACAACTTTCTAATTTACTTTTATTCTCACATTTGCTTTGTTGTTTTGGTATGCTTAGTTGAAAGCTAAACCTAGGTAGGCTCATATGCTAATTTCTATGCCTATTATCTTAATGCATTTGACAGTTTTTGTACAGCTACAGGGTGTTAGTTCAAGTGTTTCATATAATTAATATTGTGCTCACGCACGTGGAGTTATTTAAGAGTCAGCAATAATTGCCTGAAATGCAAGTCTGTCAAAAGATCTGAGATAATGAGGCAGTCAGCAGAAGCTTAGATACAAGTCAATTACACAGGTAAAAAGTATATTTCTATAAGGGATTATCTAACTTTTTAAACAATAACATTTTTGGTGTTTACTATCCCTTTAAGCTACAAAGCTTAAAAGCAGCATTCTTAGCATTAATGTGAATAATTTCCACTGCTGGATCGCAGATAAAGGAATTTGCTGTTAATGTGATCCTAAATTTCATGAAAAGTGGTTTTCCTAGAAACAAGTTCTGAAAGGTTGCCACATCAAACACTATTGACAGCAGGTCTAAATATAAAACTTGCAAGCTAAAAGATCGCCTATGAAAATGCCCAAGTTTATTATTTAAAGACGATCAGCTGATGGACTAGAGGCATGAGCTGCACCAGTTTGCTCCATAATACCAGTAAGGAAATAGTTTAAATATCAGAGATAGATTGAAACAAATAAGCAGTATGAAACACACAAATAGTTAACTCTAAAGTGAACAAAATAAGTTTTGAAAAACTGTGCAAAAACAGTTAAAGGCTTACATTGCAAATAACAGCACATAAAGGGTTAAATAAAATGTGTACCTCAAATTTAAAACCAAACACTGATAAGCAGAATGCCTTTCCTCCTTCACCGGTCCTGAGAGCCTTCTTTACATGCTGAATAAGTTACAGCCACACATTAACAGGAAAGGATTGTATCACATAAAAGGCACAATTAAAAGTGCGCTAGAACTGTCAACCCTTTGCTCACCTGCGCTACCAGCGAGTGCTAAAGCCAAGTACCCGAAGGGAAGAAGAAGACATTTAGTGCAGGTGAAGGAAAACATACTGTGTACAGCTCAGAAGCAATTTGTGAGCAAGCTAAGCCAGCCACGCTAAATTTAATGCAATAGTAATATAAAAAAAATTCAAAGTTTTTAGAAAGTACCCAAAAGTGCTATAAACTTCTAGTATAAGGTGTGTGGTGTATAAATATATGTCTCCAGACTTTGTGAAGCATTTTCATAAGAAAAGTCGGTGGACTATGAAGGTGCAGGAACTTACCTCACAGCACCTTCATCTACTGTGCTTACCTCAGCTGCAGCAACTTGCTTCCTGTAGACGAGCCCATCCTTGGCAGTGTGATCGTGACGCCAAGGATCTAAATCAGTAACAGCATCTATAACCCAGTGCACATTTCACTTGGAGAGGGCTGTGGATCCACAAGGTGCAGCTCACTGTAGACCAGGGTATTGGTGGACAAGTCCACAGTGAGAATCCACCTGTCATCACGCATGGGAAATTCCCCTGCTGACCAATAGGAGGCAGCAAAGGACACTCCAACAAACCAAAGCTTTAAATCCCTCCCTCTTCTCATGATCTTCAGTTATTTTCTTTTCTTCCTTGATGAGGAGTTAGGTGAAAGTGATGTGCAAATCTACTTGTTGTTGAAAGGTGTCTAACTGATCTGAAGTTCCTCCTTGCCGTAACCTGATGTTCAGAGGGGTAGACAAGGGGTTATCAGCCAGGCAATGAGTGGTCTTTCCTCAGTGAGAATCTCACCTAACTCCTCATCAAGGAAGAAAAGACAATAACTGAAGATCATGGGAAGAGGGAGGAATTTAAAGCTTTGGTTTGTTGGAGTGTCCTTTGCCTCCTCCTATTGGTCAGCAGGGGAATTTCCCATGCGTGATGACAGGTGGATTCTCACTATCTGATTAAAGAAAAGGTCACATGAATAATATAGAGCAATGCAGCCACTACATAAATTTAAAGTCCCTGCTCTGTATCGTGCATGTTAACCCAAAGTGTACAATACATCTGTCAAAAAGCCAGCAACACTACTGATTGAGGAATATGCATTGGTTCTGTGACATCAGCTCAAAGATGTTGGCTCCTAATGTTAAGATGCGAAGCTTCACTAACCTGTACCTAGAAGGGTTTAATATAGGAAATCAGCTTTAAAGAGAGTTGCAAGCACAGGTGGAAAACAACAGCATGGGGCATAGTAACTGCTATTTTAGTTTTGCCCAAACTTTTACTGTCTCTTTAAAATTGAGATGTTATGTAGAAATTAAGTCAGTCATTTAGAATGCACGATGACATACATTTTTTTCTATTTTTAAAACTTCTTTTTAAAAAAAAAAAAAAATAAGAAGTCAGAATAGCCACTAGTGATGGTAACTAACTGGTATAGACCATTTTCTGGATACAAGATAGTCTAGCTCGCTAAAGAGTTCATGCATAAAACTTAACTTTTTCTATATACAAGATACCCATACTTGTCTTCAAAGCTGCTTTATAGAAAAAAAAAATCCTGGAAATATCTCTTTGTATGTATGAAGCACTAAAGAGTTCATGCATAAAACTTAACTTTTTCTAATACTTAATTAAATAGAACAGATATGAATTAAAGGGACATGAAACCCAATTTTTTTCTTTCATGATTCAGATACAGCATGCAATTTAAAAAAAACCCCTTATATTTTACTTCTATTATCCGATTTCCTTCATTCTCTTGATATCCTTTGCTTAAAAGCATATCAAGATAGGCTCAATAGCTGTTGATTGGTGGCTGCAAATAAATGCCTTGTGTGATTGGTTTACCCATGTGCATTGCTATTTCTTCAACAAAGAATATCTAATGAATGAAGCAAATTAGATAATAGAAGTAAATTGGAATGTTGTTTAAAATTGTATTATCTACCTTAATCATGAAAGAAATTTTTTAGGTTTAGTGTTCCTTTAAGAAACTATTTAGTCAGCCTGTCAGTAGTTAAATATTAAAAACACACTGCTTGGCTCTTCACTAAAGATGGATATTATATTGTCAATGTAGGAATATATTATTGTGCGTGTCATCAAGTAAATTGCCTGAAAGGCTTCTCCATAGAAATAATCTGCCTCAAACGTATCCACTTTTCCTTAGAAGGGTTCCCACAAAAAAATATGACGGAAAAAAAAGTTCATTATTGCATCAAAGAATATCTGAGCCAGCAGGCAATATAAAAAGGAAAGAAAATTCTTCAAGACAGTCGCGTTTCACAATTTGCCTGACAAAGCGGATTGTGAAAGACGACCGATTTGGGGATTTGGGGATGATGACAAACATACTTCCTTTGAGTCATTCTCAAACTTGTCTTTAAGGTTGTTATATATATAAATATATGTGTTTGTGTGTGTGTGTCTGTGTGTATAAAAAGGACAGCACCTAAGCACAATTTTACATATTTAAACACCAACACACATGTATATAAAAATGTTTTATTTTACACCAATAAAAACAAAATAGATAATCCAAATCATCCAAATTCAATCCAAAATCACAATACATATTATTGTAATATAGAAATTGTAAAATGATACTTGCACTTATATTAAGCAATCACTACGGAGAGCACCTTGGTGCTGCAAGTATGACTAAGAGCAGCACTGCTCGTCTTGCCAGACTTCCATCACGGCGCGTTTCTGGTTTATGCCCTTCCTCAGGTCTCACACTGTAGTGACTGCTTCATATTAGTGCAAGTGCATTTTGAAAATTTCAGAGGCGCTCTCATTTTATAATTATAAATATCTATACTATAATCGTGTTTGTAACGCGTTTGTTGGTGTTGCCAGTTGCACACGCATCCTCAAAGGAATGTTGGCTGCGTGAGGCAGCCAAAAGAATGTTGGCTGTGCGCGCAGCCAAAAGAATCCACCTGGATGCAGCATAGGCAAACCCGAAGCCTTAAAAAAAAAAAAAACATGGAACCGCCAGCACGAAATAACTAAAAGACATATAACTGCCCAAACGAAATAGAAAAAAACACGTAAGCGTCCGCACGAAGTATAAACCCCCCCTAACCTCCCTCATAAAGTATTAACAAACACCGAAACCACCAACCCCCACATCGCAAAACAATAAAGTTATTAACCCCTTATTCGCAAATAACATAAAATATTAACCTCTAAACCACCAACCCCCCAGATCACAATAAACCTAATTAATCTATTAACCCCTAACCCCCCCACATCGCAATAAACCTATTTAACCTATTAACCCCTAAATCGACAAACCCCCACATTGCAATAAACCTAATTAACCCCTATACCACCAACCCCCCACAACGCAAATAACTAATTTAATTACTAAGCCCCCCCAAACTAAAAAAACTAAACTACCCATTGCCCCTAAAGGGGCATTTGTATGGGTATTGTCCTTAAAAGGGCATTCATCTCTTTTACTGCCCTTAAAAGGGCAATCAGCTCTTTTCCAGCCCATTAAATCCCTAATCTTAAAAATAACCCCCCCCCCAAAAAAAATCCTAACACTAAGCCCCAAATAAGTGCTCACCGTTCCTGAAGTCCAAAGGAGAATGTCTTCTTCCAGGCGGCTCCAACATCTTCTATCATTATCCGGAGCAAAGGCGGTGCAGAGCGGGGGTGTGGAGCTGGCTTCACCGATGCGTGAATCCTCAGTGGCAGTCCTCAATGGTGGTCGTCCTCAGCACCCATCGCACACTGAAGATTGAATGCAAGGTACCCCATATTTATTGGGATAACTTTAATTCCTGTTGGCTGAAATTTTGTACCCAGTCAATAGGATGAGAGCTACTGAAATCTTATTGGCTGATTTGAACAGCCAATAGGATTTCAGTAGCTCTAATCCTATTGGCTGATTTAAATTTTTCAGCCAAAAGGAATGCAAGTTACACCAAATTAATTGCGGTACCTTGCATTCAATCTTCAGTGTACAACGGACATTGGATGAAGAGGAGCCTCCATGCCGCAGAGGAACGCCGCCGCCATGGATCCACGCATCGGGGAAGACAGCTCTGGACCGTGCTGCCTTGGTTCCGGATGAAGATAGATGATGATGGATCTGCCTGGAAGAAGGCCTTTCTCCGCCGGACTTCAGAAACAGTGAGTACCTATCTGGGGCTTAGTCTTAGGCTTTTTTATTTTAATATTTCGAGTTTTCTTTTTTTTTAGATTAGGGTTTTTTTGGGCTTCAAAAAGAGCCGATTGCCTTTTAAGGACAGTAAAATAGCTAAATGCCCTTTTAAGGGCAATGCCCATACAAATGCCCCTTTAGGGGCAATGGGTAGTTTAGTTTTTTTTAGTGTTAGGTTTTCTTATTTTGGGGGTTTGGTGGGTGGGGGGTTACTGTTGGGGGGACTTAGAATTTTAAAGAGGTAAAAGTGCTGTTTAACTTAGGGCAATGCCCTACAAAAGGCCATTTTAAGGGCTATTGGTAGTTTAGGGGGTGTTTTTATTTTGGGGGGATTTTTTATTTTTATAGGGGTATTAGTTTAGTATATATATATATATATATATATATATATATATATATATATATATATATATATATATATATATATATATATATATATACAAAACACGGAAGGGAACTGCATTCTCATACTGCACCGAGTACACATCCCATGACCCTGCAACAGGCTCAGCCCTGGGTGCCACTAGCACTCACAGGAAGCTGTGCTGTTCCCAGAGCCACAGTCAGTTAACCCCAGTCAGGACTGGGTGCAAAAACCATAGGGAAAATTACAAAACAAATTAATACAACACACAGAGAAAACCCAGCACTCACAAGCTCTCAGCTAAGATTTAAAAGCAAAAATAAAAAGGTTAGTTACCGCATCTGGCCAAATGGGACAAGCCCAGGTACCTCGTCAAGGTCCTTTCCAATACCTGGGACCCTAAAACAGCCACACAATGCAAGCTTTCAAATCCAAACAAACTGGGAACAAGGGAAGGGTGAACAGGAATATGTAATCACCCTAGACATATACAAAACACGGAAGGGAACTGCACTCTCATACTGGACCGGGTACACATCCCATGACCCTGCAACATGCTCAGCCCTGGGTGCCACTGGCACTCACAGGAAGCTGTGCTGTTCCCAGAGCCACAGGCAGTTAACCTCAGTCAGGTCTGGGTGCAAGAACCATAGGGAAAATTACAAAACAAATTAGTACAACACACAGGGTTAACTGCCTGTGGCTCTAGGAACAGCACAGCTTCCTGTGAGTGCCAGTGGCACCCAGGGCTGAGCATGTTGCAGGGTCATGGGATGTGTACCGGGTCCAGTATGAGAGTTTTGTATATGTCTAGGGTGATTACATATTCCTGTGCACCCTTCCCTTGTTCCCAGTTTGTTTGGATTTGAAAGCTTGCATTGTGTGGCTGTTTTAGGGTCCCAGGTATTGGAAAGGACCTTGATGAGGTACCTGGGCTTGTCCCATTTGGCCAGATGCGGTAACTAACCTTTCCATTTTTGCTTTTAAATCTTAGCTGATAGCTTGTAAGTGAGTGCTGGGTTTTCTCTGTGTGTTGTATTAATTTGTTTTGTAATTTTTCCTATGGTTCTTGCACCCAGACCTGACTGGGGTTAACTGCCTGTGGCTCTGGGAACAGCACAGCTTCCTGTGAGTGCCAGTGGCACCCAGGGCTGAGCATGTTGCAGGGTCATGGGATGTGTACCCGGTCCAGTATGAGAGTGCAGTTCCCTTCCATGTTTTGTATATGTCTAGGGTGATTACATATCCCTGTGCACCCTTCCCTTGTTCCCAGTTTGTTTGGATTTGAAAGCTTGCATTGTGTGGCTGTTTTAGGGTCCCAGGTATTGGAAAGGACCTTGACGAGGTACCTGGGCTTGTCCCATTTGGCCAGATTCGGTAACTAACCTTTCCATTGTTGCTTTTAAATCTTAGCTGAGAGCTTGTAAGTGAGTGCTGGGTTTTCTCTGTGTGTTGTATTAATTTGTTTTGTAATTTTCCCTATGGTTCTTGCACCCAGACCTGACTGGGGTTAACTGCCTGTGGCTCTGGGAACAGCACAGCTTCCTGTGAGTGTCAGTGGCACCCAGGGCTGATCATGTTGCAGGGTCATGGGATGTGTACCGGGTCCAGTATGAGAGTGCAGTTCCCTTCCGTGTTTTGTATATGTCTAGGGTGATTACATATTCCTGTGCACCCTTCCCTTGTTCCCAGTTTGTTTGGATTTGAAAGCTTGCATTGTGTGGCTGTTTTAGTGTCCCAGGTATTGGAAAGGACCTTGACGAGGTACCTGGGCTTGTCCCATTTGGCCAGATGCGGTAACTAACCTTTTTATTTTTGCTTTTAAATCTTAGCTGAGAGCTTGTGAGTGCTGGGTTTTCTCTGTGTGTTGTATTAATTTGTTTTGTAATTTTCCCTATGGTTCTTGCACCCAGACCTGACTGGGGTTAACTGCCTGGGGCTCTGGGAACAGCACAGCTTCCTGTGAGTGCCAGTGGCACCCAGGGCTGAGCATGTTGCAGGGTCATGGGATGTGTACCCGGTCCAGTATGAGAGTGCAGTTCCCTTCCATGTTTTGTATATGTCTAGGGTGATTACATATTCCTGTGCACCCTTCCCTTGTTCCCAGTTTGTTTGGATTTGAAAGCTTGCATTGTGTGGCTGTTTTAGGGTCCCAGGTATTGGAAAGGACCTTCATGAGGTACCTGGGCTTGTCCCATTTGGCCAGATGCGGTAACTAACCTTTCCATTTTTGCTTTTAAATCTTAGCTGAGAGCTTGTAAGTGAGTGCTGGGTTTTCTCTGTGTGTTGTATTAATTTGTTTTGTAATTTTCCCTATGGTTCTTGCACCCAGACCTGACTGGGGTTAACTGCCTGTGGCTCTGGGAACAGCACAGCTTCCTGTGAGTGCCAGTGGCACCCAGGGCTGAGCATGTTGCAGGGTCATGGGATGTGTACCGGGTCCAGTATGAGAGTTTTGTATATGTCTAGGGTGATTACATATTCCTGTGCACCCTTCCCTTGTTCCCAGTTTGTTTGGATTTGAAAGCTTGCATTGTGTGGCTGTTTTAGGGTCCCAGGTATTGGAAAGGACCTTCATGAGGTACCTGGGCTTGTCCCATTTGGCCAGATGCGGTAACTAACCTTTCCATTTTTGCTTTTAAATCTTAGCTGAGAGCTTGTAAGTGAGTGCTGGGTTTTCTCTGTGTGTTGTATTAATTTGTTTTGTAATTTTCCCTATGGTTCTTGCACCCAGACCTGACTGGGGTTAACTGCCTGTGGCTCTGGGAACAGCACAGCTTCCTGTGAGTGCCAGTGGCACCCAGGGCTGAGCATGTTGCAGGGTCATGGGATGTGTACCCGGTCCAGTATGAGAGTGCAGTTCCCTTCCATGTTTTGTATATGTCTAGGGTGATTACATATTCCTGTGCACCCTTCCCTTGTTCCCAGTTTGTTTGGATTTGAAAGCTTGCATTGTGTTGCTGTTTTAGGGTCCCAGGTATTGGAAAGGACCTTGACGAGGTACCTGGGCTTGTCCCATTTGGCCAGATGCGGTAACTAACCTTTCCATTTTTGCTTTTAAATCTTAGCTGAGAGCTTGTAAGTGAGTGCTGGGTTTTCTCTGTGTGTTATATATATATATATATATATATATATATATTTATAATTTATAAAATCCATCAACAAATGGAAAAGCACATCCTTCATTGCCTCGCATTTCAAATTCAAAATTCTACCCTTGCTTAAAGCTCTCATCTTAGCTCTCTAAAATGCTCCAGCATTCAGTGAAATTATCATACCAGCCTTCGTATGGGCAGCCCTCACTCAATTCTGAAACCTGGTGACCTGCCTCACTTAGAAAGATCTCTCATCAATGGAGAATTGTGCAGGGGAGAATGGATATAACAGGGGGGCACCTGGCAATGATAAAAAATTTTTTTGAGCAAATACAAATCATATTATAGTGATTTCTGCATAATGAGCATTTGCTTCTATTTTTACATACTGCATTCTGCATTTTAAAACAATATCCCCTGCTTACATTTGAGAAAATAAAACTATGAGACCTGCATTTAAAGGATACCACTGAGAAAATGTCATACACCCCTAAGGAACCCCCCTATTCAGCCCACTACCCAAGATACTGAGATATGTAATATGTTTTGAATTTTGTACATTTTGGAACAATTATAACTTTGTATTTTGATATCACTATGCACATTAAAAGGGATAATAAAAACCTTGAGATTTGTATATACAATGTTTAGTTATCAATAATGAAACAACTTTGCAATATATTTTCATTATTTATTTACCCCTTTTTCATGTATATTTAGCGCTGAAAATTGAGCAAGTTCTAATTCCCAGAACTTAAACTGCACGCTGCTGACTTCTCACAATATTGGTAAAAAATAAGAGGTAGAAAAGGCTTATATAATTTATTTGAATGGACTTTACCGAGAGTAATAGAACATTTGCAAATTGGCAGTTGAAATAAAAGTTTAATCTTGTAATGCTTGGTTCAATTGCCAACAGCGCTGATACCATTTCAGCTCACTGTTTAAAAAATATTAACAATATTTACACAGAATTTTAGTATGAACTCTAATGTTTACATAAACTTTATGCTTTTAATTAATTAGTTATGTAGTTTATCTTAAATGTTTACATATTCAGTTAGAAAGATAACATTTCCCTAATATAATGTGTTTGTGTATATTATATGTCTGTGAGAAACTTACTGGATATTGGGCCACTCCAACACTTATTCTGTTACTTGAAAAAACTTTCTATCATTTATTAAAAGGAGCTGCATTTACATATGTCAAATATTTTTTTACCCTGAATTTTTTTTTTTTTAAATAAATTTTTATTGAAAATAATATTATGATAACAACATAACGAAACATTTTTCCATATACATCTGGTAACGATAGAGCATGTAGATTTACAAGAGACAAAATTACATCAGGTGTGTATCCATAGCCATGTTATGGGAGTCATATATTGCATTCATGGTCTATCCAATGGATGTGTAGATGGTTATATTGTTATATATTGGCACTCTTAAAAATTTAGTTTTATGATAGAAGAATATATGGCGAGTGTTGCCATATTTAATTACACTGACAGTTCAAAAGCACCCTTAAAATACAGAGGAGTAAAAAGTATATGCGGACAAATGTTGTGGTGATAAGTTGGGTTACACAGTGTTCTATATAGAAGGCATGAGGGGAGGGGGGTGTAGGGAGGGAGAAGGGGAGAGGGAAGGAGGGTAGAATAAGGGGGTAGGGGATTGGATAATAATGATGAAAGAGATTCACTTCTCTTAAGGAAGGGCACCTCAAAATATTCACAGTGAGGTGCACCCTCTGGGGCTGGGGGGGGGGGCTATTGCCAAGGATAGGCTGGTAGTGCAAGAAGGAGTGGGCCCTATTATTTATTCTGTGTCAGGTAGGTCTCCCAGGGTTCCCAGATTAGGCTAAATGTTGCTAAATGGTTTCTCATCCTAAAGACGTAGTTCTCCATGGATTTAATATATTGTAGGTAGTCAACTACACCCTGCCATCTTGGAGGCTGCGTTTTCTTCCAATTTCTGGCTATCAGCATTTTAAGCGAGGTCAGCAAATAGATATAGAGGTATCTCTTATGGGCAGGCAATTTTTTAATTCCTATGTGGAGTAGGGCCAGGCTTGGGTTACCAGGGTCTGGTAGTTCTAAGGCCATACAGACCACCCATAATTTAGACCAAAGCGGTTGGAGTCTGTCGCACGACCACCACACATGGAGCGGAGTACCTACTTCCCCACAGTCTCTCCAGCACATAGGTGAATGTCCAGGGTACAGGGTTTGATGCCATCTAGTAATAACTTTGAAGTAGAGTTCATACATTGTCACACAGTGCAGAGCAGATTTGGTCATTGCAATGGCCTTAGACCAGTTAAGTGTCGTGTGGGTTTGTCGCATTTCAGTCTCCCAGGAGGTCATGTATCTTGTCTTTACAAGGGTGGGGGCTCCTAGTAGGCATCTATAATGAGTGGTAAGAGGCTTATACAATTGTAGGCCCACCCTCAATCTAATCTCCCAGATAGTGGGAGTTCTGATCTTGTCAGTCAGGAATCCCCACATTTTCATGAGGGATCGCAGTCTCATATAATCAAACTCTAATGATGAGGGAGGACAAACCTAGTAATCATGTCTTGGGGCAAGAGGAGGTTATCATTAAGATAGAAATCACCTAAGGACTGAAGTTCCAACTGTCTGCAGTTAGTGAGCCTCACATTAGAGAGCCCCTGTAGAAGAGCAATAATGGGTTGGATTGGCGAAGGATGTGAGGCTATCAACAGGTTGTGCCGCAGTTGAAACCATGCCAACTGACAGTTTTTAACTAAGTGATTGGAGATAGTGATCCTGGATGCTAGGTGCGGGGGGAACCATAACAGATCTGAGAGATCTAAATATGCTGGCAGAGATGCTTGTTCTAACTCTCTCCACCTCATGTGTGGGAGGTCCCGTCCCCAGGCTGAGACGTGAGAGATCATTGCCGCCTGATGGTATAGTTGGACACTCGGTAAGCCTAGATCTCCCCGCTCAATTGGGGCCTGCAGGGTAGCCGCCGCAACTCTAGGTTTCTTATTGTACCAGATATATGAGTTGAATAGGGTTTGGAAATTTCTCAATATCTTCGTCGCAACTGGAATGGGGATACATCTCATGATATAAGTCAGCTTGGGGAGGATCATCATCTTCAAAGCAGCAATCCTGCCTATCCATGATATCTCCTCATATTTCTTTGACTTCAGTTGGGTATCAATTCCTTTTAGGAGAGTAGTATAATTGTCTTGTAGTACTATATCTCTATCGTGTGACAGAAATACACCTAGATGCCGTATCCCTCTCAATGACCACTTAAACGTATAATGTCTCCTGAGGGCTTTCTGTTCAGTCTGGTCCAAGTGTATCATGTAGGCCTCCGTCTTAGTCACATTGATTTTATAGTTCGAGATCCTGCTAAAAGAGTCAATGGTTTCCAGCAAGGGTGGGAGTGACAAGACTGGATTTGTAAGAAAAAGAGTGAGATCATCAGCAAAGAGCACAAGTTTCTGGAGTGAGTCGTGCATCTGGAGGCCTTGAATCATGGTATTTTTTCTAATTGTTTCTGCAAGCGGCTCCATAGCAAGCGCAAAGAGGAGCGGGGACAGGGGGCACCCCTGTCTGGTCCCATTGCTGATATGGATTTTAGGGGAGCAGAAGCTCAGACCCTTAACCATAGCTGTCAGGGAAGCATAGAGTGCCGCAATCGCTGTGCAGAAAGATTGGGGGATCCCAAAGTTTTCCAGAACGTCGAACATGTAGTCCCATCCCACCCTGTCGAACGCCTTTTCTGCATCTAGGGACAGGGTGGAAAGGGGCAGTCCCATGTAAGCCGCCTCCATAAAGATATTGAGTAACCTGCAGGTGTTATCCGTGCCTTGTCTACCCTGCACAAATCCCACCTGATCCAAGTGGATCATTGAGGGTAAGTGTCATCCAAGTCTTGTCGCCAGGACCTTAGCGTAGATCTTCATGTCGACATTAATAAGAGAGATAGGCCGATAACTTTTGCACAGTGTTGGGTCTTTCCCTTCTTTAGGGATAGTCAAGATATTGGCCTCTAGGAATTCTAGGAGGAAAGCCCCGCCTCTTGCCACCTCACTATAAAGTCGAAGCAATAAAAGTGAGAGCACCTGGGTGAAGGTGCGGAAGAACAAGACTGTAAAGCCATCCGGGCCCGGTGCCTTATGAGGTTTCAGGGTTAGGATAGCTGCCTTAATCTCATCGAGGGTGAAGGGACTGTTCAAGTCATCCATGGAGTCATTGTCCAGGGATGGAAGATTTAGTTTTGCTAAGAACTGTTGGATCACCTTTCTACGTGGGCCTGCTTCAAGGAGGTTATATAGGGAGGTATAATACTCAGCAAATGCCTTTCCTATGTCTCTAGGGGAGTATACTGCCCCTCCTGCCGTCTTGATTGTAGGGATTCTGGCTTGAACTGCGCGGTTCCTAAGTTTGTGGGCGAGCAGCCTATCAGCTTTATTCCCCTTATAGTAGTATAATTGTTTAAGCCTAAATAGGTTAGCCTGAGCCGAAGCTGTTCTCTCTTATTGATCTAATCTCTAAGGGAACCTACCTGTGCGGCTAGGATGGGAGAGGGGGCTCTCTTATTTGTGAGCTCGAACTGTCGCAGTTCCGCATAAAGTTTGGCAAGGGGGATCTTAGTTTTAGCTTTTAAGTGCACGCTCTTCTTCAGAAAATGGCCTCTTAAGTATGCTTTAAGGGAGGCCCACAATATTTCCAGGCTCGTATCTCCCATATCATTGAGTCGCAGGAAATCTAGGATTGTCTCTAGTAGCTGGGGGATCTCTCCTTCAGAGAGAAATTGGTCCGGAAGTCTCCAAGAGGGTCTGCTGTCAGGGGGCCGTAAGATCGAACACTGAGCACTAACTAGGTCATGATCTGACCAGGGGCAAGTCCTAATGCATGGGGTATGAAATTTGTCCAGGGTCCAAGAGTCACATAATAGGTAGTCAATCCGTGAATAAGAGTTGTGTGGCTTAGAGTGATGTGTATAATCCCTTTCAGTTGGGGCGAGGGGAATATGCAATTTTAAACAACTTTCCATGTATTATTTGTGTTGTTCTCTTGGTATCATTTGTTGAAAATTAGCTCTAAAGCAGCAATGCACTACTGGGAGCCAGCTGAGCACATTGGGTGAGCCAATGTCAAGAGGCAAATGTGTGTAGCAACCAATCAGCAGCTAGCTCCCAGTAGTGCATTGCTGCTCAAGACCCTACTTAAATTTACTCTTCAACAAAGGATACCAAGGGAATTTGATAATAGAAGTAAATTAGAAAGTTTTTTATAATTCATTCAGGGCAACAACATAGGTTTTTCAAGAAAGGAAAAACTCAGATTTTGAAATGTCTGCTTTCAGATGAAACAAATAAAACAGTTGACTTTCTTCACTTTGTGATGTACAGTATCTTCTCCCAGATACAGAAAAAATACACATTAGCTTTAATAAAGTCAAAACACCATTAGCTTTGGTACTAAATAACCTTTTAAAATATATAGGGCTGAATTCTCACAAACTCGCTGGCATGGAAAGAATATATCAGCTTATTTTACTGAGCATTAAATTGTAAAGTAAGTGTCTCTCCTTAGGATAAAGAATATTAGAAAATCCCCCTTAATGAGACACAGTTTCCAAGGTAAAAATCCCTGATGGGCCTCATAATACTTTTGAGTAATGTTATAGAATTTCACTAGACCAAGGAGCTTTAGAGAATTGGGCCCATAGTCACTTTTGTTGTTTCTACCAATTATATCCTAAGTGTTGCTGTTTTAGATGATATTTGATATTCTGCATTAAAAAATAAATAATATTGTGACATTAATAAAAAAAATTCTCAATCATGTAAAGTGGAACCCACCTATAGATGCATATGTCCAATAACATCATAGATATTCCCTTTGTTATTTCTTTATAAATATTAATAGTGATATAAATTATACACTTTGTTTAATAAACTTGTTTAAAATGCAATCACATAAGAACAGTCAATGTTTAATCTACGTTAAAGGGACAGTCAACTAATATTTTTATTGTTTAGAAAGATAGATAATCCCTTTATTACCCATTCCCCAGGTTTGCACAGAAAATATGGTTGTATTAATACACATTTTACCTCTGTGATTACCTTGTATCTAAGCCTCTTGTTACTATCAATTGACTTGCAGTTAAGCCAATTAGTGCTGTGTTGTGCACAACCCACGTATGTGAGCACATTAACTAGCAGTCTCCTGTTGTGAAAAACTAATAAAAAAGCATGTGATAAGAGGCTGTCTGTAATGACTTAGAAACAGGCAGAAATGTAGAGGGTTAAATGTTATAAAGTATATTAATATAACAATGTTGGTTATGCAAAGCTGGGGAATGGGTAGTAAAGGCGTTATCTATCTTTTTAAACAATAACTATTTTTGTGTTGACTGTCCCTTTAAGGGAAGAGAAGTGCTGAGGCATGCAAAAAAGATAAATGGTGTAGACTAATTTATCCCTTTCTCCTACTGCATATGTGTATGCCATACAGACTCCTACCAAATTACAATCGCAAAGTGTTTACTGTCCCTTAAAAACATTTGAAATGCAAACAAAGACTGAGAGGTTTTTAGAACGGAAGGAAAAATAGTTAACTAGAAGTACAAGGAAATAAAACAAAAAAATTATATTGAAAGAAATATTTATTATTCCTTTGAATCAAATAGAGTCATGAAACACCTGCTAATTACAATATTTGTTTCTGCAGTCTGTCATTAAATGAGCATACTAGGTGGAAAAAGTTGAACACCCTGTTTGCTGCAATTGTTTTTCCATAGCCAATCTCCTCTACCACTTATTTGAAGGAGCCAATACAGACTAGTCACTGGAGTAGACACATTTAGCTGCTGTTATTGTGATAACCAATTTTTTTGCAGATCTTTATCTGATAATGTCTGCTGAGGTCATTTAGGGACAGATATGTAGCAGGGTTAGGCTTGTGACATTTGAAGTGTGATCGCTTTATTCTCACACTTGGAAGAGACATCATTTTCATTTAATTTACAGGGAAAGTAGAATACGGTAAATAGTAAGAGTATATTGCAAAGTTATTTTACGCTCAAAGATTTTCATGTTCCGATAAGCAACACAAGTCTTATGGATATGAATCATCTGTAATTATGTATTATCATGTGTAATTATGGTAGCTGAATCTTTGTGAATGTGTAGAACAGGGATGCCCAGATGATACAGACCTGAACTTTTCCATCAATTTTGTCAGTGCCATCAACTAATAGATAACATTATGCAGCAGCACTGATCAAAACAAGATGTAAAATATTTATTGAAGCAGCACACAAAAAAAAATACATAAAAACAAACAAAAAAACAGACAACGTTTCAGGCTCAAATGGATACTCTACTTGTCCATGTGATGAATTTAAAGGGACATTAAACACAAAATAATTGCTAGATAGAATAATGCTTTCAAAGAAAAGGATTAGTCTGAGAATAACGTAGATTTATTTATTAAAGTTTCATTAGCTATTTAAATACTGACAAAATAAGTGTTAAGTTTTAGTGTCTATAAAACAATGGAAGCTGCCATGTAGTAACTTAGGTTACCTTATTTGCTGTGGCCAATTAGGGACAGTTATAAATAGGTCACTAGAGTGTGTAGCTAAAGGCTGTGTGAAATATATCAGTGTTTTCCATTTCTAACAGGCATCAAGCCTTTTTAATGCCAAATACAAAATGTGTACAAACGGCCCTAAGCCATAACGTTTTGGCTCCAAGTCAGCCTTTATCAAATGGAGGCCACATAGACATAAATAACACAAAACAAAAGACCCCTTATATACCCACTACCTGAACATAACCCAGTGTCAAACAAGATGCAGCTGATCACCAGAATCGTCATTACCATGCAGCGGCAGTCCGCTGTGCCGTCTGAAGACGTCATCGTCCATCAACGACATTGCCATAGTAAGCAAACAAGCATTGTTATAGTAACGAGCCAAACAACGTTTGTTTGGTTACTATGGCAATGCCATTGATGAACAATGTCATCAGACGGCAGGGCGGACTACCGCTGCACACTGCACGGTAATGACGATCCTGGTGATCAGCTGTATCTTGTTTGACACTTGGTTATGTTCAGGTAGGGGGTATATAAGGGGTCTTTTGGTCTGTGTTATTTATGTCTTTATGGCCTCCATTTGATTAAGGCTCACGTTGGAGCCGAAACGTTATGGATTAGGGCTGTTTGTACACGTTTTGTATTTGGCATTAAAAAGGATTGATGTCTACAGTCCTGTGTTGTGCCTGCTTCTGTATTCCCCCATACACTGGCCGAGTAAGGGTCTACATTGTAATTCTGGATGAAAGTGTTAGCAGTGCACCAGGAGGTTGCAATAATTGGCGTGTGCCGTTTCACAGGTGATGAGTTATATATATATATATATATATATATATATATATATATATATATATATATATATATATATATATATATATATATATATATATATATATATATATATAACAATTAAAATTATGGGAAGGCGAAAAGTGAGTTTAAAATCCTCCACTAAGTACAACATGTAGAGAAAATAACTCATTGTGTAGTTCATTTACAAATCTAGACAAGTCTGAAGACTTGCTTTTCCCACAGAAAACCTCTGAATACATTGTTTCCAATGCAGCAAAGGATTCTGGGTAAGATATGCAAATGATGTTTACAATGACTCACTTTTTTACTGTAGCCTGCTTTTAGGAAGACTTCCCTTTACACCATAGCATCACTGTATACACAGCTTTTAAGTCTAGCTAGGGTTAGTTAGTGTTTTTTGCCACTCATCAGCTGGGAGTAGGTTGAATCACTGCTGGGTAAAGTTGATTTATGCACAAAATAAATTGTTTTCAATGCAGCAAAGGATTCTGGGTAAGATATGCAAATGAGGTTCATCTTTATGTTGAAACCCTTTGCAGCCTTTTTTTCTAACACCTACCTGAGATCTCATATCTTTGAGCCCTTATTACTTTTTTGTGCAATACTTTTAAAAAAAAATGTTATTATATAGCATTATTATGAGTGTAACTGTACTTTTAAATGCATTTTGTATATGTTTTGTGACACTTTTTTGTTTCGCGAAACATTTAACCAGAGCTCTGAGGTTACCATATCCCAACATCTATTAACTTCAATTGCCCTCAAGCGATCAAATTTACTTTCAACTTGTAATACAAGATCTACATCCGACGTGCACAAACAGCCGCTATAAACCCGATATCGCTTGTGCGTTAATTGTTAGTGCACCATTTGTAATCTGGCTCTATATGTATCACAGAAATCAGTTCTACTCTCAAGCACTCCTAACTGGTCAGATTGTATTTCTCTGTCTGATCTGGTCATATGCTCATTCACTGTGACTGACTCACTTGTAGTCAGGAAGGGAAATCCTTAGGATCTGGCTGCTTAGTGACATTTGAGGACTGGAGCAAGTGGATCATTGAGGGTAAGTGTCATCCAAGTCTTGTCGCCAGGACCTTAGCGTAGATCTTCATGTCGACATTAATAAGAGAGATAGGCCGATAACTTTTGCACAGTGTTGGGTCTTTCCCTTCTTTAGGGATAGTCAAGATATTGGCCTCTAGGAATTCTGGGAGGAAAGCCCCGCCTCTTGCCACCTCACTATAAAGTCGAAGCAATAAAAGTGAGAGCACCTGGGTGAAGGTGCGGAAGAACAAGACTGTAAAGCCATCCGGGCCCGGTGCCTTATGAGGTTTCAGGGTTAGGATAGCTGCCTTAATCTCATCGAGGGTGAAGGGACTGTTCAAGTCATCCATGGAGTCATTGTCCAGGGATGGAAGATTTAGTTTTGCTAAGAACTGTTGGATCACCTTTCTACGTGGGCCTGCTTCAAGGAGGTTATATAGGGAGGTATAATACTCAGCAAATGCCTTTCCTATGTCTCTAGGGGAGTATACTGCCCCTCCTGCCGTCTTGATTGTAGGGATTCTGGCTTGAACTGCGCGGTTCCTAAGTTTGTGGGCGAGCAGCCTATCAGCTTTATTCCCCTTATAGTAGTATAATTGTTTAAGCCTAAATAGGTTAGCCTGAGCCGAAGCTGTTCTCTCTTATTGATCTAATCTCTAAGGGAACCTACCTGTGCGGCTAGGATGGGAGAGGGGGCTCTCTTATTTGTGAGCTCGAACTGTCGCAGTTCCGCATAAAGTTTGGCAAGGGGGATCTTAGTTTTAGCTTTTAAGTGCACGCTCTTCTTCAGAAAATGGCCTCTTAAGTATGCTTTAAGGGAGGCCCACAATATTTCCAGGCTCGTATCTCCCATATCATTGAGTCGCAGGAAATCTAGGATTGTCTCTAGTAGCTGGGGGATCTCTCCTTCAGAGAGAAATTGGTCCGGAAGTCTCCAAGAGGGTCTGCCGTCAGGGGGCCGTAAGATCGAACACTGAGCACTAACTAGGTCATGATCTGACCAGGGGCAAGTCCTAATGCATGGGGTATGAAATTTGTCCAGGGTCCAAGAGTCACATAATAGGTAGTCAATCCGTGAATAAGAGTTGTGTGTCTTAGAGTGATGTGTATAATCCCTTTCAGTTGGGGCGAGGGGAATATGCAATTTTAAACAACTTTCCATGTATTATTTGTGTTGTTCTCTTGGTATCATTTGTTGAAAATTAGCTCTAAAGCAGCAATGCACTACTGGGAGCCAGCTGAGCACATTGGGTGAGCCAATGTCAAGAGGCAAATGTGTGTAGCAACCAATCAGCAGCTAGCTCCCAGTAGTGCATTGCTGCTCAAGACCCTACTTTAATTTACTCTTCAACAAAGGATACCAAGGGAATTTGATAATAGAAGTAAATTAGAAAGTTTTTTATAATTCATTCAGGGCAACAACATAGGTTTTTCAAGAAAGGAAAAACTCAGATTTTGAAATGTCTGCTTCCAGATGAAACAAATAAAACAGTTGACTTTCTTCACTTTGTGATGTACAGTATCTTCTCCCAGATACAGAAAAAATACACATTAGCTTTAATAAAGTCAAAACACCATTAGCTTTGGTACCAAATAACCTTTTAAAATATATAGGGCTGAATTCTCACAAACTCGCTGGCATGGAAAGAATATATCAGCTTATTTTACTGAGCATTAAATTGTAAAGTAAGTGTCTCTCCTTAGGATAAAGAATATTAGAAAATCCCCCTTAATGAGACACAGTTTCCAAGGTAAAAATCCCTGATGGGCCTCATAATACTTTTGAGTAATGTTATAGAATTTCACTAGACCAAGGAGCTTTAGAGAATTGGGCCCATAGTCACTTTTGTTGTTTCTACCAATTATATCCTAAGTGTTGCTGTTTTAGATGATATTTGATATTCTGCATTAAAAAATAAATAATATTGTGACATTAATAAAAAAATTTCTCAATCATGTAAAGTGGAACCCACCTATAGATGCATATGTCCAATAACATCATAGATATTCCCTTTGTTATTTCTTTATAAATATTAATAGTGATATAAATTATACACTTTGTTTAATAAACTTGTTTAAAATGCAATCACATAAGAACAGTCAATGTTTAATCTACGTTAAAGGGACAGTCAACTAATATTTTTATTGTTTAGAAAGATAGATAATCCCTTTATTACCCATTCCCCAGGTTTGCACAGAAAATATGGTTATATTAATACACATTTTACCTCTGTGATTACCTTGTATCTAAGCCTCTTGTTACTATCAATTGACTTGCAGTTAAGCCAATTAGTGCTGTGTTGTGCACAACCCACGTATGTGAGCACATTAACTAGCAGTCTCCTGTTGTGAAAAACTAATAAAAAAGCATGTGATAAGAGGCTGTCTGTAATGACTTAGAAACAGGCAGAAATGTAGAGGGTTAAATGTTATAAAGTATATTAATATAACAATGTTGGTTATGCAAAGCTGGGGAATGGGTAGTAAAGGCGTTATCTATCTTTTTAAACAATAACTATTTTTGTGTTGACTGTCCCTTTAAGGGAAGAGAAGTGCTGAGGCATGCAAAAAAGATAAATGGTGTAGACTAATTTATCCCTTTCTCCTACTGCATATGTGTATGCCATACAGACTCCTACCAAATTACAATCGCAAAGTGTTTACTGTCCCTTAAAAACATTTGAAATGCAAACAAAGACTGAGAGGTTTTTAGAACGGAAGGAAAAATAGTTAACTAGAAGTACAAGGAAATAAAACAAAAAAATTATATTGAAAGAAATATTTATTATTCCTTTGAATCAAATAGAGTCATGAAACACCTGCTAATTACAATATTTGTTTCTGCAGTCTGTCATTAAATGAGCATACTAGGTGGAAAAAGTTGAACACCCTGTTTGCTGCAATTGTTTTTCCATAGCCAATCTCCTCTACCACTTATTTGAAGGAGCCAATACAGACTAGTCACTGGAGTAGACACATTTAGCTGCTGTTATTGTGATAACCAATTTTTTTGCAGATCTTTATCTGATAATGTCTGCTGAGGTCATTTAGGGACAGATATGTAGCAGGGTTAGGCTTGTGACATTTGAAGTGTGATCGCTTTATTCTCACACTTGGAAGAGACATCATTTTCATTTAATTTACAGGGAAAGTAGAATACGGTAAATAGTAAGAGTATATTGCAAAGTTATTTTACGCTCAAAGATTTTCATGTTCCGATAAGCAACACAAGTCTTATGGATATGAATCATCTGTAATTATGTATTATCATGTGTAATTATGGTAGCTGAATCTTTGTGAATGTGTAGAACAGGGATGCCCAGATGATACAGACCTGAACTTTTCCATCAATTTTGTCAGTGCCATCAACTAATAGATAACATTATGCAGCAGCACTGATCAAAACAAGATGTAAAATATTTATTGAAGCAGCACACAAAAAAAAAATACATAAAAACAAACAAAAAAACAGACAACGTTTCAGGCTCAAATGGATACTCTACTTGTCCATGTGATGAATTTAAAGGGACATTAAACACAAAATAATTGCTAGATAGAATAATGCTTTCAAAGAAAAGGATTAGTCTGAGAATAACGTAGATTTATTTATTAAAGTTTCATTAGCTATTTAAATACTGACAAAATAAGTGTTAAGTTTTAGTGTCTATAAAACAATGGAAGCTGCCATGTAGTAACTTAGGTTACCTTATTTGCTGTGGCCAATTAGGGACAGTTATAAATAGGTCACTAGAGTGTGTAGCTAAAGGCTGTGTGAAATATATCAGTGTTTTCCATTTCTAACAGGCATCAAGCCTTTTTAATGCCAAATACAAAATGTGTACAAACGGCCCTAAGCCATAACGTTTTGGCTCCAAGTCAGCCTTTATCAAATGGAGGCCACATAGACATAAATAACACAAAACAAAAGACCCCTTATATACCCACTACCTGAACATAACCCAGTGTCAAACAAGATGCAGCTGATCACCAGAATCGTCATTACCATGCAGCGGCAGTCCGCTGTGCCGTCTGAAGACGTCATCGTCCATCAACGACATTGCCATAGTAAGCAAACAAGCATTGTTATAGTAACGAGCCAAACAACGTTTGTTTGGTTACTATGGCAATGCCATTGATGAACAATGTCATCAGACGGCAGGGCGGACTACCGCTGCACACTGCACGGTAATGACGATCCTGGTGATCAGCTGTATCTTGTTTGACACTTGGTTATGTTCAGGTAGGGGGTATATAAGGGGTCTTTTGGTCTGTGTTATTTATGTCTTTATGGCCTCCATTTGATTAAGGCTCACGTTGGAGCCGAAACGTTATGGATTAGGGCTGTTTGTACACGTTTTGTATTTGGCATTAAAAAGGATTGATGTCTACAGTCCTGTGTTGTGCCTGCTTCTGTATTCCCCCATACACTGGCCGAGTAAGGGTCTACATTGTAATTCTGGATGAAAGTGTTAGCAGTGCACCAGGAGGTTGCAATAATTGGCGTGTGCCGTTTCACAGGTGATGAGTTATATATATATATATATATATATATATATATATAACAATTAAAATTATGGGAAGGCGAAAAGTGAGTTTAAAATCCTCCACTAAGTACAACATGTAGAGAAAATAACTCATTGTGTAGTTCATTTACAAATCTAGACAAGTCTGAAGACTTGCTTTTCCCACAGAAAACCTCTGAATACATTGTTTCCAATGCAGCAAAGGATTCTGGGTAAGATATGCAAATGATGTTTACAATGACTCACTTTTTTACTGTAGCCTGCTTTTAGGAAGACTTCCCTTTACACCATAGCATCACTGTATACACAGCTTTTAAGTCTAGCTAGGGTTAGTTAGTGTTTTTTGCCACTCATCAGCTGGGAGTAGGTTGAATCACTGCTGGGTAAAGTTGATTTATGCACAAAATAAATTGTTTTCAATGCAGCAAAGGATTCTGGGTAAGATATGCAAATGAGGTTCATCTTTATGTTGAAACCCTTTGCAGCCTTTTTTTCTAACACCTACCTGAGATCTCATATCTTTGAGCCCTTATTACTTTTTTGTGCAATACTTTTAAAAAAAAATGTTATTATATAGCATTATTATGAGTGTAACTGTACTTTTAAATGCATTTTGTATATGTTTTGTGACACTTTTTTGTTTCGCGAAACATTTAACCAGAGCTCTGAGGTTACCATATCCCAACATCTATTAACTTCAATTGCCCTCAAGCGATCAAATTTACTTTCAACTTGTAATACAAGATCTACATCCGACGTGCACAAACAGCCGCTATAAACCCGATATCGCTTGTGCGTTAATTGTTAGTGCACCATTTGTAATCTGGCTCTATATGTATCACAGAAATCAGTTCTACTCTCAAGCACTCCTAACTGGTCAGATTGTATTTCTCTGTCTGATCTGGTCATATGCTCATTCACTGTGACTGACTCACTTGTAGTCAGGAAGGGAAATCCTTAGGATCTGGCTGCTTAGTGACATTTGAGGACTGGAGCAAGTGGATCATTGAGGGTAAGTGTCATCCAAGTCTTGTCGCCAGGACCTTAGCGTAGATCTTCATGTCGACATTAATAAGAGAGATAGGCCGATAACTTTTGCACAGTGTTGGGTCTTTCCCTTCTTTAGGGATAGTCAAGATATTGGCCTCTAGGAATTCTGGGAGGAAAGCCCCGCCTCTTGCCACCTCACTATAAAGTCGAAGCAATAAAAGTGAGAGCACCTGGGTGAAGGTGCGGAAGAACAAGACTGTAAAGCCATCCGGGCCCGGTGCCTTATGAGGTTTCAGGGTTAGGATAGCTGCCTTAATCTCATCGAGGGTGAAGGGACTGTTCAAGTCATCCATGGAGTCATTGTCCAGGGATGGAAGATTTAGTTTTGCTAAGAACTGTTGGATCACCTTTCTACGTGGGCCTGCTTCAAGGAGGTTATATAGGGAGGTATAATACTCAGCAAATGCCTTTCCTATGTCTCTAGGGGAGTATACTGCCCCTCCTGCCGTCTTGATTGTAGGGATTCTGGCTTGAACTGCGCGGTTCCTAAGTTTGTGGGCGAGCAGCCTATCAGCTTTATTCCCCTTATAGTAGTATAATTGTTTAAGCCTAAATAGGTTAGCCTGAGCCGAAGCTGTTCTCTCTTATTGATCTAATCTCTAAGGGAACCTACCTGTGCGGCTAGGATGGGAGAGGGGGCTCTCTTATTTGTGAGCTCGAACTGTCGCAGTTCCGCATAAAGTTTGGCAAGGGGGATCTTAGTTTTAGCTTTTAAGTGCACGCTCTTCTTCAGAAAATGGCCTCTTAAGTATGCTTTAAGGGAGGCCCACAATATTTCCAGGCTCGTATCTCCCATATCATTGAGTAGCAGGAAATCTAGGATTGTCTCTAGTAGCTGGGGGATCTCTCCTTCAGAGAGAAATTGGTCCGGAAGTCTCCAAGAGGGTCTGCCGTCAGGGGGCCGTAAGATCGAACACTGAGCACTAACTAGGTCATGATCTGACCAGGGGCAAGTCCTAATGCATGGGGTATGAAATTTGTCCAGGGTCCAAGAGTCACATAATAGGTAGTCAATCCGTGAATAAGAGTTGTGTGTCTTAGAGTGATGTGTATAATCCCTTTCAGTTGGGGCGAGGGGAATATGCAATTTTAAACAACTTTCCATGTATTATTTGTGTTGTTCTCTTGGTATCATTTGTTGAAAATTAGCTCTAAAGCAGCAATGCACTACTGGGAGCCAGCTGAGCACATTGGGTGAGCCAATGTCAAGAGGCAAATGTGTGTAGCAACCAATCAGCAGCTAGCTCCCAGTAGTGCATTGCTGCTCAAGACCCTACTTTAATTTACTCTTCAACAAAGGATACCAAGGGAATTTGATAATAGAAGTAAATTAGAAAGTTTTTTATAATTCATTCAGGGCAACAACATAGGTTTTTCAAGAAAGGAAAAACTCAGATTTTGAAATGTCTGCTTCCAGATGAAACAAATAAAACAGTTGACTTTCTTCACTTTGTGATGTACAGTATCTTCTCCCAGATACAGAAAAAATACACATTAGCTTTAATAAAGTCAAAACACCATTAGCTTTGGTACCAAATAACCTTTTAAAATATATAGGGCTGAATTCTCACAAACTCGCTGGCATGGAAAGAATATATCAGCTTATTTTACTGAGCATTAAATTGTAAAGTAAGTGTCTCTCCTTAGGATAAAGAATATTAGAAAATCCCCCTTAATGAGACACAGTTTCCAAGGTAAAAATCCCTGATGGGCCTCATAATACTTTTGAGTAATGTTATAGAATTTCACTAGACCAAGGAGCTTTAGAGAATTGGGCCCATAGTCACTTTTGTTGTTTCTACCAATTATATCCTAAGTGTTGCTGTTTTAGATGATATTTGATATTCTGCATTAAAAAATAAATAATATTGTGACATTAATAAAAAAATTTCTCAATCATGTAAAGTGGAACCCACCTATAGATGCATATGTCCAATAACATCATAGATATTCCCTTTGTTATTTCTTTATAAATATTAATAGTGATATAAATTATACACTTTGTTTAATAAACTTGTTTAAAATGCAATCACATAAGAACAGTCAATGTTTAATCTACGTTAAAGGGACAGTCAACTAATATTTTTATGGTTTAGAAAGATAGATAATCCCTTTATTACCCATTCCCCAGGTTTGCACAGAAAATATGGTTATATTAATACACATTTTACCTCTGTGATTACCTTGTATCTAAGCCTCTTGTTACTATCAATTGACTTGCAGTTAAGCCAATTAGTGCAGTGTTGTGCACAACCCACGTATGTGAGCACATTAACTAGCAGTCTCCTGTTGTGAAAAACTAATAAAAAAGCATGTGATAAGAGGCTGTCTGTAATGACTTAGAAACAGGCAGAAATGTAGAGGGTTAAATGTTATAAAGTATATTAATATAACAATGTTGGTTATGCAAAGCTGGGGAATGGGTAGTAAAGGCGTTATCTATCTTTTTAAACAATAACTATTTTTGTGTTGACTGTCCCTTTAAGGGAAGAGAAGTGCTGAGGCATGCAAAAAAGATAAATGGTGTAGACTAATTTATCCCTTTCTCCTACTGCATATGTGTATGCCATACAGACTCCTACCAAATTACAATCGCAAAGTGTTTACTGTCCCTTAAAAACATTTGAAATGCAAACAAAGACTGAGAGGTTTTTAGAACGGAAGGAAAAATAGTTAACTAGAAGTACAAGGAAATAAAACAAAAAAATTATATTGAAAGAAATATTTATTATTCCTTTGAATCAAATAGAGTCATGAAACACCTGCTAATTACAATATTTGTTTCTGCAGTCTGTCATTAAATGAGCATACTAGGTGGAAAAAGTTGAACACCCTGTTTGCTGCAATTGTTTTTCCATAGCCAATCTCCTCTACCACTTATTTGAAGGAGCCAATACAGACTAGTCACTGGAGTAGACACATTTAGCTGCTGTTATTGTGATAACCAATTTTTTTGCAGATCTTTATCTGATAATGTCTGCTGAGGTAATTTAGGGACAGATATGTAGCAGGGTTAGGCTTGTGACATTTGAAGTGTGATCGCTTTATTCTCACACTTGGAAGAGACATCATTTTCATTTAATTTACAGGGAAAGTAGAATACGGTAAATAGTAAGAGTATATTGCAAAGTTATTTTACGCTCAAAGATTTTCATGTTCCGATAAGCAACACAAGTCTTATGGATATGAATCATCTGTAATTATGTATTATCATGTGTAATTATGGTAGCTGAATCTTTGTGAATGTGTAGAACAGGGATGCCCAGATGATACAGACCTGAACTTTTCCATCAATTTTGTCAGTGCCATCAACTAATAGATAACATTATGCAGCAGCACTGATCAAAACAAGATGTAAAATATTTATTGAAGCAGCACACAAAAAAAAAATACATAAAAACAAACAAAAAAACAGACAACGTTTCAGGCTCAAATGGATACTCTACTTGTCCATGTGATGAATTTAAAGGGACATTAAACACAAAATAATTGCTAGATAGAATAATGCTTTCAAAGAAAAGGATTAGTCTGAGAATAACGTAGATTTATTTATTAAAGTTTCATTAGCTATTTAAATACTGACAAAATAAGTGTTAAGTTTTAGTGTCTATAAAACAATGGAAGCTGCCATGTAGTAACTTAGGTTACCTTATTTGCTGTGGCCAATTAGGGACAGTTATAAATAGGTCACTAGAGTGTGTAGCTAAAGGCTGTGTGAAATATATCAGTGTTTTCCATTTCTAACAGGCATCAAGCCTTTTTAATGCCAAATACAAAATGTGTACAAACGGCCCTAAGCCATAACGTTTTGGCTCCAAGTCAGCCTTTATCAAATGGAGGCCACATAGACATAAATAACACAAAACAAAAGACCCCTTATATACCCACTACCTGAACATAACCCAGTGTCAAACAAGATGCAGCTGATCACCAGAATCGTCATTACCATGCAGCGGCAGTCCGCTGTGCCGTCTGAAGACGTCATCGTCCATCAACGACATTGCCATAGTAAGCAAACAAGCATTGTTATAGTAACGAGCCAAACAACGTTTGTTTGGTTACTATGGCAATGCCATTGATGAACAATGTCATCAGACGGCAGGGCGGACTGCCGCTGCACACTGCACGGTAATGACGATCCTGGTGATCAGCTGTATCTTGTTTGACACTTGGTTATGTTCAGGTAGGGGGTATATAAGGGGTCTTTTGGTCTGTGTTATTTATGTCTTTATGGCCTCCATTTGATTAAGGCTCACGTTGGAGCCGAAACGTTATGGATTAGGGCTGTTTGTACACGTTTTGTATTTGGCATTAAAAAGGATTGATGTCTACAGTCCTGTGTTGTGCCTGCTTCTGTATTCCCCCATACACTGGCCGAGTAAGGGTCTACATTGTAATTCTGGATGAAAGTGTTAGCAGTGCACCAGGAGATTGCAATAATTGGCGTGTGCCGTTTCACAGGTGATGAGTTATATATATATATATATATATATATATATATATATATATATATATATATATATATATATATATATATAACAATTAAAATTATGGGAAGGCGAAAAGTGAGTTTAAAATCCTCCACTAAGTACAACATGTAGAGAAAATAACTCATTGTGTAGTTCATTTACAAATCTAGACAAGTCTGAAGACTTGCTTTTCCCACAGAAAACCTCTGAATACATTGTTTCCAATGCAGCAAAGGATTCTGGGTAAGATATGCAAATGATGTTTACAATGACTCACTTTTTTACTGTAGCCTGCTTTTAGGAAGACTTCCCTTTACACCATAGCATCACTGTATACACAGCTTTTAAGTCTAGCTAGGGTTAGTTAGTGTTTTTTGCCACTCATCAGCTGGGAGTAGGTTGAATCACTGCTGGGTAAAGTTGATTTATGCACAAAATAAATTGTTTTCAATGCAGCAAAGGATTCTGGGTAAGATATGCAAATGAGGTTCATCTTTATGTTGAAACCCTTTGCAGCCTTTTTTTCTAACACCTACCTGAGATCTCATATCTTTGAGCCCTTATTACTTTTTTGAGCAATACTTTTAAAAAAAAATGTTATTATATAGCATTATTATGAGTGTAACTGTACTTTTAAATGCATTTTGTATATGTTTTGTGACACTTTTTTGTTTCGCGAAACATTTAACCAGAGCTCTGAGGTTACCATATCCCAACATCTATTAACTTCAATTGCCCTCAAGCGATCAAATTTACTTTCAACTTGTAATACAAGATCTACATCCGACGTGCACAAACAGCCGCTATAAACCCGATATCGCTTATGCGTTAATTGTTAGTGCACCATTTGTAATCTGGCTCTATATGTATCACAGAAATCAGTTCTACTCTCAAGCACTCCTAACTGGTCAGATTGTATTTCTCTGTCTGATCTGGTCATATGCTCATTCACTGTGACTGACTCACTTGTAGTCAGGAAGGGAAATCCTTAGGATCTGGCTGCTTAGTGACATTTGAGGACTGGAGCTGAAAAATGCTGATATAAAGTGTGCCACAGGGAAAGTGCCAGGTAAAGTGTATAGGACTGTGAGAAAGTGTCACAGAGACATGTGTCAGATATAAAGCCACAGTGAAATATGACAATGAAAATATGCCATAATGAAATGTATATTAGAATGTCACAATGAAATGATATGCTTCATATGTGACGAAGTTAAATTCAGAAATGTGATAACATTAATATTTCTTCTCTTATCACATGTTTTAGTTAAACACTTATCGCTTGCATGCTAATTTGACACTGCATTAGACAGACAGCCCTAAACCCAGAAGTAGTTATGAATACTTTACATGTCAATGTTCTTTACGTAGAAGACATTTTCCTTTTGAATATTTATTTATATATATATATTTATAAAAGATTGTTTTTAAAAAATATACATACACCTATATATCTATATGAATAAAAGATATACAGTATATAGAATAAGAATTTTCTTGTAAGTGAAGAACATTGGAATAAAAAGTATTTCTATTGAAAACACATTAAAACTTATAAAATTGATTAAAAATTATATTACATGTTTAAAGTATGGAATTGGAAAGGGCTTAAAAGTGAATATATATGTATATATGAGTATACATGTGTTTATATGTATGTGTAAATACATATTTATATATATAAACATATAAATACACATGTATACACATTTATACATACACACATACACATATTTAGATATACATATGTACATAATAGCCCTTTCTAGTCAAGTACCTTGCTATATGCCATATACCTCTTAACCCTTATAAAACACTTTTATCAATATATCTGCCTTTTATTAACCAAATATATATAATTGTGTTGCAGTTGGGGGTACTTAGGAGACAAATTTATGCCTCAAAAAGGTAAAATAAAAAATAAATAAAAAAAGGTTGCTCGTTGACACTTACATAATACAACTGATTCTTATACTGTTGAACATGAAATTTAGAACATTGAATGTGGAATTTGGCTACTTTGCTTATTAGTGTAGCCTCTTACAAAACACATCTCCATATTCAACTTCTAATGGCTCTAATTGTCTCCCTAGTCTATAAACCTACCCCTTTGCCTATACCACAACTATAATATAGTCTTTAGACAGATTGATGTTGCTCCTCAGTCTAAACTACCTTTTAGAACCCTAATTTGAAATATGATGGCATAATATTTACTAATTGGGATATGATGGTTATCCTGCTAATAATATACACTTGGGCAGAAAGAAGCTACTCCCAGGTGGCAACCGGGCCATAGAACAAGCTATTGAGCTGTTTTTCATTCATACTTGGCTTATGGCTTCGATTGAAATTCGTCTGTAGCTTATATTTTTAAATGTCATTCCCTGTTATTGATTACATTTTTTCCAAGTTCTCAGTTATATTACTGTGTTTAGAATGTATGCTATTTTGTTCATGAATTAGGTCCAATAGTGGCCTTTCTGAATTATCCCCCGTCATACTCCCTAGTCTTGCAATTTCAGTTTAGGTGGTCCAAGAGTAGCTACGTTTTCAATCTTTTTGCACGTTAAGTCTTATTGTATTTTATAGGGGGATATTGGACATTATGTAAAATTTTGAAATTAACATTTAGAAGAATACTATAGTTGGCCACTTATAGTAACTATTGTAAAAAATATATATGTTTACATACATGATATATCTTGTTTTATGTTTGGGACTATTGCCTGTTTGTACCTGTACTTTAACCTCAATAAAATAAAATAAAATAGTTAACACAGTCAATTGCTTTTGCATCAGCTGGGAAGTACTGGACATTACAAGGCAAACTCTACTTAATTTTCTTTGTTTTTCTTTTGTTTTTCGTATTTAGGAGTCAAAATGTTTTAGGAAGAACTTAAAACAATGAATTAATGTTAATGCATAACATCCATTAGAAGGCTATATAAATGCACATATTAGTATATATAATTATTTGTATTTCTGACCTTATCTTGAGCAGTTAAAATATTTGATCAATTCAACTGCAAAGCTTTCATAACATATTTCTGGGTGTAGACAGTTAACTTATTTGTGGGGAATTTTGGCTTTAAAAAGTACAGAGAATAAGAAATAACTATTAATCAAATTCACTTGGGGGAATTGAGATATCTTATGGAGGAAAGGTTTCTGCTACACCCTAAGTAATACTCATTATTACATTAGTAACTGAAATTACACAAGCAATGAAATCATTATCAGGCTAGATAGGAACACTTGTATGCTTACCTTAAATCTCCTGAATCAAGAGATTGAAAAACTTGAAGAAAAGTGCCTATTATTTATTCTCCAAAAACAGCTTCATCATGACAGAAAAGGTCCGGTGGTTTGACCTACTAAACTGTGGCTAGGGACATTCATGTCAGAATACCAAATCAAAAAATACAGCATCTTTTCATTTTGAGAATCATAAAAGCAGCTGAACTGCTCTCAAATAGTTTCTTATAGTCTTTGGTATCAGATCTCTTGCCATACATATGCCCGAATAAACATTATGGGCTAGATTACAAGTGGAGCGCTAAATTATTGCACTCCCGCAAACAGGCAAATTTGGCAGTTTGCAGGCGCGCAATATTTAACCAGCCATTACAAGTGGCTAGTTATGGCTACCGCGACCTTGCAGTAGTAATTAGTGTTCCGAAAATGAATCAGAGATCCGATCTCTGGTTAATTTCCTAAAAGTGCTCCAAATGTCCTCAAAATAGAGGGCATTGTAGTTCTTTATAAAAAAATCTGAGGCTTTAAATTGAGTATTACCATAGACCGCAAAGTAAATATATATATAAATATGATTATATTATTATCATCATCAGGTATTTGTAGAGCGCCAACAGCGCTATGAACATAGGTGGTATATAAAAAAGAATTATAGGGATCAAATCGGTAGAGGGTCCAGCCGAGAGTTGCACTGTTGTAGTCGGCTCTTATAAAGGTGAACTACAAACAGCTGGGTTCATAGGCTTACATGCTATGGGGTTTAAGTGGATAGCAGTGGAGATAGGAAGGTTAGTGTAGGTTGTATGCGCAACTGAAAAGTAGATTCTTTAGGGAGCACTTGAAGCTTTTAAAACTAGGGGAGAGTCTTGTGGAGCGAGGCAGAGAGTTCCATAATATGGGAGCCAGTCTGGAGAAATCTTGTAAACGGGAATGTGAGGAGGCAACAAGAGAGGAGGAGAGTAGGAGATCATGAGCGGAGCGAAGGGGACAGGAGGGAGAGTATCTGAAAAAAAGGTCTGAAAATGTAGGGGGGAGCAATGCAATTGAGGGCTTTGTGTGTCAGAGTGAGAATTTTGTGTTTAATCCTGGAGGCAAGAGGAAGCCAGTGAATGGATTGGCAGAGAGGTTCAGCAGATGAAGAGCGATGTGTAAGGAAGATGAACCTGGCAGAGGCATTCACTATGGATTGTAAAGGAGCTAGGCGGCAGCTAGGGAGACCAGATAGGATGGAGTTGAAGTAGTCGTGGCGGGAAAGGATGAGATAGTGGATTAAAATCTTAGTTGTGTCTTGTGTAAGGAAATGTCTAATTTTAGCAATGTTTTTAAGGTGGAAGTGGCAGGCTTTAGCCAAGGACTAAATGTGAGGAGTGAAAGAAAGATCTGAGTCAAGTGTGACCCCAAGACATTGGGCATGTGAGGTTGGGGTAATGATGGAATTATCAACAGTTATAGAGACATGGGGGGTGTGATGATCAAATGCAAGTCTCTGTATTTTGTCTGTAGAGAGATTTGAATTCTATCAGAATCACAACTGCGGTCCTGCAATGTGTGTGATTGTAACATGTAATACCACTTTAAACATCTATGGTTATGTTTAGAAACAGCTAGATGAATGCTGCAGGATTTGTTGCTCAGGAACCTTGGACTCTCCATATATAAATATAATGAAGGTATAACTCATAACATAAGTAGAAAACTTTAATACCATGTTACAAGTTCTGAGCAGTTATTTTAAACAAGATTGTACAGCCTTAAACAAACTAAATGTCAGAGTAGTAAAAGTACTGAGGACAATGTTAATACTGATATCAGACAGTGGTTGTATAAGTATGCATACATGCGGTATAGCAGAGACAGTCTGAGGAATGGAATAAGCGCTTACCGTAAATAGCTCATAAAGCTAAGTCGAACAGTTGAAGTAATCCGTTGTCGGCAGATGATGTCACTGCACAGCTGAACAGCAAGGAAAGCAAGTGGAGAGTTCCATAGGTAAAGATACTTCAGGATTATGGCAGCAGAGTAGAAACAGAACGTTATAACAAAATCTCAAAGGCCCTTGAGAGAGGGATTACAAACGAGAATAAAGTAGCACAAACACTTTAGAGCAGTAGCTTGATATCTGGAAATGGATATCAACAAAATACCAAGCAATGATTGGTGAAAGAGGTTAGCCTTTTATTGTGAAACACGGGGGGGTGTGTATTAGTTAAAGGTACAGAAACTGATGTCCGGTAATGAAATAATGTTGAGGTTTAAACGTTCTTAAAGGTACATAACCTTTAGGGAGAAGTTAGGAAAATATACATTACAGAACACCCCCCTCAAGGCAGATCCACTACGTAGGTCAAGGTTTTGGACGATCATGGAATTATCTATGGAATAAAGAAACCAAACATGGAGCTGAAAGATTGGTAGCCAGTTCCCAGGAATCCTCCTAAGAGTCATAACCCAACCAGTGAACAAGATACTCCAGGACACCTTTTCTTCTCTGAGAATCCAGAACAGAATGCACCTCATATTGAGGATCTTAACCAAGCAGAAGTTCTTGAGACGGTGAGGAAGCAGACCTTACTGGGTGGAAGGTCGCCTTCTTAAATTGTAGGAACATTTTTGCTTTTCTTGTGCGGCTTTAATATTCGTGAGATCACTGAGAAGTTGGTTTGAAGTTTCCCTAGATGGTAACCATTGAAAGGTAGGGTAAAAACCATAATTAGCAAATAATGGAGTTATGGAGTTATTAAAAACAAATTCTGCAGATGAGAATAGAGAAGCCCAGTTGTTTTGTTGGGAGTTGCAGAAGATCCTTAAATACTGTTCAAGCCATTGGTTTGTTCGCTCTGTTTGTCCATTAGATTGAGGATGGTATGAGGTGGAGAAACGTAGTTTAATAGAGAGGATACGATATAACTCTCCCCAAAATTTCGAATTGTGATCCCCTGTCTGATGTGATACTATCAGGAAGACCATGTAACTTAATAAAGTTATCCAAAAACTAACGTGCTGTTTGAGAAGCAGTGGGTAAAGAGTTGCAAGGTATGAAGTGAGCCATTTTTCTGAGAATATCTACTACAATAAAGATGGATTGTTGTTGGATTTGGGTAATTCCACTATGAAATCCATAGATATATCTGACCAAGGTCTTTTAGGTATAGGGAGGCATAGTAACAACCCATAAGGTTTAGACCTTTCAGGTTTAGTGGTTACACAAGTATGACAGGTTTTTATGTAATTTATAATATATTTCATAAGAGAAGGCCACAAATAATGTTGTTTTATGAGATAATACATATTTTGTTGACCTGGATGACCTACAAGTGGGGCGTCATGGAAAGCTTGTAACACATGTGGACGCAAAGATTTGGGCACATATAAAAGCTTCTTGAAATAATACAATCCATCCTTGTTTTTGGTTAATTTCTTTCTGGGAAGGGATAGGTCTCGGAGTTGGGTCCTTTTAAATGATTCAGGTAAAAGAATTGAAAGAGCTATGATCCTATCTGATGGAATAATTGATGAATTAAGTGGAGTCTTGAATGGTATTTCATCTTTTCTAGAGAGGGCATCTGCCTTTCCATTTCTAGAACCGGGACGATATGTAATCAAATAGTTGAATATAGAGAAGAAGAGACTTCAATGAATTTGGTGTGAAGTGAGGGTCTTAGTGCTTTGTAGAAATGGTAAATTCCTATGATCTGCATATATCTGGATAGGTAAACTAGTTCCCTCTAATAGATGCCTCCAATTTTCAAGTGCAGATTTAATTGCAAGTAGCTCCTTTTCCCGGATTGGGTAGTGTGTTTCAGCTAAAGTCATTGTTCTGGAGTAATAGGCAACTGGATGTAAGGGTTGTAGCATGGATTTACTCTGAGAGAGCACCGCTCCTAAAGCATAGTCAGAGGCATCAACCTCAAGGATGTATTGAAGCGAGGAATCCAGGAACTGCAGAATTGGAGTGGTAGTAAATAACTCTTTTAAAAGTGAGAACGATTTGTCTGCTTCATGTGACAATTTGAAAGGTTTATTCTGTTTTTTTGGTAAAATATGTTAGGGGTTTACAAAGTAAGGTGAAATTCTTTCTGAATTTACGGTAGAACTTTGCAAAGCCCATAAATTGCTAAACTTGTTTCTTTGACTGTGGAATTTTCCAATCTCTTATTGGCTTGATTTTATTAGACTCCATCTCAATGCCCGATGGAGAGATAGAATAACCCAGAAAAGTAATACATTGTGTATTGAAGTCACATTTTTCTAATTTAGTGAATAAAGAGTGTTCGCAATGTCGTTGGAGGACACTTTTGACATGTATCACATGTTCTTCGTAAGAATTAGAGAATATCAGTATATTGTCAAGATAAATAACTAGATATATTTCTTTTTTAAGATACAATGAGTCCACGGATTTCATCCTTACTTGTGGGATATCGCCTCCTGGCTAGCAGGAGGAGGCAAAGAGCACAACAGAGCTATATAAATAGCTCCTCCCTTCCCTCCCACCCCAGTCATTCTCTTTGCCTGTGTTAGTGATAGGAAGAGGTAAAGTGAGGTGTTAGTTTAGTTTCTTCAATCAAGAGTTTATTATTTTTAAAATGGTACCAGTGTTGTGCTATTTTACTTGGGTGTAGCCGTATTCCTTGTCAGCCTCTAGAGTAGAGCTACAGGTGGCTTTAAAGCAATGGGAATATATCCAGAAAAATGTAATTCACAAAATGTTGGAAGGTAGCTGGTGCGTTAGTGAGGCCACATGGCATGACATTATACTTAAAAAATTTGTATCGTGTACGGAAAGCGGTAAGCCACTCATCTCCTTGTCTGATTTTCACTAAATTATAGGCACCATGCAAATCTAGTTTTGTGAATATAGAAGCTCCTTGAAGACGCTTGATTAACTGTGGGATCAGGGGAAGTTGGTATCTATTTTTAACTGTTCTTTTGTTCAACTCCATGTAGTCAATGATAGGACGTAAGGATACATATATACATATGGGTACATTGGAGTCCTTTGCAGGCAAGTAGATGTAAATGCAATATTCATATTTAATAAAGTGTTAAACCGTATGTACTGTAAATATTTCATATTCCATTGGTCTACACATAGCAGAATATTTTCTTTGTATTCCTATATATATCTGTATATATATATATATATATATATATATAGGTATAGATATATATTGTACCATAATACCATCTGATATATGTAGAAATATACATTTATGAATAAAAATAACATTCCGCTATATGAAGAACATTGGAATGTGAAATATTAATATTTTCATGTTGGGCTAGCGCATTTGAGAAAATGCTATTGGGTTTATGCACGAGTAAGGTGATTTTCCCCCCCACTCTTTTTGCTCCATTGACTTCTATGGGGGAATATGTTAATGCAGTCGCGATAGTCTAACTTCAACTTTCTGCGTGAATCGGGTTTGTGTGCGAGGGAAAACTTTTTACTTTCAAATTATAAAACAAGAGCTACCTGGCGAGTGCAAAAAGCTTACTTCTAGAGGAGTTAGCGTGCAAGAGCATTAAATAACGCTCCACTTGTAATCTGGCCCATCGTTTTTAGTTTAAGACAGAAAGCCTACGGTAACACACAGGTAATTCATTACTTATTTCATAAGAAAGTGTTTGCTTTCTCAAGCTTAAAACTATGAAGCATACAAAAACCCAGGATAGTACTTTGTAGAGTCTGGTATGAGCATAGATAACCATGGCATTAATAATGGTACATTGTAGCTTTCCTTTTGCTTTTAAAGTTTGTAAAAACGTTTCTGCTCCAGTACTTGCACAAAACAAAACTGTGAACAAAAGCTTTTCAAATGCAGCCAGATGCTTTACAATAGGACTTTGAGGTTATAGCACAAAAGGGTCTTAGATCTCTAACCAGCTGTAGATCCTGCGCCAGAAAATGCAGTGAAGGACTTGGAAATGGAAGCTTGTCCCCAGAGTATACAGGGGGTACAGTTACCATATGTTTTATGCCATGTGGTGCATTATTAACTATTTCCTTGCTATTGTATATCTGTGCAACATATATTAGTAGGAGGGAACTATTCAGTGACAGTTTTTTTTAGGTATTAATATGCCACTGATGTCACGTGGTGAAAAAAATGAATATACAAGTACAAACCTGTCCATTGTAACAATCATAGTTATCATTCTATGGTAGTGAAAAGGATTCCAAAAGAATTTGCCAAAACTGTAACATAAAAGACAATTAATGGTCATAGAAATGTACCAGCAAACATTCCATAGATATTGGAAGGAGATAAGAACCTTAAGGCCCATGTGACATGTCGGTTCATGGTGCACTGAGCATAAAGAATAAGATGTAAAATGCGTGATCTTCTGTCTTGTGTGTTAGCTTTTTGTTTTGTTGTAAATATCTGTGGTTACCAAGATGCAGACAGACAAGTTTCCAGTAAGTGAGGAACTCTCCATTCACCATCTGGATACCTGCCCATGTATTCAATTTGCTCTAAGCCCTCTGGAGCAGAAGGAAATGTTACAGGCTTCAGTCCAACAATAATTACTGGGACACTTGCACAATTAAAGAAGAGATAGTCAGTGACATTAAAGTATGTGTTCTGGTGACCTGAAAACAAACAGTGATTAAAAAGAGACAAAGTGTGTAAAAGAATAATTAGTTTGATCAACAGTTCTCCCAAAAACAATGGGGTCTATGGCCCAGAGCCACAGCTATATCAGCACACTCCTCACAAATCTAAGACAACAATATTAAAATCCTTAAACGTTTGCACTTAACCCCTCACAAACTTAACACCTTAATAAACAAAGACAGAATTATTCCGTCATGGAACAATTGAGCAAACTGAAGCTGTGTCCTTAAGGGGTTAAGCATATGTTTTGTAATGCCAGAGATAAATGTTGGAGGTGTTTTGCCCACAAGGGAAATATGCTGCACACCTGGTGAAATTGCTATATGTCTTACGCCCATTTTGGGATCAGATGCATATCCATACACAAAAGATCACAGACTTAAGGATGCAGCTAACCCTAGAAATAATCCTGTTTAATGAAACCTCTGATATATCTCAAGATTTAATAAATGCAGCCAAGCAATTAATTCCCAACTTTTGGAAATCTCCCATTATTCCTTCTATCCAAGATTTCATTACAATAAAACAGAAAAACTACACTTCTACCATGAGATTAGGTTTTATTAGGAACAGTATAAACACTCTTGGCTTTCTCTGATACAATGACTACACTTAATTGCTAAAGTACTGTATAATACCTCATATCTGCTGCCGATCTCTTCCTATTGGTATACAAAGGACTTCTTAAATTTCTTTAAAGGGACATAATACTCATATGCTAAATCACTTGAAACTGATGCAGTATAACTGTGAAAAGCTGACAGGAAAATATCACCTGAGCATCTCTATGTAAAAAAGGAAGATATTTTACCTCACAATTTCCTCAGCTCAGCAGAGTAAGTTCTGTGTAAAAAGTTATACTCACCTGCTCCCAGCTGCAGGTAAAAAAATAAATAAAAATGAAGAAATGAACAGCAGTCAATCAGCATCAGCAGTGCTGAGGTCATGAACTTTTACTATGATCTCATGAGATTTGACTTAACTCTCATGAGATTTCATAGTAAGCTTCCTTTACCTGATTGACGAAGCTCATCCCTTCGGCTGTCCCAGGACAGACACACTAATATGCTGCTTAGAAATCCTTTACAATGGGAGGTGGCTACTGAGGAACTTTTGAGGTAAAATATCTTTCTTTTTTACATAGAGATGTTCAGGTGATATTTTCTAGTCAGCTTTTTACAGCTATGCTGCATCACTTTCAAGTGTTTAAACATTTGGGTATTATGGCCCTTTAAGCTGCAATATCTGACTGAGCTATTGCTATATAAATAGAGATGTACTCTTTTGTTTGCAAGAAAATTTGATAACATATTGCAGATTAGTAATGATTCAGAGGAATGACAACAAATAACTTTTTGTATAATTCTGTTTTTTATGTTTCTTTTGTCTGTTTTGTTTATCTCCTTTGTATAATTTTTCGAAGTACTGATGATCAGAAGCCATTGACTTTGTTGATACATCACAGTTGGAGTGAAGAATTTATGATGGGCTCAACACCACTTGCTTTTAGATCCATAGACTTCTGTTTTTGTTTTCATCTGTCCATAACTAAAAAAAAAAAAAAAAAAAAAAAAAGATGATTTATTTTATCTAATACCAAGAAAAGTTTTTCCAGAACATACTGAACATATTTTAAACAGGAATGTTATAGGATACTTTATGGGATTGCAAAAATATAACGTTTTCAATCTCTATTGTGTAAGCTAAAATGAAGTGAAATGTCTTCATGAGCACTGCTTTTTGTCACAAGAATGCATGTGCTTCAAGATGGCGGCAACCAGCATTAAGAGGCGAAACTTTACTAACCAGCACCAGTAATTGACTTTAATGGGAACTGCAGGCACAGCATAAAAAACCATAGCATGATGAGAAGTAACCATGCTACTGTAGTTGTGCCCAGCACTTTAATTATGCACAGTGCAACAACTTTGCAATACACTTTTTATTTACTTTCCTGTAATTTAAATATTATTGTTGTTTCCCACTCAATGGAATTCAGAACATTCACCCTCCTACATGCCTCACAGTGATTGCTTAATTTGTGCAAGAGCTCATTATATATATGCTCTTAATTGGCTACAGTAATTGAGGTAAGATAAGCAATGTGTGTCAACTTGGTTGGTTCTGTTTGTTTGAGAGCATGCATTGTGTGGATGCTGATTAGGGTCCCAGGAGGGGAGAGACCTTGACGTGGTTCTGGGCATAAACCGTTTGCCATATCAAAAACTAAGCAGATAGGAGCACCGAGCTGTGATGAAGTCAGGTAGCATTTATTCAAGTAGAACGCTACAGCTTAAAAATGCACAAAATAAAAAATATGGTTCTGATCACTTGAACCATATTAGCGTACAAACAGTCAGCTAGTAGTTGGAAATCCAATAGAAGGATAGATAGACAGCTGATGCGTTTCAGCTCATGGCCATAATCTAAGCTGAATAAAAGTTTAAAACAAACTGCCCTTTTTTAAAGGGCTTCCTATCCTCCCATTGGTCCAAATCTGCTCCAATAGAAACGATACTAACAAAAAGAAACGATACTAACAAATACATTTCCAGACAAGTTTACGTACATTAATACATAATAAACAAGTTATGGCCAAGTCATGGAAATCCCCAAATAAAAAAAGGCTATATCTGTGGCTGAAAGGCTTTTGTCGGATACCTTTTTAATGGTGTGTATTGACACTAATAGGAGGCATGTGTGCAATTAACCTGTTATATGATACAAAAAGGCTTTTGAACCAAACAGGGGCATAATTTGCATAGTAGCCATTTGCGGGTTATCGATATGCTTATTTTTTTATTAGTGTACAATTGCCTACTATTAATTTTTAAAGGGACAGCCTACTTGATTTTTTTTTTAAAATATAAATTTTTTATTGAGGTAAACTGAACTGAGTACAGGCATATTAAAACAAATATGTCTCTTTGGGTTACAGCAGGGACCCAAGACGACTTATTACATAAACACAAGCATCAATACATATGAAGAAATCAAAGGCTGGTATATGGATACAAATAGAATATAACACCAACATCTGCTTCAACTGTAACCAGCTCACCCCTCAATATGAATTTTCTAAGTAGCAAATTCCCAAGTCATTCCACCTCCCAAATCTCTATTACCATTTATATTCAACAATTCCAGACAAAATGGGCAAACTGCAATATATCACCCTCTCTTGCCAGATTCCACCCCATATTGCAGAGACCTAGAATGCCTTATGGGAAAGATCCCTGAGAAGTCATCTACACACATTAATGGACTGGGTATCCCTTTAGTGACTGCTATAGAAATTATAGGATATATTGAATTAATACCCACTGAGCAGGGGGGGGGGGGGGTTAGGCAAATTAAATAGGACTCACCATCATCTTCCAGTTTACGCCTTGTCCGGGCAGGTGGAGTGGAGGAGCGATGTGGGGGGATGAAGGGGGGGTGGGGTAAAGAGTGAGGAAATAAAGGGATGGGCTAAAAAAAAGGGGGGGGGGACAAGAATGGTTAGGAAAAGCCTCTCTCATATGAAAGATTCACAATTAAAAGCCCGTCAACCAGGGAGACTGAATTAGTCACGGGCCAGCCTATAAGTCCCCAGGGGATTTCTGTCTGTGGGCTCATAGGTCCCATATTTTCCAGTAGGACTCAATTTTGTTCAGATGATAGAATCCCCTTTCCATTGAAGCATATGTTTCTAGAGTCTGTTAGACAGCAGTCAAAGGGGGCAAGCCCGTCTGTCTCCACAGTCTAGCAATTGAGACTTTGGTAGCTGCGGAGATAAAAATGGCTTGCTGTCTCTGAATTGTGGGTATTTTCTGTGAGAAGATATTCAAAAGGGCCACCTTAGGCTCTTTCGGGAGAAATATCCCAGTCGATTCGCACAACCAAAAAACCTCCTCCCACAGCTTTTCCAAAACTGGGCAGGACCACCAAATATGTAGGTCCGAGCCCACCTGACCACAGTTTCTCCAGCACAAGGACGAATGGGACGAGGCCATCTAGGCCAGTCTCAGAGGAGTGTAGTGCCATCTAAGACAAACCTTAACATATAGTTCCATTGAGTTGGCACAGTGGAGAGTCTTTCTTGTGAGTAAGAACTTTTGCAACCAAGTCTTTCAGGAATTTGGATTCTTATGTCTTGCTCTCAGGCCTTTAACTGCCAGACCTCACCAGCACCCACATCTTTCATGATTAACATGTAATGCATAGATAGAGGTCTCGACAAACTCGAGCCCGATTTCCATTTCTGCTCCCAAGTGGTTAGTTCTCTAAGATCTGGAAAGGAACTTGTGCAGTCTAAACCTTTCAAATTGGAACCACGGAGAAAGATGAACATTCCCCCCCGAGGAACCCGGGTGGGCTAACTGTAAAGTATTCTGCTGATAAAGATCAGAGACATTTAATAAGTCCCATTGTCTCCACTGGGAAACATGGGAGTCCGGGAGGCCCCGCAGCAGACCTGTGAGTGAATGGATCGGGGAAGGATGAGGAGCTATTTCAGAATAATGTCTGATAGTTTTCCAGCAGTCTAGAGTTTGCTTAACTATTTTGAATAAGTAAACTATCAATTTTATAGTCCGGTATCCAGGGTAAATCACTGAGAGTGACACCTGGAGGTAGGGAAAACTTCTCAACCCTCTTCCAGCCCTGCGACATGTCTGTCGTCCCCCAGTGAGATATATGTGAAAGGTGGGCTGCCTCGTATTAGATGAAGACATTGGGGAGAGAGACCCCTCCCAAATGGTGGGGTTTTTGTAACGTTTTCCTAGAAATTCTTGTTTTTTTCCCTTGCCAAATATATCTGGTTATCAGGGCGTTAATCTTATCAAGGAGAACTCGGGGGAGATTCAGTGGGAGACAGCGAAAGTAGTATAATATCTTCAGTAAAATGGTCATTTTGACTGAAGCCATGCGCCCCATCCAGGACACTTCCTGAAAGGTCCATGAGTTAAGCAACGCTCTAATTTCATGTAGGAGCTTGTCGTAGTTCTTTGCCCTAACCACGTCAATGCTCAGGCCTAACTGAACTCCCAAATGGTTGATAGTTTCCGATGCCCAGTGAAATTGGTAGGAATCCCGAAGAATCTCTAGTTCGAATTGTGGGATATGGACAGCTTCCTTTTTGGTGAGATTTAGTTTATAGAAGCTTAAGGAGCTGAATTGGGTAATAATCTCAAAAAGCACAAAAGCACAGGGAGGGAGCCCAAGGGGTTTGTCAGAAAGAGAGTAATGTTGTCTGCAAACAAAGCAATCTTTTCCCCTCCTCCTCCTCCTATCTCCTCCCCCCAGTGACTCAGGGGAATGCCCCGAATCAGGGTAGAATTCTTAATGGCCTGAGCCAACGGCTCGATTGCCAGGGCAAATACAATGGGCGAGAGAGAGAGGACACCCCTGCCTCATCCCATTAGTTATAGGAAAACTTGAAGAGCAGAAGCCCAGACCTCTGACTTTGGCGCTCGGAGAACTATATAGAGCCTGGATGGCCAGAACTACCTCCCTGGGGAACCCAAACCTAAGCAGAGCCTCCCAGAGGTAATCCCATCTGACCCTATCAAACGCCTTTTCTGCGTCGAGCGACAGGGCCAGCATGGGAATCCCCAATCTACTCGCCTCTGAAAAAATGTTTAATATGCATCTGGTGTTATCTGGACCTTCTCTCCCCCAAGTGAACCCCAACTGATCCGGATGAAGCAAGGTGGGGACGATAAGGCGTTGGCCCACAATTTAGAATATAGTTTTACATCAATATTAATGAGGGAGATGGGACGATAGCTCCCACACTGAGAGGGGTCTTTTTTGGGTTTTGGAATAGTAAGAACCGTTGCTTCCAGGAGTTCACTTCTAAAGGTGCCCTTCTCTCTGGCCTCCCTGAAGGCCTGAAGGAGCAAAGGCGAGAGGTCAAGTCGGAAGGTCTTATAGAACATGGCCGGGAACCCATCCGGGCCCGGTGCCTTTCCATTCTGAAGTTGGTTAATCACTCCCTTCAACTCAGAGACAGAGAAAGGGGCTAGAAGCGAATCTACATCCTTCTGGGACAGAGTGGGTAAGTTCAACCCCTCCAAAAAGGCTTGAATTTTATCATGAGAGGAGATACCCTCTATTTCAGTTTTATGGAGGTTGTACAAGTTGGAGTAAAAAACTGCAAAGGCTTCCCCTATGTCCTTGGGGGAGGTTACCTGATGACTCCCATTATCAATGGACAAGATACGGGAGCTCAAGGCTTTACCCCTCAACTTCTGGGCTAGAATAGTAGACGCCTTATTTCCTTGGTAATATAAGAGTTGCTTAAATCTGTGCTCTGCTTCCTGGACTCGGGTTATCTCTATCTCCTTAATTTGGCTGCGTAGGGCCACTACCTCTGCCGCTAACTCAGGGGTTGGACCATCTTTGTTAAGTCGTTCCTTTGTATGAAGCCTGGTCACCAGGAGACCGAGGGGGGCTCCCTTTAGTTGTTTAATAGAAGCCTGTTTGTATATACAGACTCCTCTAATGTAGGCCTTGAGGGCCGCCCAGATCTTTTGATGAGAGGGGGTAGAGTCCCTGTTGTGGGTCAGAAACTCCTGGATAGAGCTCTGAATCAATGGCTGGAAGTCGGGGTTAGCCCTAAAGGAGTATGGAAGTTTCCAGCTCGGGCTTGGAGGGGAACCTATATCAGAGTCTAGGGATACTATGAGAGCATCATAGTCTGACCAGGAGCAAGACCTAATCAAAGTATCCTTAATTATATTTAATGTCCAAGTATCTGTGAAAAAGTAGTCAAGCCTTGAGTAGGAGTTGTGCAGTCTAGAGAAATAAGTATAGTCTTTAGTGGTGGGATGGCAAGCCCGACAAATGTCATATAAATTATGTTGGGAAATAAGATCTCTGAATTTTTTTGCTGTGGTAATTGAATATGAATCGACAGCTTTGCCTTGGCTGACTCTTTTATCTAGTAAAGGATCCCATATCATATTAAAGTCACTTCCTACTAATAATCTCCCAGTCTTAATTCTGCTTATGTTTTGTAGTAGGGTCTTAAGGAACCTAGGCTGGTTCTGGTTTGGAGCGTACAAGTTAACCAACGTGTATAATTGGCCATCTACATATAAGGACGAGGTATCTACCATCAGGGTCCAATTCTAGGTACATTTTCTCATAGCTAACTAGTCTGTGAATGAGAATAGCTGCTCCTCTGGTGGGAGGCCGAAACATAATTGGTAAAGTGTTGGGACTTAAATACAGGGGTTAGGTTGTTCAACCAGTGCGTCTCCTGAGCAAACACAATCTTGACTTTGTTGGCTTTCATGTAATTGCTCAGAAGACTGCGCTTAGTGGAGGAATTCAGTCCCTTGCAATTCAGGGATGCAAAAGTAAGGTTAACTGGCTTTTTCTCCATCTTGGGAGAGGAGGGAAGAGGGGAGAGAGGGAAGCTGGACAAGAGAAACAGAAAAGAAAGGGACACAAGAAGGAAAGGGAAGGGAGACGTAACTCCACCTACCTGTACACTAACTCTCAGGAGTGGCCACTGAAGGATGCAGGATTTCATGCCGTGTCTGCTATACGTACTGGAGCCAACTAGTGGGTGACAAATAACACATTAGCTTGGCAAGCAGACACAGGGAAGGGGTTACGCAGTGGGCCCGTCTTTAGTCTAGGTAGGTGTACATACAAATAGTGTGGGATGTAGAATGACAGCAACATTATGGACTATTAGTCTAGACTTAGACCTAGCTATATCCTATACTAGAGGAACTTGGCGGCACTATTTACCGCCTAACAAGGAATCTACAAATAAACCGAGTGGGTATGTTAATTCCTTGATCTCATAAAGATGAGAAATTACAAAGTGGGGGGAGGAGGATCCTAAGTTAGGCCCTGCTTCTGAGCAACAGATTATCTACTAGTGGAGGGGATTCAGGGGCTGCGGGAAGGAATTTGGTGAGAATAACTATTGAGTCAGAAGACTCTATACTAAAGTGAAAAGGAATATAATCAAAGCATTATCTATGTGAGATGGTGGCACCTACTAATGTAGGGGAACACCATCTGAATACTATCTAACAGGTAATAGTACATTTTGGTGCAAATTAAACAAATAACAGTGAACATAACTCAACATCAACAATGAAAAAACACACAAGGTTATCATCTGAACAAGTGAACATTATTAACCTTTGTCTTCCCAGTATATAAGCCAGGGGCGACAAATCATAGGGGGATGTGTAAAAACAACCTGTAGGATTTAGCAAACAGGGAGGGGAGGCTGTGGAACCAAGGGTTGCCCTGGGGGTTAGAAACTGGGTCAACTGAGGGAGTCAAGTAGATATCCTGTGCAAAAAGCGACCCCTATTTAGGTTAATAAATTATAGTGCTACTAGTCCTACAGGGAGATTAAGATAAAGCTCAACTGACTGTGATGAGGGATCCCAAGAGCAACCGGGGAGGGCCCTAACTCTTTTCCTAATTGATTACAGTGCCTTATGTAAGCTGGTGCACTATTGACAGAAGAAGAAACTTAACCGCCTTCCTTTCTAGCCTACTGTGGACTAAACTTTTCTAGAAGAGGGTATCAAACATTAATGTCTACACCTCTCAGTGTCTAATTAACAGATAACAACTACTATGGTTTGAGAAAGCCTCACAAGGCGGTATTAAGAGCTTATTGGTATATGGGGAAAGAAGTCTTGTTTTGTCAGCTAACTAACAAAATGGAATTAGTGGGTTTTCTCTGTGTGTCGGGAAATGGGGGATATCTAAGCATATTATATACATTCATATTCAGAGTGAACTCAGCCGCAAACTGGGAAGAGAACACTAAAATATTTAGATGGCCTAAAACATAAGAGGGCACATAATATTGAACATTTCCTGTAACTAGGCCTTGCTACCTAGCACTGATACTTCTTGTTACACGGTTACCCCTTTGCTGATGTGGGTTTTACTGAGTCCAGAAATAAATTTTCATGGTCAACGCTAGGTCTTCTTGCTTCCGGTCCAAAGCTTCCGTTCTTTCTCCGATCACTGCTATATCCCTGCGTAATTCAGCCGCAGACCCCTTGATGGCCTTAGTAAGGGTGTCCTGCAGGTTATTCATGCATTTTGAAAGAATGTCCACGCAATATTATCAAGAGGCAGGGTCTGGGCTAAAGATGTTTTGGGCATGGTATCGGTGTCTTGATCGTCCAGGGAATAAGCATCCTCAGGGGAGGAGCTTCTATCTTCTCTAGGGACAACTTTTTATATGGTCAACAATGGTTCTTCTAGGATGGACTTCTTCTTATTAGATTGAGACATAGGGGCAGCATATGTATCAAGTTATGAAGACCGCTGCTCCATAACCTGTCCGCCTGCTCTGAGCAGGTGGCCAGACATCGCCAGAAATCAACCCGATCGAGTACGATTGGGTTGATTAACACCCCCTGCTGGCAGCCTATTGGCCGCGAGTCTGCTCTTGTGAGCTGCGGGTGCAATGCTGAATACGGCGAGCGTATTGCTTGCCGTATTCAGCGAAGTCTGGCGGACCTGATCCGCACTGTCGGATCAGGTCCGCCAGACTTTAATAAATATGCCCCATTATGGTAACTGGACGTTTGTAACTTAGTTCACCTTTATTTCTTCACACTTCGTACATGGATTAGAATTATGTAGATGGGACTTTCAGCATCTCACCTCCCTCTGGCCCCTGTCGTCTCCTCTAGGCCATTGTGTAGCTCATCATACTCATTAAGGGAACAACCGGCATCAACTATAAGGGGCCTCTCTCCCAGGGGAAGTGTCATCTAATGACAATGTGGGAACAGGTAGAATGGATATGACCCACGGAGAGGACCTCGATGGGAAATGGTAGGAGAGAGGCTTCACTGATGTTGAGTTTGAGAGAGAGAGGGGAGAAATGCTGACTAGTGCTGTACTGAAGGAACCTCAGAGAACCCAGGGCCCAAGAGTGAGAAGGTCCAAGAATGAGGGTGAGTGTAGGCCCAACTACCCCACCTGGTCGTGCTTTGCAAGGCGTAGTTCACCTAGAGTCCAACTGAGACCATCCACCACTGATTGCAGCACTCCACTAAAATCAAGTTAGTCTCCCACGCTATCAATAGTCTTGTACCCCCAGGGTTAAAAAACTCATATAAGGATGCTGGGTCAGTGAAACACCAACAGGCCCCAGGTAGGCCAATAAGAGTCTAAGGTGACAGTTCCAGGCACTGTAATATCAGATTTTTGACTTGCAGGCTCTAATTTCCTTGCGTGCACTATGTCAGGCCTGCATGTGATCTACAGGGTGCCTATGGCCTAGTTAGTCTAGTTTAGCGGTTGACTGAGAGTCAGAGGTGGGCTAAATAATCAACAGCTCAATGAGAGACAGCAATAATATTCTTTTTGTGCCGGTCTGACACCTTATTAAATGATGTGAGGAAAAGAAAGTCTCTTACCAGGCTGGCTGTGGTGTCAGGGTCACTAGGCCTCAGGGGCCCCTTGGGCCTCACGGTTGCTGAACCGTCTGTCCTATATGGTGTAGGGCCTTCTCCTCTCAGAGAACTCTTGCTGTGTATCTCCTCAGCCGATACCTGGTTAGGAAGATGTCAATCGCCCCCAGATATGACTAGGTGGGTAGAGGAATGCTCAGGGCTGAGGGGCCCAAGATGGCGGCCTTTCGCGCCACAACAAATAGCGGTGTCACTGTAAGGATCGCTTCAACGAGATGTTGGATGTCCTGTTGGCGTATAGGTAAGTTCCCGGAGGTCCAGTCAGAGGTAGCCACAGGTATCAGAGGGCGGATTAGGGCTGACACTGGGCTCGATGAGGACTTAACCTTTCTCCTAATAGCAAAGGCCTTGACCCGGTGGTGGGCTTGACTTGGGAGCTGTCTTCCGTTCTCTGCAGCAGGAACCAAGCTTGACTGTGGCCGCACAGACTCCGGAGCGGGTCCCCGACCCTCCGGAGCTATAAATACCAAGACGGCTGGGGCAGTGATGGTGTACAGCTCCACAGCAGGTAGTCCTGGAGCTGAATCCGGGAGTGAGGCAAGAATATTTCACCCTCACCACAGGCACAATAATTAATGATATCAAACTGACCCTATTAGAGAGCTTTACACTCACGGATGTATATCAGATATTTGTATCCAAGTTTAGGTGGCTGAAACTGGTTTTAACTCCAAAACACAGACGGAGCTCCTCACTTATGCTGCCACTAAGATCAGCGGTTAGCTCCGCCCCCTACTTGATTTTTTGTTATTGTTTAAAAACATAGATAATGCCTTTACTTCTTATTCCCCAGCTTTGTACAATAAACATTGTTATATTAATATACTTTATAACCTTTAAACCATTACATTTTTTACTGCTTCTAAGCCCCTGCAGGCCGCCTCTTATCCAATTTTATCAGCTTTTTCCACAGCCAGATTTACATAACATTGTACCTACTCCTCTGGAATTATATATGAAGCCCCACTAATTGGCTAAAATGCAAGTCTGTAACAAGCATTTAGATAAGGGTCAGTCTACAGAGACTTAGATACAAGGTAATCACAGAGCCTAACATGGTACAATATGGAATGGGTCATTTCAGTGTAGCTTGGTCCATAATTGAATATTGGCCCCTTAAATCTGTCATAATTTATTAGGAATTCGGGTTGATATCAGCCAGACAATACTGGTATATGTTATGTATAGGGCCATATTTCATCAAACCGATAATGAAAAGATGCTGTTAATAAACAATGAAACTTGCTGATCAGCTCATCACCAGCCATTACAAGCAGATAATTAGCAAATGATAGATTGTAACCATAATATGGCAAGATTAAAGAGACAGCAAAGTCAAAATTAATCTTTCATGGTTCAGATAGAGCTTCCATTTTTAAACAGATTTTCCATTTACTTCTATTATCAAATTTGCTTTATTACTTAGCTGAAGATGAAACCTAGGTATGCTCAGGAACAGCAATGCACTACTGGGAGCTAGCTGAACACATCTGGCGATCCAATGACAAGTGGTATATGTGTGCAGCCACCAATCACCAGTTACCTCCCTAGTACATTGCTGCTATTGAGCCTACCTAGATATTTTTTTCAACAAAGGATACCTAGAGAATAAAAAGGAAATTTGATAAAAATGTAAATTGAAAAGTTGTTCAAAATTGCATGCTCAAAAGTTTATTACTTAATTGTTCCTTTAACCCAGTCATCAGTGATAGTTCTATAACTTAAGGGGACATGAAACCCAGAAATTTTCTTTCATGACTCAGAATTGACTTTGTACTCTTGCTCTCCTTTGGTTAAAAAAAGCAGGAATGCAAGCTCAGAAGTGTGCACGTGTCTGAAGCTTTGCCAGAATTGTATCTATTTGCAAGAGCACTAGATGACAGCACTATTTCCATGAAGTGCTCTAAACACCTACCTAGGTATATCTTAAACAAAGAATACCATGGGAACAAAGCAAGTTTGTTCACAGAAATAAATTGGAAACTTTTTTAAAAACATAATTTATGCTTACCTGATAAATTAATTTCTTTCATAGTGGCGAGAGTCCACAATCCATATGCCTGGGAATCACTCTTCTCTACTACTAGGAGGAGGCAAAGATTCCCAGACCCCAAGAGCTCTATAAAACCCTTCCCACCTCACTGGAACCTCAGTCTAACATATAGCCAAGCAAATGAGGTAGGAAAAGAGACAAAAATAAAAGGAGCAGGGGAAAAAAAAGATGTATGCAAAAAATAAACCAACACCAGAAAAAAAAAGCTCAGGGTGGGGTCTCGTGGACTCTCACCATCATGAAAGAAATTCATTTATCAGGAAAGCATAAATTGTTTTTTTTTTCATACAAGTGGTAAGAGTCCACAATCCATTACTCCTGGGAGCTAATACCCAAGCAGTGGAGTCCACGAGTAATGAAACATGAGAGGGATTTAAAAACATCTTTATTTCACTAAAAGCCACAACCCCAAAAGAACACAAAGGGCAAAAACATTTTTTTTTAATGCACATAAAATAATCATCAAGAAAATAAATCATCCTGAGATGACTGTCTGAAAGACCTTCCTACCAAAGGCTGCCTCAGAAGAAGCAAATACATCAAAATGTTAGAATTTAGTAAAAGTATGTAAAGAAGACCAAATAGCTGCCTTGCAAATTTGGTCAAAAGAAGCCTCTTTCTGCCCTTTGCTGGAGCCATAAAAATGAATGAACAAACGAGAAGTTTGTCAGAAAATCCTTTGTGGTGTCAACATAATATTTCAATGCCCTAACAACATCCAGATTACTCAAAGCTCTCTCTAATGGATTATTAAGATTAGGGCTCAAAGAAGAAACAACAATTTCCTGACAGAAGACAAAACATTAGGCAAAAAATCTATTCTGAGAACTATCTTATCCTAATGAAAAATAAGATAAGGAGGATCACATGAAAGAGCCATAAGCTCAGAAACTCTTCTAGCAGAAATAGCCAAAAGGAATAAAACCTTCCAAGAAAGACATTTAATATCCACTTTATGCATAGGCTCAAAATGAGGAGTCTATAACACTTTCAAAACTAAGTTAAGACTCCAAGGAAGAGAAATTGGTTTAATAACAGGGAAACAAAACCATGATTGTCTGGAAGATTCAATCCTCTTATGGAAAATAACCGAAAAGGCTGACCCTTTAAAGAACCGGTGGATAGACCTTTATCCAAGCCATCTTGCAAAAACTGCAAAATCCTAGGAATTAGAAATGAATGCCATTAAAAACCATGACCCTCGACTTCCGGTGGGCGGGCCTGAGAAGCGGCAGCATTGGGAGAGAGCTCCGTGTATAGTGGAGCTGAATGACCGATTTGACCGCTCTCCTAGGGGGCCCCACGCAGATATCTTGTTGGGAACTCATCTCTAAGCTATCCCAACTGACCTGGCAGCGTGAAGGGCTTATTACATCAGCCCTTGTCCCCGGAGGGACGGAAGAAGCGCAAACGTTACTGCCCGGCGCCATCTTGGATGACAGCGAGGTGCCCGCTCCTGGATCCCCCGGCACACTCATAACACATGAATGCCCTGCAGCATTAACATCAGCAGCACCAGTACCGGACACCTGTGCAACCGCCATCCTAGCTGACAGTAAGTGCTGTGACTGTGTTCAAGAAGCGCCTACTATTATTATAGCCTAGTGTTTCTGGCTCCTCTGCCTCCCTCCCCTACCATCTTAACCGCCACATAATACACTAATACAGGGAAACCCCTGCCCGCTGACCCTGAAAAGAGACACTACAGATTTACTACTTGAGGGGTGGAGAACGGAGGAGGTGAGGTTGGAGCGCAAATTCTAGGCCCTGAATCCTGTCAACCTTCCGAAGACAGGGGCAATTGGAGTGAGGAGAGAGGGTGAAGGAACTTTACAGAGGTCTAAGGGCCCCAAATATACCTCCACTTAAGGATACAGAGGTGATAGCTGGGTCACTGCCTGAAGCACAATTCTGCTCTGCCCACGTGGTGCGCATCAACTACTTGCATTTTGAATGTATAGACCTGAAAATCTTGCTTCTTTAACACATACCTGCCTCACTACACAAGAACTTTCTACACTACCCAGTCCTTTAGGAATTTAAGCTGCGTGTGTGCCTGTAGACAGCACTGTTCGTGCAACACTCCAATTTTCACCTACTCTACTGTCCCACATGAAAGTGGATAAATATTTTAAAGTCTCTGCCACACAGGCTATACCTATCATGGCGGGCAGGCAAAAGCAGGCTGACAGAAAGCAGAAACAAGCCCCAGAACCACAGCCAGAACCCCTGGCACCGCCGGATGGGGATTTTACTTTAGATACCCCCCAATCCCTGTTGCATGATTTAAAAGCTTTTTTTCTTCCAAAAATGGAATCTTTACAGGCGGGCATGGATACTCTCACTACAGAGATCAGGCAATATTCCACACGCCTGCAACATGCAGAACAGAGAATCTCTGATGTTGAAGATACCCAGCACTCCTCTTCTGTTACCATCTTACAACTGGAGCGTCAGAGTTTTGCACTTCAAGAGAAGCTTGATGATCTGGAGAACCGCTCTCGCCGCAATAACTTGCGGGTTGTGGGAGTGCCTGAGTCAATCAAAAATAAAGATCTTCTTGAATTTACAGCCCTAACATTACCCAAGCTGCTGCAATTAGACCCAGACACCCTTCCACTTGACGTGGAGAGGGCCCACAGAATAGGCCCTGAATCCTTGCCTAACAGATCTAACCAGCGCCCAAGACAAGTAATTTTCAAGTTGCTTCGCTACCAGGAAAAATTAGCTGTTCTCAAAGCCTACAGAGCCAAATCAGACCTTAGCTTCGAGGGTCACAAATTACTAATCTTTCAAGACTTTTCAGCCGAAGTAGCGAGGAAAAGGAAAGACTTCGCACCCTTGTGTTCTAAGTTGCACTCGCAGGGGAGACAGGCCTCACTTCTGTACCCAGCTAAGCTGCGGCTTATGACCCCAGGGGGTCCTAAGCTCTTCACCACACCTCAACAGCTGCAAGAACACCTAGATGCTGAAAACAAAGATGGGGATACTTGAATCGCCCCAACCGGACTTGTCCTGGATATGGTGGTTAATTATACTTCTCTTGAGAAGGATTCTGACTCTTCACTTTAAGTGCGCCTTACCTGGTGATAACCAAAGGCTGATACGGAGAGGCCCAGAAGTGGGGTCTTTCCCCGAGCTCCACACAATTGGACTATGTGGTGTTGTCTACATCACTGTTAATACATGCCTGAGTACTGTATTTTCCTTACTTGGTTTGTTCTGTTATGTTTTATGTTTTATCCTAGATCTTGGTGAAAACCTGCAAGAGTCATCTGGTCTACAATGTTTGACACGTAAACTTTATATTTGCCTTGTGGGGGAGAATGGGGGTTTTCACAGGGTTTTATGTTTTGTTTTCCTTATTACTCTGCTTGCATTGGGCGGGAAGGGTAAAGTCGCTTTCCTGTATGTCCTTGGGAAGTTTCAAGTCCCTCCCCTAGCCGCTGATTACGCACTTATACCTCACCCCACGCAGTGCCTATGCGCAGCTTGTATACCTCACTTTTCCATAGAGAGGCTGATATTTGCGCTACCTCCCTGCAGAATTCTATGGGATTACATATCCCCCCAACTAATATTATTGTGTTGTCCTGAGCTTTCTCCCATGGTAACAGTAACCGTCGGCCCGTTTAGCCTGCCTGTAGCTAGGCATATGCCCCCTATGCCCCTTACTCCTTTTTCAAACGTCCCTCAAACCACCTTAGGTTGCGCTGCATCCCATCTCTCTGTAGTTCTAGCACAAATGCTACGGCAATACATGGGGTGGGACTGGTTGTTAAAAAACAAAGGGGTTCTGTCTGTTGAATTTGTGAGAATGCTGGGGTCCTTTTCAATGTTTATGGCTATGTTTCTAAATATGCTCTCTTTCTGGTCCTGCCCTCAGACCTCTCCCGATGCTCACCTGGTCTCGCCCCCCCTGGACACGAATCTCTGGCAGGCGTTCCCTGGCTGTCCTCTGTTGGTGAGTCATTCTTCAGATTCTCTTCTCTACACACTCCTACCCACATATCACATAAGCGCTTCCTACCCCATTAGTGGGGGTCATGCCTTCCTGCATTACAGAATAGAAGCTCAGGTGCATGGGGCCACACCATGTGGTCTATCGTTTAGTTTTACTCACTTTTACCTCAACCCCAAATCTAATGTATGGCTGTAAACCTTAGGTTTATCTCCTGGAATGTGGGGGGCATTACGTCCCCGGCAAAAAGGAGCATGATCCTACAGCAGCTTAAGGCCCTACGTACTGACATAGCTCTGCTCCAGGAAACAAAACTAACCGCAGCTGAACATGAGAAACTGAAGTCTCGGTGGGTAGGTCACATTCTATACTCCCCTACTGAGAGTAGAAAGAGGGGAGTAGCTATCTTGGTAAAAAAAGGCCTTTCAGTGTCTTTCTCGCAGGTAGACATAGATAAAGGTGGGAGATACATTCTGGCTGCCCTGGGGGTGGGTAACATGAATTACACTTTATGCAATGTCTATGGCCCCAACGAGTTCTGCCCCTCCTTTTGGTCGACTCTGCTGGCTAAACTAGCCACATACACTGCTCCTATTATCCTGGGGGGGGACTACAACTTGGCCCAGGCTCTCCCCTTGGACAGATTCAGGGACCCTGCTTTAGTTGGTTCTTCAAAACATTCATACACAAGATATAAGAGGGAGGTATCACTGATAAACAACTTAAAATCAACATTAGGGCTTGTAGATGTCTGGAGGGTTAGGAATCCACTGGAGAGAGATTACACTTGTCTATCCAAGACGCACAGCACCCTCTCAAGAATAGACTATTTTCTCACCTCCTCTGAAATAACATCTCAAATTCACCACCCAACCATTGAGCGCATAGTAATATCAGACCACGCCCCAATCCATTTCACACTCCAACCTACACGCATCAGACCCCCGAACAGGACTTGGAGATTTCCCTCTTACTTATATAATGATATAAATTTCCGGCAACATCTCAAGACGGAGTGGGCACACTATGCGTCAGATAATGAACAGCACCGTAACAACCCAAACCTGTTCTGGCATGCCTCTAAGCCAGTTATGAGGGGAATCATTACTTCCTTTACAGCACACCACAATAAAAAATTTGCGAGAATTAACGAAGCATTTCTAGCAAACCTTACTGAAGCATATAATATGTACCTCTCTAATCCTACCCCCGCCTCTAAACAAAAATATTATGATCTTAAGCTCGCTAGAGACACATATTTAACCCAACAAAACAATAACTTCGACATACACAGACAGGGACGATATTTTAGGCACGGTAACAAGTCAGGTAAACTACTAGCAAACTTAGTCAAGCTTTCTACCCCTAAATCACACATATTGGCCATAAAATCCCAATCCCGCTTAACCTCGAACAATAAGGAAATTATGTCAGAGTTTGTCAAATATTACACCTCCCTGTACACAGGCCAGGAGATTAATCTGGAGGCTAAGCAAAACTTTTGGAACACTACATGTATCCCTACTCTCACGGATGAACAGAATTCCCTACTTAGCGCCAGTATTTTACCTCAGGAAGTAATTAAAGCTGTAAATAGAGCCAAGCTTGGAAAAGCTGCGGGCCCTGATGGGCTTCCCACAGAATATTATAGACTCCTAGTAAATGAGGTTGCCCCTGCCCTATCCTCCCTATTCACAGCATATTTAGAGGGCTCATCTCAAATAGATACCAGATTTACAGAGGCAAATATTTGTCTTATCCCTAAACCGGATAAAGATCCCACGGACACCTCCTCCTATCGCCCAATCTCGTTACTAAACGGAGATTATAAATTGTTAACCAAAATCTTAGCTGATAGACTGGCACAGGTCCTTCCCTCTCTTATACACACAGATCAGACTGGGTTTATCAAAGGTAGATCATCTGTGATCAATATCAGGAAAACTTTAGCAATCACCTCCCACTACTGGTATAATTCCCATTCCCCTAATCCGGTAGATTTGCAGGATGCCTGTCTCCTGGCCCTTGACGCAGAGAAAGCGTTCGATAGGATAGAATGGGACCACCTACACACATCATTGGAAAAATTTGGCCTTTCGGGCAACTTTGCATCTTTTCTCAACCGGTTATATACAGCCCCTAAGGCATCTCTGATTATTAACGGCGAGCTCTCGCATTCATTTGCACTGCAGAGGGGCACGAGGCAAGGGTGCCCTCTTTCCCCTCTATTGTTTGACCTAGCCATAGAGCCCCTTGCTTGTCACATCCGTCAAACTTGTGACGGACTAGACATCCAGGATCAGAAGCTACATCTGTCTCTGTATGCCGATGACCTGCTTCTATTTATCGGCAACCCTGCGACCAATTTGACACCTCTTTTGAATATAATTAAAAACTTTGGGACCTTCACAGGGTATAAAATTAATATCAACAAATCGGAGGTTCTCTGATTACAAAACAAGCAAAATACTCCTTTAACAAATACCACACTTAGAATAACAGACGGATCCTTTAAGTACCTAGGTATTCAAATACATATGAACCCCAACAACTTATACCAATTAAATTTGTCAGACTCTCTACGTAACATAAAACTTCTGCTTTCGGGCTGGCATAATTTGCCCCTGTCACTCACAGGGCGAATACACCTCTTTAAAATGGTTGCGCTACCCAAACTCTTGTACCCTCTGCAGATGCTCCCTCTACTTCTCACCCAGCAAGATACTAAATCACTACAGTCCGCGTTGGGACAGTTCATTTGGAGAGGGAGGAAGCATAGGATAGGGAGAGATTATCTGGTCATGCCCTTGGAGAAAGGGGGTCTTCGTCTCCCGAATATAGCATGGTACAACTGGGCTACCCTAGCCAAGCTGGTTTTAGATTGGCTGGTTGGCAATAACAATTTTACTGTCCCCACACTAGAAAACAATTTGGTCAAACCAATGGCCCTGGCTTTTTTACCACACGCAAATTTCACCTCCTTACCTGCGCAAATACAGTGCCATGTCTTGTACAGGGATCCGCTTAGGGCCTGGGCCAAGTTGTGCAGGGTATGGGGAATAGACAAATCTGTGAGTAAATATCTACCAATTCAGGGTAATTTGAATTTCCTACCAGGTTACACTACCAAAGCATTCCAGGTGTGGCAGGCTCAAAATCTCACCATGGTCAAACAGCTTTTTAACCCTTTAACATTGGAGATTGTCCCATTTCAAGATTTAAAGGAAAAGTTCAATCTCCCGAGCTGCCACAGTTTTGCGTACTTTCAGAGCAGGCACTATATCTCTAAATTAAAAGCAGAGGGGCGTCTCCCCAAGGAACCCACTAATATTGACACTTTATGTGCACTGGCGAGACAGGGTTCCTGTAAAATCGCGCACACTTACAACACCATACTTAGACACTTTGAGGCCACTGCAGTGCGCAGACTCATATCGAAATGGGTTGGCTTTGAGGGCTTATTAGTAGATGAGGGGCTTATCTGTGACAGTTTGGAAAAGATACAAACAATCACTATCTCGGCAAAACTGAGAGAGACACACCTAAAATTTATTCAGCAAGCTTACATTACCCCGCACCTGCGCTCTAGATGGATTCCTGAGGCTAGGGATATTTGCCCTAAATGTAGCTATAGCTCCCCTGACTGGTTGCATCTAATATGGAATTGTCCCAAGCTCAGAGACTTTTGGCTCAAGGTGTCGTACTGGCTTACGAAAGTAACAAAATCTCAGATTGTACTCTCGGCCCAACACATAGTCTTCCTAATCTCTGCCGCTGTCTCCCATCCTTTTGATAACTTTGTGTCTCTGGTTGTGGTTCTGGCAAAGCAAATTATATTGGCGGGTTGGGCAGGGGAAAAACCTCCCTCTCTTCAAAAACTGATTAGAAGTATACACACGCAAATGCTAATTGAACAGGCAGACGTGAAGGGCGATCCGGAGAAGCGGATAAAACATTTCATATCTAAATGGGACACTTATCTTTTACACCTACCGGAGTCAGTTAGAGAAAGAGTCATATACCCATTTAAAAATAGCCTTTTCATTTTAAATGAGAATCTCCAAGGTAGATGGTCTTTCCCAGCTGCCCAAAAATGATCAGTAAGCCTAGCCTAAGTGCACATAATCTTGTCTGCTCTGGGGGCCTTTGTTGCGGTACCACTTCTTGCTGTCATCTTCTTTTTCTTTCTCCATCTCTGTTTCTCCCTCGTGTCCATGGGGGGCGACCTTGGCCGGGGGGTCCTGGGTAAGTAAGTTATTTTTGTCTGTTATTTTTGTTTGTTAAGATTTGTGTTATGATGTTATAATGTTGTTTTGTCATTTATAAAAAAAAAAAAATGAATGAACCCAGACCTCTGCATGGTGAAGGTCGGCAGATCATTGAGGATGTGTCTAGGCAAAGATTGTTACTTGTACCCTTTCAATGGTCTTTTTCTTGAATAATATCATTAAGCTGCACTAAGTTAATTCTTATGCCATGTATGTACTGGATTCTAATCATAAATAAAGTTATTAAAAAAAAAAAAAACCATGACCCTCACACCAAGCAAAACGTTATCCAAACCTTATAATAAATTTTCCTAGTGACAGGTTTACAAGCCTAAATTAAATTCTCAACAACGTAATCAGAAATCTCTGTTCAAGGACTATCCATTCAATCTCCATGTCATCAAGTAAAGAGACGAGATCCAAATGGAAAAACCTTGGGACAGAAGGTCTTGATGCAGAGGAAGTGGCCAAGGAGGGCAACTGGACATCTGAACTAGATCTGCATATCAAACTCTGCGCGACCAACAAGGAGCAATCAGGATTACTGATGCAACTTCCTGTCTGATCTTGGAAATTACTCTGGGAAGAAGAACCAGAGGAGGAAACACATAAGCTAGCTGAAAAGACCATGGAACTACCAGATCATCCATAAACACTGCTTAAGGATCCCTGGACCTCGCACAGTACCTGGAAAGTCTGTGGTTTAACTGAAAGGCCATCAGATCCATCTCTGGGAGGCCCCAAAGATTCACTGAACACCTCTGAGAAGACCACCCCCCCCTGGATGTAATGACTGAGAAAATCTGCTTCCCAGTTGTCCACTCCAGGAATATGAATAGCAGAAATTTGACAACAATTTACTTCTGCCCAAGATTTTTTTTTATACTTTTCTCATAGCCAGGGTCCTGTGATGATTGGCATAAGCCACTGCTGTGACATTGTCTGTCTGGAAGCGAAGATAAGACTCCCTTCTCATCTGGTGCCTACTCTGAAGGGCTCTGAAAATAGCAGAGTTCTAGAACATTTATAGGTAACCTCATCTGAGACCAAATTCCCTGCGCTCTGAGACCCCCAGGTGGCCCCCAACCTGAAAGACTTGCATCTGTAGTGATCACAGACCAAGTAGGATGAACAAATGAAGCCCCCTCCATGATAAGCTGATAATTCACCCATCAAGACAGAGATTGACTTGTTCTGAAATCTAGATGAATTCTCAGACAATCTGAGAATTCTCAGACAATGATCCCTGCATCCTTGCCGAAGCATAAAAAGCTGAAGAGGCCTCATGTGAAAATTAGTAAATGGAATGGCATGCCGCAATCTTGAGACCTAAAACTTCCATGCAAAGAGCAACCGATGGAAAAGAAAGACTGAAGGTTTTGACAGGCAGATGTCAATTTTATTCTCCTTAGGTCTGTCAATGAAACTCTCATGGAAACTGAAATGTATTAGAACCCCCAGAAAGGCAACTCTTGTCTGAGGAGGAGGAATTAGATTTCTGAGCCCTGTACTGACGAAAGGGATGAAAACGATTAGTAGCTTTAGATTAACACTTGGATTTTTTATCCTGAGGGAGAAAAGCTCCTTTACATCCAGTCACAGTAGAAATAATAGAATCCAAACCTGAGCCAAATAATATCTTTCCCTGAAAAAGAAAGAGCCAGAAGCCTGGTTTTAGAAACCATATCAACAGACCAAGAAACCAACCATAAAGACCTTCTAGAAAGAACTACCAAAGTCATACTTTTAGCATTAATCTTAATTATATTAAAAATCGCAAATGAAAGCATTAGCAAAATCTTCATCAGCAGAATCATCAAGAAAACTGCTCAGAAAGACTATTCAACCAAAAGGAAGAAGCAGCAGCAACATCAGCAATGGAAATTGCTTGCCGGAAATGTAACCTGCTTATTGAAAAGCCCTTCTATAAAAGGACTCTAAATTTCTATTTAAAGGGTCTTTAAAGGAAAAACTATCGTCCAAAGGAATAGTAGTACGTTTAGCCAGAAGGATTAAATGGAGTACCTGATTTAGCCCATTCACTGGAAACAATGTCAGAGACTGGATCAGGAATAGATAACACATCAAGAGAGTTAGATAAAGGTTTATAAACAGAATCTAAAGCAAAAAATTCTTTAAATCCTAAATGAATAAATGGATGATTCTTTTTCATGATAAGAAGAGACCCCCTGATAATTTACCGTAAACAGTAAAAGTTGAAAATTTGGGCTTCTCATATTTATTTTATGTTTAATAGTTGTGTTTTTTTATTACCCCCAGTTTACGGCAGTGTGCGCGTGTGCATGCGCACTGAAGGTATATCACCTGTAGAAATTATGGACCCTCTGATGCAGTTTATTAAACTGAGCATGAGGAGTCGGGCCGCGTGCGCATGCGAGGAATTCTGCGCAATGAAGTATACTGCCCATAGAATTCATCAACCCGTTGTGTAGGCTTCAACATCTGATTTTAGGGGGATAGGCCTCTTGCGCATGTGCAGTGAGCGCCACACACCTTCAACAGCTTATGTCACATCACCGGAAGTGACGAGAGTCCCGCATTCTTATAAGTCGAGACTTATTTTAGAACAGGTGTGTTAGTGCAATCATGGCACAAATGGTTGTAAATGCTTCTCTGGGATCCTCTTTGTTCAGAAATAGCAGACATATATGGCTTTGGCATTGCTTGATAATTAGAAGGCCGCTGAATGCCGCTGCGCACAACACTTGTATTATGCCCAGCAGTTAAGGCGTTAATTAGGTAGCTTGTAGGGTTAATTTTAGCTATAGTGTAGAGATCAGCCTCCCACCTGACACATCCAACCCCCTGATCCCTCCTTGACACCCCTCAAACACCTCTCTTCCCTCTCCCACCTCACAATTGTCACCGCCATCTTAAAGGGACACTCAAGTCAAAATTAAACTTTCATTATTCAAATAAAGCATGCAATTTTAAACAACTTTCCAATTTACTTCCATTAAAAAAGTGCACAGTCTTTTTATATTTAAACTTTTTGAGTCACCAGCTCCTACTGAGCATGTGCAAGAATTCACAGAATAAGTATATGCATTTGTGATTGGCTGATGGCTGCCACATGGTAACTGTATGCATTTGTGATTGGCTGATGGCTGTCACATGGTACAGGGGGAGTGGAAATAGACATAACTTTTAAAATTGTCAGAAAAAAATCTACTATTCATTTGAAGTTCAGACTAGGAGGCCTATTTATCATATGTCTGTCGGACTTGATCCGACAGTGTGGATCAGGTCCCACAGACATCGCTGAATGCGGAGAGCAATACGCTCTCCGTATTCAGCATTGCACCAGCAGTTTTTGTGATCTGCTGGTGCAACGTCACCCCCTGCAGACTCGCGGCTAATCGGCCGCCAGCAGAGGGTGTCAATCAACCTGATCGTACTCGATCGGGTTGAATTCCGGCGATTCCTGTCCGCCTCATCAGAGCAGACGGACAGGGTTATGGAGCAGCGGTCTTTAGACCGCTGCTTCATAACTGGTGTTTCTGGCGAGCCTGCAGGCTCACCAGAAACACAGGCCCTCAAGCTCCGTACGGAGCTTGATAGATAGGCCCCTAAGTGCTATTGTATTGTCTTATCTTGCATTTGTTGATTATGCAAATCTACTGTGTTGACTGGTCCTTTAAGTACTGGCAGAAAGTCTGCCAGTACTAAAATAAAAGGCTTTTTTTATAGTTATTCTGCAATGTTGGATCCCCCCTTAGGCCCCAACATCCCCGATTAATTCTATGGGCAGTATACTTCATTGTGCAGGCACGCAGAATACTGCACATGCGCACATGGCCCGACTCCTCACGCTCAGTTTAATAAACTGCATTATAGGGTCCATAATTTCTACATGCGCGCACTCCCGTAAACTGGGGGTAATAAACAAACACAACTATTAAACATAAAATAAATATGAGAAGCCCAAATTTTCAACTTTTACTGTTTACGGTGGATTATATTAAACAATTTCATGTACAGTGTCATTTCTTTCATGGAGAAACCTAACATTGTGAAAAAGTGAACAATTTTTTTTATTTGATCGCATTTGGCGGTGAAATGGTGGCATGAAATATACCAAAATGGGCCTAGATCAATACTTTGGGTTGTCTACTAAAAAAAAATATATACATGTGAAGGTTTATTCAGCGATTCCTGACAGCTATCAGCAGTGGTGGCTCTAGACTTTGTGAGGCTTTAGGCGAAACTTAAACATGAGGCCCTACTGATGCCAATAATGAAAAAAATGCAAGCAAACTGCATAAATTGCATATATTATGACACGCCTTAAATCCTATGAACTTAGAATTCACAGTTTCTAGAATTTTATTTGTCTCATAACCAATTATTCTTTAATCAAATATCTATAGACAAGCATAGAGTATAGATAAAATGTGTGCAGCTGCACGTGTGTAAATATGAAATAAATCTGTCAACAAAGTTTTAAAAAAACAAAATCAATCTGTTTACAACATATTATGCTTCCCAGTCGACCTGTAATAAATTATGCCCCCAGCCCCTGTAAGAAATTATGCCCCAGACTCCCTTCAATAAATTATTCCCCAAGCCCCCCTGTAAGAAATTATACCCCCCGCCCCCTTCAAGAAATTATGCCCCCATCCCCCGATGTAATAAATTATGCCCCGGCCCCCTGATATAAATTATGCCCCCAGACCCCTATTGTAAGAAATGATGCCCCCAGACCCCCTGTAAGAAATTATGCCCCCAGTCCCCCTGCAAGAAATGAGGCCCCCAGCCCCTCTGTAATAAATTATGCCCCCAGCAATAAATGATTCCCCCAGCTCCCCTGCAATAAAATGATGCCCCTAGCCGTAAATGATGCCTCGAGCCCCCCTGCAATAAATGATTCCCCCAGCCCTACTGCAATAAAATGATGCCCCCAGCCATAAATGATGCCCACAGCCCCCCTGCAATAAAATGACGCCACCAGCCATAAATAATGCCCCCAGCCCCCCCTGCAATAAAATGATGCCCCAAGCCATAAATGATGCCCCCAGCAATAAAATGATGCCCACAGCCCCCCTGCAATAAAATGATGCCCACAGCCCTCATGCAATACAATGATGCCCCCAGCCCTCTGTAATAAAATGATGCCCCCAGCAATAAAATGATGCCCCCAGCCCTCCTGCAATAAAATGATGCCCCAGCTCCCCTGCAATAAAATGATGCCCCCAGCCTTCAGAAAGAACACTTTTACTTACCATCCATCCTTCAGACGGTAAATTCCTCCTTCAGCTTCAGATCCTTGTGCGGTGGATGGGAGGGGTGACGCGCAACGTGACTCCTCATTGGCTGGTGGGCAGAAAAGCTGATTGTATGAACACCGTGAGGAAACAGATTCATCAAATCAGAGAGGGGAGTGGGACAGGGCTCTTAACGCTGCCCACGCACAGCAACTTTAAGGTCCTCTGTCACATCAAACGCAAAGTAAAGCGTTAAGTAAATTAGGCGACTGTGAGGTCCCTGTGAGTGGGAGGCCTTAGGCGACCACCTAATTTGCCTTATTAAAGAGCCGCCTCTGGTTATCAGTGTTCCAATGTAACTATCGCTAATTTTGAAAAAAAAAAAATAGTTTGGAAATAGCAAAGTGCTACTTGTACTTATTGCCCTATAACTTGCAAAAAAAGCAAAGAACATGTAAACATTGGGTATTTCTAAACTCAGGACAAAATTTAGAAACTATTTAGCATGGGTGTTTTATGGTGGTTGTAGATGTGTAACATATTTTGGGGGTCAAAGTTAGAAAAAGTGTGTTTTTTTTTCTATTTTTTAATTCTATTTTATTATTTTTTTATAGTAAATTATAAGATATAATGAAAATAATGGTATCTTTAGAAAGTCCATTTAATAGCGAGAAACACGGTATATAATATGTGTGGGTACAGTAAATAAATAAGAGGAAAATTACAGCTAAACACAAACACCGCAAAAATGTAAAAATAGCCTTGGTCCCAAGCAGTAAGAAAATCGAAAAGTGCTGTGGTCACTAAGGAGTTAATATATCTTACATAAAAAAATGCAAAAATTTAGCAGCTATCTGTATTTTCAAGTAACAAAAAAGTGTGAAAGAATACAAATCATATTGTATTGTATGCAAGACATTAGACCTAATAAACTGTAGAATAATTTAAAAGCTTGGTCATATCCAAGATGATGAGGAGCAAATTTAAGGAGGCTTAGGTTACATTTTTATTTGATAGAATTGCAATAATTGTTTCAGACAAAATAAATTTCCTCTTTGAAAAACCCACATCCTGATGGCAGCAGCTTGGTCACCTCACGAGATGCTAACACACTGAAAAACAATGCTCAAATTACTCATTTTATATTGTGCAGATAAATCCAGTGACTCCGAATAACACGAAGAAAAAAATCTGCTAAATTGTTTAATTATCCACTGTCTTTAGACATCTATGTCTAATACAAATATATTTACCTTTCTTGAACACAATAAACATGATAGAACTACTGAGATTCCAGTTACCACTTTAGTACCTAGAATATAATTATTTTAGATGCTTAAAGGTACATAAAAGTCAGATTTTGAAATGTACAGAAGTTTGGTAAGTGGAAGGGCTGGATAAGCGAATTATGGCAGTGATAGATAGGTGAATAGCTATAAAAGGAGGATCAATCCAGGCTATTATGGTACAGTATTATAGTTATAGTAAACACATAAGGCCTTCAGCCCCTCAAATACTGAATCAAAAGGTTTTGTTATAGGACTTGGGTGCTGTGAAAAATAGTGGAAATATGTTTATTGACCTGTACAAGGCTTGCTCTCTATGACCTGCTCAAGGATAACTTGGAGCCAATATCTTTAGCCAACAGGGCTGTACCTGGGTTGGCAGGATACCACTGTAATTGCCTTTCCTTCTATCACTGAGGGATGGTATAGTGTGAAGTGGGGCTTTAATGCCTAATGGCCTAGGAAACAAAGATTGCACCCATGTGATAGGACACCCCAAGAACAAGAGGAGCTTTAAAACAACCACATCCTGCTCCAATGACAAATTGTTTGCACTTGACCCATGAACATTAGAAATGTTTATGTCATATAATTTTAGTCTTTTTTGTTTTATAAGAAAAAAAGCTCACTTTAATAGAAATATATATATATAGTTAGTTACATCAATATGACCTGTCTATTTCAATATCTTTCTGGTATTAATAGTATAATTTACAGTCTATAAGTCTTTGAAGATAAGGTATGCTAAGATATTTTCCAATTTTTTTTTGCACCTGTTGGTTCTTCAAAATATAGTGTTCTGTAAATAAAGAGCTCAGACAGGTTACTATATTATATTATAACTGCATGTTAGAGCAATCATGCTTTAAAAAAGAAAAAAAAGGCTTATATCTTTTTAAATGGCAAAAACTAAATCTCTACAACCTTACGGCTAGATTACGAGTCTTGCGTTAGCCTTCAAAAGCAGCGTTGAGAGGTCCCAACGCTGCTTTTTAATGCCCGCTGGTATTACGAGTCTGGCAGGTACAGGTGTACCGCTCACTTTTCTTCCGTGACTCGATCTTACCGCAAATCCTCTTACGTCAATTGCGTATCCTATCTTTTTAATGGGACTTGCATAATGCCGGTATTACGAGTCTTGGAAGAAGTGAGCGGTAGACCCTCTCCTGTCCAGACTCCTACCGCATTTAAAAGTCAGTAGTTAAGAGTTTTATGGGCTAACGCTGTAACATAACACTCTTAACTAAAGTGCTAAAAGTACACTAACACCCATAAACTACCTATTAACCCCTAAACCGAGGCCCCCCCCCACATCAGAAACCCTTTAATAAAATTTTTAACCCCTAATCTGCCGACCGAACATCGCCGCCACTTTAATAAATATATTAACCCCTAAACCGCCGCACTCCCGGCTTGCAAACACTAGTTAAATTTTATTAACCCTTAATCTGCCGTCCCTAACATCGACGACACCTATCTACATTTATTAACCCCTAATCTGCCGCCCCAACGTCGCCGCTACTATACTAAATTTATTAACCCCTAAACCTAAGTCTAACCCTAACCCTAACACCCCCCTAACTTAAATATAATTTAAATAAAATTACTACAATTAAATTAATTAATCCTATTTAAAACTAAATACTTACCTGTAAAATAAACCCTAACATAGCTACAATATAACTAATAGTTACATTTGTAGCTAGCTTAGGGTTTATATTTATTTTACAGGCAAGTTTGTATTTATTTTAACTAGGTACAATAGTTGTTAAATAGTTATTAACTATTTAATAGCTACCTAGTTATAATAAGTACAAAATTTACCTGTAAAATAAATCCTAACCTAAATTACAATTACACCTAACACTACACTATCATTAAATTAATTACATAAACTAACTACAATTAACTACAATTAAATAATTTAAACTAAATTATGAAAAACAACAAACACTAAATTACAGAAAATAAAAAAATAATTATTTTTTTTTAAAACTAATTACACCTACTCTAATTCCCCTAATAAAATAAAAAAGCCCCCCAAAATAAAAAAAAATTCCCTTCCCTATACTAAATTACAAATAGCATTGCCCCAAAGTAATCAGCTCTATTACCTGTAAAAACAAACAAACAAACCCCCCCAACATTAAAACCCACCACCCACACACCCAACCCTACTCTAAAAACCACCCAATCCCCCCTTAAAAAAAACCTAACACTACCCCCTTGAAGATCACCCTACCTTGAGACGTCTTCACCCAGCCGGGCACAAGTGGACCTCCAGAGGGGCAGAAGTCTTCATCCGATCCGGGCAGAAGAGGTCCTCCAAGCGGCAGAAGTCTTCATCCAGGCAGCATCTTCTATCTTCATCCATCCGGAGCGGAGCGGGTCCATCATCAATCCAGCCGACGCAGAGCATCCTCTTCAAACGAAGTCCAAGTGAAGAATGAAGGTTCCTTTAAATGACGTCATCCAAGATGGCGTCCCTTGAATTTCGATTGGATGATAGGAATCTATCAGCCAATCGGAATTAAGGTAGGAAAAATCCTATTGGCTGATGCAATCAGCCAATAGGATTGAGGTTGAATTCTATTGGCTGATTGGAACAGCCAATAGAATGTGACCTCAATCCTACTGATGCAATATTAACCACTGACAGCTCCCCAAACAGGCATGGTATTTGAATTTTATGTCAAGACAGGAGGCTTCATATTTTGCATAATTCTTTACTGAAAAACCAAAACAGCAGCAAAGAAAAAACTGACAGGAAAAAAATAATTCACATAGCAACAGAGTATAACCAATCAGCATACAGTATAGCAGTAAAGAGACCAGAACAAACTAAATCCTTCCTCTTTTCTTTGCTGCTACCAAGACAGCAGGTCACGTATTTTTTTCTATATAACTTGTATAGTCTGTTAGCATTTATTTTCTATTATGTTTTATATTCTATTTGTATATAGTAAGCTTTCTATTACCAATTAATACTTCATGGCTTAAAGGTTTTCTCTTAGCCCCTTCAATGGGTCATTCCAGGTTCTATTCCCCTCAGTGCTCATCTAGTTTGAGCTTCCATTTTTATAAGATATAGTTGTACTTGTTATAGATGTTATAATTTTTTGTAAAGTAATTATATAATCTGTAAGTAAATTCCCAAGGTACTAGTGCGATAATTTACTTTTGTTAGGACATTCTGTCTTGCTAAGGAGCAGCCGTTTTCTGTAAAGACTGCTCCGTTTTATATTTTGGCCATTTTCCTTCCTAGGATTTCTGCTTTCTGCCTTCTACGGAGCAGCCGCTTTCAGGCTGCTCCGTTATTCTAGTCACCAGACCGCATATCGGTCTCTCGTGACCTTTCTCTCTGACTCCCTCCTCTCACTGACCGGTGCCGCTGCGGATCGCGCGGACACGCATCTGACCGGTAGCTATTAATAGCTGAGCTGGTCGGGTGTGTGAGCCGCGGCCTGCATCGGCTCCGGTTCGGGGGTGTCGGATTATTTGAGTAAAGTAATCCTGTATGTTTCTTCCTTGAAACATTGACAGAAAATTTCAAATAAAGTTATTAATGAGGCAATACATTTTTCTAACAAAGAAATGTTTTTCTGTATTTTGAAACGGCCGTTTTTCCCCGCCTTTTTTCGTTTTACTTTAATTGCTTTACTCAGATAGTTTTACACCTTAATAAGATAGATTAGCATATTGCTTAATTTGCCTCATACTAATACACTGCTGAAATAGCTCAGTGGTTTAGCAATCAGTTTAGAGACTGAAGGTCCCTGGTTTGAATCCTGACATTGATAATAGAAAATTTATTAATAAAAAATGAGTGACTTTTAAAAACACTAAAATCTACTTGTTTTTTGTATAAACTTCAGAATTAATTTAAAAAAAAAAGAAAAGATTATTACTTTATATGTACTGATTTTTGTGAACTTGCTGTTTAGCTTTGTGGTCTAACACTGTATTTTTGCAGATTGTAGGTCCAGGGTTCAAATCCTGCCTCTTTTATTAAACGTACATTTAAAAAAAAAAATAAATTTTTATTTGTCTTATTACTAATATGTTGGGGTTTGATTTTTATTTAAATTTTTATTTTTTCATTTAGATCTGAACTCATTGTTTCATTGTTTAAAGAATAGAGTCTGCCGACCCTGTCATTGACCCCGCCCCTTCTTCCTCTCAGTCCAAAGAGGATCTTTTAGCCTATATTAATTCAGCCATTGCTTCTGCATTAAAACATAATGTCCCCCCTTCTGAATTTTTTTTAGAACAACCCCAATCCCTTCATTTGGAGGAATCCTCATCCTCTGATTCAGACCCTCCAATATCGCGCAAGCGTCATTGGAAGTCTCATTCTCGCTCTGCTTCACATAAAGGCAAAGCTCTAAAATCGAAAGCCCCTCCCCCGGACGTTTCACATAGGGGTGTCAGAACCTCCTCCCCAGAGGTTAAACGGGGTAAATGAACCCTTTCCCCCCTGGGTGTACAAGGGGGATGCAGAGCTCAGACTCTGAAAATTTTGATATGGAGGACTACATGGAGTCCTTTCCAGGGTTAGATTGGGAGGAGGATCCTCAGTCTGACCTAGAGCTTGATCCAACTCCAGCTCCTCAGGCTGGGGCTCCTCACCCTCGATCTTCCCAAACTATTGAATTAGATGACGAAATGGTTGACCCAGCTGGGAATCCAATCTTTAGCCCTAAACACATTAAACATCCCAGATCATCGGACTGGGCATTAGCTCCTCATCTCTCTCGTTTTTTGCAGAGATCTCTCAGAAAGTCTATCGATCGCGAAGATCGTAATAAGTTACGCGCTGAATGCCGTAGACCTTCCCTCCCTTGTAGGGAATCGGTAACACCTGAGTTTGACGCTAAACTCGCTACCTTTCTAACTAGAAGGGGAAGGGATCCAAGAAAGGGTTTAGACAAGGCTCTCAGAGGAGTTCAGGATAAACTCCTGGACACTTCGGGGCCTTTGGCCCAGATTTTACATCTTTCCAATGAAGCTCTTTTGTCTGGCTCTCCTTTGGATCCTTTCGCCATTCGAGAATGGGCTTTTCAAGCTTTTTGCTTCCTTGGCAACGCCAACGTAGCCATTTCTACTGAACGCAGAAGATTTGCCCTTTTGAGAATTAATCCTAGATTGGCTGTTCTCGCTATCGAGGAAGCAGGCTCTTCAGCTAAGGGTCTTCTCTTCAGAGAACCCTTTTTGAATATCATGAGGCATTATGTTTCCACCTTTACCTCTATTGATAGGATTCAAGCCTCTCTGAGAAGAGTTTTCAATCCCTCCAATCGGGTTTGGGGCAGGGCCGGCAGATTCAGGGGTCGTCTGCCCGGCCGTCAACATTTCATGGTTCAGCAACGCCAAGCAGTCGCTTTCCAACAGTACCCCTCCTATCCTCAGAGAACTCTCTTCCCACCAAGATCTTGAGCTGTCAGGACCAGATCAGCCCTGCCTAGACCCACCTTACCTCCAGGCCCTCCCGCTACCCAGAGTGAGTACTCCTCCTTTGTTCCTGACTTCTTTCCCCTTATCTCCCTTTGCAGGCAGACTGTCCCTTTTTTCCCCATATGTGGGATCTAATTTCTCAGGATCCTTGGATTGCTCAGACAGTGAGAGGCTTCAAGCTGGAATTCATTTGCCCTCCCTTCCAGAGGGGTCACCCAAGAATCTTTCAAAATCAAATATGTACCTTATTGGTTCAGAAGTTCAATCTCTCTGGCTCAAAGGCGCTATAGAGGAGGTTTCAAACACAGAGGAGGGGTTTCTAAGCAACCTCTTTCTAGTAAAAAAGAAGACGGGTGGTTTTCGCCCTGTCATCAACCTCCGGGACTTAAATTTCTTTGTGGTTTACCGCCATTTCAAGATGGAAGGCATCCACATGCTCAGGGACCTTCTCCGTCTGGGAGATTGGGTCGTCCGCCTAGACTTGACAGATGCCTACCTTACGGTCCCAGACCATCAGAAATTCCTCAGGTTCCTCTGGGACGACAGGATATGGCAATTTACTTGCCTGCCTTTCGGCCTCAGTTTGGCTCCTTGGTGTTTCACCAAACTTCTAAAACCCGTCATCGCAATCCTCAGAGGCAAAGGTATTCGCCTTATCATTTACCTGGATGACATTCTCCTCATGGCAGAGGATCGTTCTTCCCTCCTTTGTCACTTACACACAACCTCCTCCCTTCTTCAAGGGCTAGGATTTGTTATCAATTCAGAGAAGTCGGCTTTGATCCCCTCTCAACAAGTAGAATTCCTAGGTTTTCTCATAGACTCCACCTCAGGTCTGCTCCTTCTACCCCAGGAGAAGATCGACAAGATCAAATTGGAAATTCGAGAGGTGCTGGCGTCCCCCATGATATCTATCCGCCAGCTTTCCAGAATCATCGGGCTCCTCGCCTCCTCCATTCAGGCAATTTTCCCTGCCCCTCTGCATTACCGAGCAATGCAGAGGCTGAAGATTCAATCTTTCAGGGAATGCCGTTCTTATCATCACTCAGATGATTTGTTTGAATGAGGAGGTCCGTGCAGAGATGTCCTGGTGGCTCCTTCACATGGAATCCTGGAACGGCAAGGCTATCTTTGGATCCTCGCGAGACTTTGTGCTCTCCTCAGATGCCAGCCTTCTGGGTTGGGGGGCGTCTTTTGAATCCGCAGGGACGGGGGGATCTTGGTCCCCTCTGGAACAGTCGTTACACATCAGTTGTCTAGAGCTTTTGGCGGGCTCTTTTGCCATTCGCTCTTTCTCCAAACAATTTACGAATTGCTGCATTCTCCTCCGTATGGACAACATATCTGCGGTTCAATACATCAATCGCTTAGGAGGTATGAAATCCAAGATGCTATCAGATCTTGACTCAGAATTGTTCAGGTTCTGTGCCTCACGCAACATTTCCCTCCGGGCTCAGTATATTCCTGGAGTTTCGAATTCTGTCGCAGACTGGTTTTCTCATTTTTGGAGAGACTCCAGCGATTGGTGACTTCTTCGCCCCGTTTTTCTGAAAATTCAGAGGAAATTCGGTCCCTTTTCTGTGGACCTTTTTTCTTCCAGGATCAATCATCAGTTGCCTCGTTATTTCAGCTGGCTTCCAGATCCGGGGAGCGAGGCCTCGGATGCTTTTCTGCAGAGCTGGCCTCAATCCGGAGCTTACGCTTTCCCTCCCTTCTCGCTCATAACGAGAACCCTCTGGACGGTCAGGAGATTCAAATGCTCTCTGACAATAATTACCCCCTTTTGGCCGATGCAGCCCTGGTTCCCACTTCTTCTGGAGATGGCGGTTTCCCCCCTCTTCTTCTTCCCAATCAGCTAGACATTCTTGCGGACCCTCAGGGAGGACCTCATCCCCTGATTCTCCAGGATCGCCGTTCTCTGCTAGCTTGGCAGATTTCAGGGGATCCTGGTCTTCCGAAGGCCTTTCAAGAGACGCTCAACTTCTCCTTCGAGAATCTTGGGCCCCTGGCACCAGGAAATGTTACCCTTCAGCCTGGATGTCATGGGTTAGTTGGTGTTCTCGCAGGCAGGTTGATCCCTTTTCAGCTCCTGTAGTTTTTATTGTAAATTATCTTTCTGAACTTTTTTCTCTTGGGAAAGCTTACCGCTCCATTAATGTTGTCCGCTCTGCAATTTCAGCGGGTCATTTTCCGGTTGATGGTAATCCGGTGGGAAGGCATCCCCTAGTTTTCCGGATTTTAAAAGCCATTCGACTGAAGATTCCCCCTTCTGCTCGATACTCTCACCTTTTAGATGTTTCCATCATGCTGTCCTTTCTTAGGAATTGACCTACCAATGCAGAACTTTCCCTTAAACAGTTGTCAGCCAAATTGGCTATGTTACTCTGCTTGGTTTACTTCCGCAGGATTTCAGATATCCGTGCACTTGATGTAGAAGGCATTTCCTTTTCCCCTGAGGGCGTTACCTTTTCCATCTCTAAACGCACAAAATCCATGTCATCTTCCATCTTCTACCCATATTTCCCTGATGATCCTCAACTCTGTGTGGCTCTCTGTTTGAAATCTTATCTTTCTAGGACGTTTTCTTCCCGGTCTTCTTCTGGGGGTCAATTGTTAATCTCCTTTGCTCCCCCTTTTCGCCCCATCTCTTCCCCCACTTTAATAACAAACATATCCCTAGAGGACTACGCATCAGAAAGTTCCCCTCCTTCAGAGTAATTGATAATGATTTCATGATGAAATGGAACATTATATTGGATACATGCTCATTTGCCTTAATAGATCTACTAATAAAACAGAAACAGAAACAAAGAGTGGATCTTTTAGTTGAAATTAAAGATATACAAGAAAAATTAAAAACAATTCAAAAAGACCCTGATTTCAAACTGTATGACAAACAATTTGAAAAAAATATGCAAATTTTTCGTCAGGAGCTTTGGGAATATAAGTCCAGGAAAATTCTTAGGGACAAACATGACTATGACCACCATTCTGTTTATAGATGGGACTCAAATGAAGGTGGGGATCCTAAAAAGAGAAAGAGGTGGTACAAAAATAAGAGGAATAACTCTAAAAAACAAGTCAGTTTTTCTGATAATGACACTGAATATGAAATCCTCTGATGGGGAGAATTATATTGAGGAGACCATCCCCACAGTCTTACAAATTCCACAAGAAATGCCATCCACCAGTATTTAAAAAAACGAACAGCGAGAGACTTTGCCAGCAGTAAAAAAGAAAACATACATAGAGGCAAAAGGGGGAAAGGCAAAAAAACAAACTGTGGACAAGGTGGGGGAAGGGAGAACAGAAGAAACTCTAAAGAAACAACAGACTCCCTATCAAACGAGAGCAGGGAATCGGTAGAAGAAATATGCTTAGGAGAAAATAATGTTTTGAATTTGTCTAGTATGCAACTAACTACATTAGAACTAAAAGTGTTGTCCAAAGGTTTGAATTTTGTGCCCTCTCAGCATTTCAATTTGTTTAACACCATTGTGGATATTAACAAATTTGTGCGCAAATTAATGTTGCGCAAACACTTTGGTAATGCTGAGAGGCCACAAGATGAAACCAATAATTTGATGAGTAATTCATCAGAGGGAATTGTCAATCAAGATAACCTGACATTTTCTGACATTTGCTGTGTCACTGATTTACAGGAACTTTTGGATGAAGATATAGTTGACACTGAAGGTTTGATAACTGAAAAAAATGTTAACTTAAGTAAATTCAAGAAAAAAAAAGTGAATTTTACCCTGTACACTCTAGATCTAATGCTGTAGAGATTTTTCAGAAAGTAGTTGAGGACAAACTTAGGACATTAAGCAGTACACCTAAACAGAGTAAAATGAACTTGTCCTTTAAAGAAAGAGCTGCCCTAGACAAACTAAATCAGAATGAGTCTATCATCATAAGGCCCTCCGACAAGGGAGGAAATGTAGTGGTCCTAGATAAGGTTAACTACTTAAAAGAAGCCAATAGCCAGCTACAGGATAGGGAAGTATATATAAAACTGAAAGACAATCCCACTGTAAAGTTCAGAAAAGAATTGGTTGAACTAGTTTCATATGCTAGGTTTAACAACATCATTACAGAGGCTACTAAAGACAGTTTAGTCCCTGAACATCCAGTTATCCCTATCTATCACTATCTGCCAAAAATCCATAAGGACATTATTAACCCTCCTGGACGTCCTATAATAGCCGGCATTAATTCTTTAAACGAACCCCTTTCAGATTTGATTGATAATTTTCTTCAACCAATTGTTAAGGCATTGCCTAGCTTCATACAGGACACTAGCTCTTTAAATTTAAATCTCGAGACTGTGGAATGGAAATCTAATTATAGATTCTTGGTGCTGGATGTGACATCCCTATACACCTCAATTACACATGTCAAAGGCTTACATGCGATAGATTACTTTTTAAACAACAAAAGTAACTTTAACCCTTCGACTAAACAGTTTCTGTTAAACTCCATTGAATATCTTCTGACTGACAATTTCTTTATGTTCGATGGGGGTTTCTATCTCCAGGGACGTGGAACTGCTATGGGGGCCAAATTTGCCCCCTGTTACGCCAATCTCTTTATGGGATGGTGGGAGCTTTTCCACGTCTTTGGAGATAGGAACCCCTATCGACATAACAGTGTTTTTCGCCAGATATATTGATGATCTGATACTAATTTTGGACTGTGCGGATAGCACAGTAGATGATTTTTGTACTTATCTTAATGACAATGACCATAACATCAAATTGGTGGGTGAACATAGCAATGACAGAATTAACTTTTTGGATATAACCATTATTGGTAATACTGATACAGGGGTAATAGAGACTGATCTATACAGAAAGGTAACAGCAGGAAATACTATCCTTGATTTTAATTCTTGTCACCCTAGACACACGTTACAAGGGATCCCTAAAGGCCAATACATTAGGGCTAAAAGAAACTGTACAAATGAAAGTAAGTACAAGAAACAAGCTGACATTATCACTCAGAGATTAAAAGAAAGAGGATATAATGAAACTACCCTAGACAAAGCTCGTAAAGAGGTAGATATCATACCGAGGGCCAAACTATTGCAATATAAAAACAAAAATAAAGGTCATCTGGAGATAGGCAAACCTAAGTTTATTACGACTTATAGCCTTGAATACAATAAAATCTGTGAAATAATAAGAGAATCCTTACCGATTCTACACACTGACCCAATCCTTAAAGGGATAGTCAGTGAAGGTTGCCAATTTATCTCCAAAAGAGGAAAAACCTTGGGCAATTATGTTTCACCATCTGATCTACCTAGATCAAAACAGAATTGCTGGCTTAAACAAAAAAAGGATTTCTTTAAATGTAGACACAGAGTATGTAAAACATGTGAATCTGTGAATGAAGGTGAATTTTTTACCTCTTCTAAAACTGGAAAAGTACATCAGATCAAGTTTTACATAACATGTGCTACTACACATATTATTTACCTTTTGACATGCGGAGGGTGTTCAAAACAGTATGTGGGGAGGTCCAAAAGACCCCTAAAAGAACGGTTCCTTGTACATGTGCATTCCATAAAGGATCCAGACTCTGACACCCCTATTGCAAGACATTTTAAAACATTCCATAATTCTGATGCGTCACTTTTATCCTTGCAAGGTATTGACCATGTTCCACGATGGAGAAGAGGAGGCAATAGACAAAATAAACTTAACTTAAGAGAGGTGTATTGGATATTTACTTTAAATACGTCTATGCCCCATGGTCTAAACCTAAGGAGAGATATAGATCTTTGTGTATAGGGATTTGTATATATATGATTCATTCTATTTATACAGTTTTGATAGGTATACTGCAGTATTACTTGTCTGGATTAAATTAGGATATTAGTTAAGATTAAGAAGTTCTGCTATTTCATGAATTAAATCCTTTTTTAATATTACAGTACTTTATAAATTACAGTATAATTACCATTTTAAGTATCAGAAATGTCTATCAATTCTACTGTTATCCTATACTATTCAGTGAGAAGTGCATTTATATTTACATAAGTTATACACACTGCATGAGGGAGATAACTACTTTTAAATTTCTAAATGTGAGTATGTGTTATGTGTCTTTAAATTCAGTCACAGCTGTAGCCTATTTAAGCGGAAGGCAGCTGCTGCTCCTTTAAGCAGTGAACAAGTGCTTGGTAAGCACGAAACATGTCTGCTGCATGAGGAGCGCAGCTTCTCTCCCTCTTGTTGTGTTTTATACTGGTCAGTTTGTGCTGTTGCTTTGATGGACTGAACCGTTTGCTGTTTTTATATACCTGCTAATAAAGATTGGATATTTTTATACTTGCCAGTTTCTGGGACATCATTCTGTATTTTGGATTACCTGCTTCTTAGCGTATGGGATGGATGCGCTGCAGTTCCATTGCCGGCTTCTGTGACTTGACGTCATCCCCACTCTCCTGTGTGCCGTAACCCGGAAGTACTGCCTTATGTGGTGAGGGAGGAAAGAGCGCACTGCTGGTTTGATTGTTTGCTTGTCTTCCCCCACTTTAGCCAGAAGGGTGCGTTGGCTCATGTCCTCCGCAGGTATTGATCTTTCGTTTGGAGCTCATTCCGTTCGTGGTGCAGCTGCATCCAAGGCTCTTTTAGCGAGCAGTAATCTTCAAGATATCCTCAGAGCCGCAGATTGGTCTTCTTCATCCACCTTTTCTCGTTTTTATTTTAAACCCATTCTCCACGCTGTTGAGTCATTACTTTTATTGCGTTAAAATTGCAAAATATGAAGCCTCCTGTCTTGACATAAAATTCAGATTATTATAACCTTGGTGACTAAATAATCTTGATTTTATTAAAGACAGGAGGTGAATATTTTCCCACACCTTTTCTTCTGCCTCTCCCGGTGTAGGTTTTAAAAAAAAAAAAAAAAATTCTTGAATAAGGATATTTAATGTTATGTATGTTCATGGTTATGTTTATTCTTTGATTCTGTACCTAAGAGAACAAATATTATTGTCATTTTATTTCTTTTTACAGTTTAATCCTATGGACGAGATTTTTTCTGGCATCTTTCAAAGCTCGACTAGGATCTTCCTCAAGCTTCAAATTCCTTTCTGCACAGGATGTTGTTGGTGTTCGTTCTTCTGTAGTCTTTCAGGAGATTCACCAAAGAAAAGAGGAAGGACTTAGTTTGTTCTGGTCTCTTTACTGCTATACTGTATGCTGATTGGTCATACTCTGTTGCTATGTGAATTATTTTCTTCCTGTCAGTTTTTTCTTTGCTGCTGTTTTGGTTTTTCAGTAAAGAATTATGCAAAATATTCGCCTCCTGTCTGTAATAAAATCAAGATTATTTAGTCACCAAGGTTATAATAATCTGAATTGTGATCCTATAATAACAAATATATATGTGCATGCCTCTGGAACAGTAATAAACTTTTCTAGAAGCAATTTTTGCAAATGGAAGTATAATGCAACAAAGATATTTAAAATTGAAATGCCCCCATCACACCATATATTTTCCCTTGTTATATTCCAGGCTCTGATGAAAACAAGATTATGAGTTCAAATCAACATGGATTTATAATATGATAAATAAATCATGTCAAACTAATCTAATTAGATTCTATGAGGAAGTAAGTAAGGATATAGGTAAAGGTGAATTGGATTTTACAAAGGCTATTTACTATACAGTGCCACAAGAGAGATTATGGTACTGAATAGAGGGACTGATAATAGCTAATAATATTAGTTCATGGATAAATAACTGAATAAAAGACAGGGAGCTGTTACTAGTGGTGTTCCTCAGGGTTCAGTTCTGGGGCCTGTTTTGTTTAACATATTTATCTGTAATATCAGCAAAGGGCTACAGGGGAAGGTATGTCTGTTTGCAGATGATACAAAAATTTGTAACAGAGTGGATGTTCCAGGGGGGTAGACAAAATGAGTGATATACAACAATTGGAGGATTGGACAAATGACTGGGATCTAAAGCTTAACACAGTTTACAAGTGTAAAATAATGCATTTAGGGAACAAAAAATAAAAAGGTTAATTATAGACTCTATGACACTTTACTGACTGTTACAAACAGGGGCGGTTCTACACAGGGGCCCGCAGGGGCCAGTGCCCCTGTAAAAATGTGGGGGCAGGGCATCTTACAGCTGCAGTCTGCAGACAAGAGTATCAGAAGTGTCACTGGTTTGTTTTGCAGAAGTTCTATGTAGCCTGTACACTGCCAGAACAGAAGAGATGTAAGTCTGCCCTCTCACCTCCACAACTCTATAATGACTGCTGGAGTGGTTTTCCTTATTTTTCTAATGTATGTAAATAATTATTTGACACAATTTTCATTGAATGTGCTATCTGAATATTCATTGAATGTGCTATATGTAGCACTAGTTAAGTGCATAGTCTTCTTTTTTTTATTTTATTTTTTTCTACTCAGTGTGTGTATGTAAGTGTATGTATATGTGTATGTGTGTGTGTGTATATGTGTGTATATATATATATATATATGTGTGTGTGTGTGTTTATGTGTATGGATTTGTGTGTGTATGTATGTCTGTCTGTGTGTGTGTGTATGTATGTGTATATATGTATGTGTGTGTATATGTGTTTGTGCATGTATTTATGTGCGTGTACGTGTGTATATATATATATATATATATATATGTGTATGGATGTGTGTATATGTGTGTGTGTGTGCATATATGTGTATGTATGGTGTGTGTGTGTGTATGTATATATATATATATATATATATATATATATAAAACATAATTTATGTAAGAACTTACCTGATAAATTCATTTCTTTCATATTGGCAAGAGTCCATGAGCTAGTGACATATGGGATATACAATCCTACCAGGAGGGGCAAAGTTTCCCAAACCTCAAAATGCTTGTAAATACACCCCTCACCACACCCACAATTCAGTTTAACGAATAGCCAAGCAGTGGGGTGATAAAGAAAGGAGTAGAAAGCATCAACAAAGGAAATTTGGAAATAATTGTGCTTTATACAAAAAATCATAACCACCATAAAAAGGGTGGGCCTCATGGACTCTTGCCAATATGAAAGAAATGAATTTATCAGGTAAGTTCTTACATAAATTATGTTTTCTTTCATGTAATTGGCAAGAGTCCATGAGCTAGTGACATATGGGATATCAATACCCAAGATGTGGAGTCTTCCACTCAAGAGTCACTAGAGAGGGAGGGAATAAAACAAAAACAGCCATATTCCGCTGAGAAAATAATCCACAACCCAAAAATAAGTTTATTTTCACTTTTGAAAGAAAAAAACTTAAATTAAAAAGCAGAAGAATCAAACTGAAACAGCTGCCTGAAGAACTTTTCTACCAAAAACTGCTTCCGAAGAAGCAAATACATCAAAATGGTAGAATTTAGTAAATGTATGCAAAGAGGACCAAGTGGCTGCTTTGCAAATCTGATCAACTGAAGCCTCATTCTTAAAAGCCCACACAAAGTGGAGACTGATCTAGTAGAATGAGCTGTAATTCTCTGAGGCGGGGTTTGACCCGACTCCAAATAAGCTTGATGAATCAAAAGTTTCAACCAAGAAGCCAAGGAAATAGCAGAAGCTTTCTGACCTTTCCTAGGACCAGAAAATAAAACAAATAGACTAGAAGTCTTCCTGAAATTTTTAGTAGCTTCCACATAATATTTCAAAGCTCTTACCACATCCAAAGAATGTAAGGATCTCTCCAAAAAACTCTTAGGATTAGGACATAAAGAAGGGACAACAATTTTTCTACTAATGTTGTTAGAATTCACAACCTTAGGTAAGAATTGAAAAGAAGTCCGCAAAACTGCCTTATCCTGATGAAAAATCAGAAAAGGAGACTCACAAGAAAGAGCAGATAGCTCAGAAACTCTTCTAGCAGAAGAGATAGCCAAAAGGAACAACACTTTCCAAGAAAGTAGTTTAATGTCCAAAGAATGCATAGATTCAAATGGAGGAGCCTGTAAAGCCCTCAGAACTAAATTAAGACTACAAGGAGGAGAAATTGACTTAATGACAGGCTTAATACGAACTAAAGCCTGTACAAAACAGTGTATATCAGGAAGTATAGCAATCTTTCTGTGAAATAAAACAGAAAGAGCGGAGATTTGTCCTTTCAAGGAACTTGCAGACAAACCTTTATCCAAACCATCCTGAAGAAACTGCAAAATTCTAGGAATTCTAAAAGAATGCCATGAGAATTTATGAGAAGAACACCATGAAATGTAAGTCTTCCAAACTCTATAATAAATCTTTCTAGAGACAGATTTACGAGCTTGTAACATAGTATTAATCACTGAATCAGAGAAACCTCTATGACTTAGAACTAAGCGTTCAATTTCCATACCTTCAAATTTAATGATTTGAGATCCTGATGGAAAAACGGACCTTGAGATAGTAGGTCCGGCCGTAACGGAAGTGGCCAATGCGGGCAACTGGACATCCGAACCAGATCCGCATACCACAACCTGTGTGGCCATGCTGGAGCCACCAGCAACACAAAAGACTGTTCAATGATAATTTTGGAAATCACTCTTGGAAGGAGAACTAGAGGCGGGAAGATGTAAACAGGTTGATAACACCAAGGAAGTGTCAGCGCATCCACTGCTTTCGCCTGAACATCACTGGACCTGGACAGGTATCTGGGAAGTTTCTTGTTTAGATGAGAGGCAATGAGATCTATCTCTGGAAGCCCCCACATCTGAACAATCTGAGAAAACACATCTGGATGGAGAGACCACTCCCCTGGATGTAAAGTCTGGCGGCTGAGATAATCCGCCTCCCAATTGTCTACACCTGGGATATGCACCGCAGAGATTAGACAGGAGCTGGATTCCGCCCAAGCAAGTATCCGAGATACTTCTTTCATAGCTTGGGGACTGTGAGTCCCACCCTGATGATTGACATAAGCCACAGTTGTGATATTGTCTGTCTGAAAACAAATGAACGGTTCTCTCTTTAGTAGAGGCCAGAACTGAAGAGCCCTGAGAATTGCACGGAGTTCTAAAATATTTATTGGTAATCTCGCCTCTTGAGATTTCCAAACCCCTTGTGCTGTCAGAGACCCCCAAACAGCTCCCCAACCTGAAAGACTCGCATCTGTTGTGATCACAGTCCAGGTTGGGCGAACAAAAGAAGCCCCTTGAACCAAACGATGGTGATCTATCCACCATGTCAGAGAGTGTCGTACATTGGGATTCAAGGATATTAATTGTGTTATCTTTGTATAATCCCTGCACCATTGATTCAGCATACAAAGCTGTAGAGGTCTCATGTGAAAAAGAGCAAAGGGGATTGCGTCCGATGCTGCAGTCATGAGACCTAAAACTTCCATGCACATAGCCACTGAAGGGAATGACTGAGACTGAAGGAGCCGACATGCTGCGACCAATTTTAAACGTCTCTTGTCTGTTAGAGATAGAGTCATGGACACTGAATCTATCTGGAAGCCTAAAAAGGTGACCCTTGTCTGGTAAATTGATCCTCCAACCATGTTTCCGAAGAAACAACTCTAGTTGATTTGTGTGAGATTCTGCAGTATGTAAAGACTGAGCTAGTACCAAGATATCGTCCAAATAAGGAAACACCGCAATACCCTGTTCTCTTATTACAGATAGTAGGGCACCCAGAACCTTTGAAAAGATTCTTGGAGCTGTTGCTAGGCCAAATGGAAGAGCAACAAATTGGTAATGCTTGTCTAGAAAAGAGAATCTCAGAAACTGATAGTGTTCTGGATGAATCGGAATATGAAGGTATGCATCCTGCAAGTCTATTGTGGACATATAATGTCCTTGCTGAACAAAAGGCAGAATAGTCCTTATAGTCACCATCTTGAAAGTTGGTACTCTTACATAACGATTCAAAATTTTCAGATCCAGAACTGGTCTGAACAAATTTTCTTTCTTTGGTACAATGAATAGGTTTGAATAAAACCCCAAACCTTGTTCCTGAGGAGGAACTGGCATGATTACCCCTGAAGACTCCAGGTCTGAAACACACTTCAGAAAAGCCTGAGCTTTTACTGGATTTACAGGAATGTGAGAGAGAAAAAATCTTCTCACAGGAGGTCTTACTTTGAATCCTATTTGATACCCTTGAGAGACAATGCTCTGAATCCAATGATTTTGGACAGATTTTATCCAAAAATCCTTGAAAAACCTTAATCTGCCCCCTACCAGCTGAGCTGGAATGAGGGCCGCACCTTCATGCGGACTTAGGGGCAGACTTTGGTTTCCTAAATGGCTTGGATTTATTCCAATTTGAGGAAGGCTTCCAACTGGAAGCAGATTCCTTGGGAGGAGGATTGAGTTTTTGCTCCTTATTCTGACGAAAGGAACAAAAACAGTTAGAAGCCTTAGATTTACCCTTAGGTTTTTTATCCTGGGGCAAAAAAACTCCTTTTCCTCCAGTGATAGTTGAAATAATAGAATCCAACTGAGAACCAAATAAATTATTACCTTGGAAAGAAAGAGATAGCAATCTAGATTTAGATGTCATATCAGCATTCCAAGATTTAAGCCACAAAGCTCTTCTAGCTAATACAGCTAAAGACATGGATCTAATATCAATTTTGATAATATCAAAAATGGCATCACAAATAAAATGATTAGCATGTTGCAGTAAGCGAACAATGCTAGATATGTCAGAATCCAATTCATGTTGCGCTAAATTTTCCAACCAGAAAGTTGATGCAGCCGCAACATCACCTAAAGAAATAGCAGGTCTGAGAAGATGACCTGAATATAAATAGGCCTTCCTTAGATAAGATTCAAGCTTCCTATATAAAGGATCCTTAAAGGAAGTGCTATCTTCCATAGGAATAGTGGTACGTTTAGCAAGAGTAGAAATAGCCCCATCAACTTTGGGGATCTTTTCCCAAAACTCTATAGATTTTGCTGGTAAAGGATACAATCTCTTAAACCTTGAAGAAGGAATAAAGGAAGTACCTGGCTTATTCCATTCCCTAGAAATCATATCAGAAATAGCCTCAGGAATGGGAAAAACACCTGGGGAAACCACAGGAGGTTTAAAAACAGCATTTAAACGTTTATTAGACTGAACGTTAATAGGACTGGTTACCTCAATACCCAAAGTAATTAACACTTCTTTTAATAAAGAACGCATATACTCTATTTTAAATAAATAAGTAGATTTGTCAGTGTCAATATCTGAGGAAGGATCTTCTGTTTCAGATAGATCCTCAGCAGAAGAGGATGAATTATTATGTTGTTGGTCATTTTAAATTTCATCAGCTAAATGAGAAGTTTTAAAAGACCTTTTACATTTATTAGAAGGTGGAAATGCAGACAAAGCCTTCATAATAGATTCAGAAACAAATTCTTTAAAATTTACAGGTATATCATGCACATTAGAAGTTGAAGGAACTGCAACTGGCAATGTACTATTACTGATAGAAACACTATCTGCATGTAAAAGTTTATCATGACAACTATTACAAATGACATTCGGTGGAATAATTTCTACAATTTTACAACAAATGCACTTAGCTTTGGTAGAACCGATGTCAGGTAGCAATGTTCCAGCAGAAACTTCAGAGACAGGATCAGATTGGGACATCTTGCTCAATGTAAAAGAAAAAACAACATATAAAGCAAAATTATCTATTTCCTTAAATGACAGTTTCAGGAATGGGAAAAAATGCAAAAGCATAGGCCTCTTGATAGAGAAGAAAGCAGGAGGCAAACATGAATGGGGTATTGAAATAATGAATAAAAATTTGACCGGAGATGACACACTTGCGTCACTAATGACGCCGCCGTGTGAAAGGTCTCGGCGTCACGTATGACGCCGGAAATGACGAAGTTGCGTCATAAACGTATTTTTTTGCGCCAAAAAAAGTTTGCGCCAAAAATTACGCAATAAAGTCTAGCATTTGACGCACCCGCGGGCCTAACACCCGCAATTGCAAAAAGTAGTCAAATTGAAAAAAAGACTAAACCCCAGGTAAGAAATAAAATTCTTAAAGTGTTTACATTCCCAAATATGAAACTGACAGTCTGCAGAAGGAAATACATGAACCTGACTCATGGCAAATATAAGTACAATACATACATTTAGAACTTTATATAATTGCATAAAGTGCCAAACCATAGCTGAGAGTGTCTTAAGTAATAAAAACAAACTTACCCAAAGACACCCATCCACACATAGCAGATAGCCAAACCAGTACTAAAACAGTTATTAGTAGAGGTAATGGTAAATTGAGAGTATATCGTCGATCTGAAAAGGGAGGTAGGAGATGAATCTCTACGACCGATAACAGAGAACCTATGAAATAGACCCCCGTTAGGGAAATCATCATATTCAAATAAGTGATACTCCTTTCACGTCCCTCTGACATTCGCTGTACTCTGAGAGGAATCGGGCTTCAACAATGCTGAGAAGCGCATATCAACGTAGAAATCTTAGCACAAACTTACTTCACCACCTCCATAGGAGGCAAAGTTTGTAAAACTGAATTGTGGGTGTGGTGAGGGGTGTATTTATATGCATTTTGAGGTTTGGGAAACTTTGCCCCTCCTGGTAGGATTGTATATCCCATATGTCACTAGCTCATGGACTCTTGCCAATTACATGAAAGAAATATATATATATATGTGTGTGTGAATGGACGTGTGTGTATGTATGTATGTGTATATATATATATATATACATATACACACACACACACACATATATATATATATATACACACACAAATTATAAATATATATACATTTATACACACACACACATATATATATATATATATATATATATATATATATATATATATATATATATATATATATATATATATATATAATTTGTTTCCGTTTTCTAATGTGCCCCCCTGATTAAACACTGGCCCCACCTTGGCCCCCCCAGTAAAATCTGTCTAGAACCACTTACAAATGAGGAACAGGACTTGGGAATTATTATTTCAGATGATTTAAAACTTAGTAAACAATGTAGTAATGCAGCGAGTAAGGCCAGCAGAATGTTTGGATGTATTGGTAGAGGTATTTGCAGCAGAAATAGTAAGGTTCTTATACCACTTTATAGATCATTAGTTAGGCCTCATCTTGAGTATTGTGTGCAGTTCTGGAGGCCATATCTTCAGAAGGATATTAACAAAACTTGAATCTGTGCAAAGGAGGGCTACCAAAATGGTACATGGTCTAAAAAATAAAAATTACAAGGATAGGCTCAATTACCTAATAGCTTAGAGGAGAGAAGGGGAAGAGGTGATATGATGGCAACATTCAAATACGTTAAAGGGCTTAGTAAAACTGAGGCTTTGGGTATTTTACAAAAAATTGAAAATTCAAGAACAAGAGGTCATGATCTCAAGCTGAAGGGTAGTAGATTCAGAAATAATTTGAGGAAGCACTTTTTTACAGTAAGAGTGATTGATTTATGGAATAAACTTCCTCAAGAGGTAGTAATGACAAACACTGTGGGTGACTTAAAAAATGCCTGGGACAAGCATAAGGCTATCCTACGAACTAGATAAGTTTATACTTTTAGGTAATATCAGGCAGACTTGCTGGGCCTATGGCTCTTATCCTTCTGTCAATATCTATGTTTCTATGTAAGCTGTGGTAGTAAATGGATCATACTCAGATTGTACAAAAGGTAGTTAGTACTGGGTCCTGTTCTTTTTAATATTTTTATAAATTACTTAGAGGATTAATAAGCAACATCTTTATTTTTGCAGATGATACAAAATCATGTAAGTGATTAGGTCAGAAAGGGTGTAACTGCTCTGCAAGGCAATTTATAAAAATTGTAAAAAACAAAAAACCCCTGGTAAATGGCAAATGAGATTTAATACTGGGAAATGTAAGGTTTTACATTTTGGAATTTTAAGATGAAGGCTACTTATTATTTAAATAGGAAAAGGATTTAGGTTTAGAGATAATAAACTAAACATGAGAGTACAAAGTAAGGCAGACCTCACCTTCAGTAAGGAGCGCAGTTCTGGGGACTAATTTTTAAAAAAGGACATTGCATAATTAGATAATGTTCAGAGAAGGGCCACAAAACTAATAAGGGAAATAGAGGATTTAAACTATGAGGAGCGGTTAGCCAAATTGGGTCTGTGTACGCTAGAAAAAATATATATTCAAAAAAATATATATTCAAGCCCCATTTACAGAGTTGGCAAAATTACTATTTATTCCAAGGCATTTGTTTGTGACAATAGTTTAAGGCTAGATAAAAAGGGATTTAGGGCAAAAAAAACAACATAATTTATGTAAGAACTGATAAATTCATTTCTTCATAGTGGCAAGAGTCCATGAGCTAGTGACGTATGGGATATACATTCCTACCAGGAGGGGGCAAAGTTTCGCAAACCTCAAATGCCTATAAATACACCTCCCAACACACTCATACCTCAGTTTAATGTATAGCCAAGTTAGTGAGGTGTAAAAGGAGTAAAAAACGTAAAAAAGAGGAAAAGGATAAAGTGCTTTATAAATTAAAAAAAATCACAACCCCCCAAAAATTGGGTGGGTCTCATGGACTCTTGCCACTATGAAAGAAATTAATTTATCAGGTAAGTTCTTACATAAATTATGCTTTCTTTCATGTAAGTGGCAAGAGTCCATGAGCTAGTGACGTATGGGATAGAATACCCAAGATGTGGAAGTCCATGAGTCACTAGAGAGGGAGGGATAAAATAAAAACAGCTATTTTCGCTGAGAAATTAAATTTAAAAAATAATTACGTTTTCTTAAAAAGTTAAAAAATACTCAAATAATAGACACTAGAATCAAACTGAGACAGCTGCCTGAAGAACCTTTCTACCAAAGGCTGCTTCCCGAAGAAGCTAACACATCAAAATGATAAATGTATGCAAAGAAGACCAAGTTGCTTCTCTGCAAATTTGTTCAACTGAAGCTTCATTCTTGAATTCACAACCAAGCAAAAATGTAAACAAAGTACGCAAAAACAGCTTTCTCTTGATGAAAAATCAGATAAGGGGACTCGCAAGAGAGAGCAGATAATTCAGAAACTCTTTTAGCAGAAGAGATAGCCAAAAGAAATAAAAAACTTTCCAAGAAAGTAGTTTAATATCCAAAGAATGCATAGGCTCAAAAAGAGGAGCCTGCAAAATCTTTAAAACCAAATTGAGACTCCAAGGAGGAGAAATTGATTTAATAACAGGCTTGATACTAATCAAAGCCTGAACAAAACAGCAAATATCAGGAAATTTAGCAATCTTTCTATGAAATAAGACAGATTTTTTCTTTCAAAGTATTTGCAGACAAACCTTTATCCAAACCATCCTGAAGAAACTGTAAAATCCTAGGAATTCTAAATGAATGCCAAATAATCATGAGTGGAACACCATGAAATATAGGTTTTCCAAACCCTATGATAAATCTTCCTTGAAACAGACTTATGAGCCTGTATCATAGCGTTAATTACTGAGTCAGAGAAACCTCTATGACTAAGAACTAAGCGTTCAAATTCCATGCCTTCAAATTTAGAAATTTGAGATCCTAATGGAAAACTGGGCCTTGAGACAGAAGGTCTGGTCTTATAGGAAGTGACCAAGGCTGGCAACTGGACATTTGGACAAGATCCGCATACCAGAACCTGTGAGGCCATGCTGATGCTATCAGAAACATATAAGATTGTTCCATTATGATGTTTGAGATCACTCCCAGAAGTTAAAAAATGTAAGCAGGTTGGTAAAACCATGGAACTGCTAGAGCATTCATCAATTCCGCCTAAGAATCCTTGGACCTGGAGAGGTATCTGGGAAGTTTCTTGTTTAGACAAGAGGCCATCAGATCTATGTCTGGAGGACCCCATATCTGCACAATCTGATAGAGCACATCTGGATGGAGAGACCACTCTCCGGGTGTAGATTCTGACAGCTGAGATAATCCGCTTCCAAATTGTCTACACCTGGTATATGAATCGCAGTGATTAGACAAGAATTGATGATTGACATATGCCACTGTTGTGATATTGTCTGTTGGAAAGCGAATATACGATTCTCTCTTTAATAGAGGCCAAGCCTGAAGAGCTCTGAAAATAGCATGGAGTTCTAAGATATAGATTGGTAACCTCGCCTCTTGAGGATTCCAAACGCCTTGTGCTGTCAGAGACCCCCAAACAGCTTCCCAACCTAAGAGACATGCATTTGTTTTGATCACAGTCCAGGGAGAAGGAGGCCCCTTAAACAATAAGGTGATGGTTTAACCACCAAGTCAGAGAGAGTGGAGAGTTGGGATTTAAGTATATCAGTTGTGATATAGGAGTATAATCCCTGCACCATTGGTGCCATATGCAAAACTGTAGAGGTCTCATATGAAAACAAGCAAAAAGGATTGCGTCCGATGCTGCAATCATGAGACCTAAAACTTCCATGCACATAGCCACTGAAGGAAATGATAAGAGACTGAAGGTTTAGACAAGCTGAAACCAATATCAAACATCTTTTCTGTTAGGGATAGAGTCATGGACACTGAATCTATCTGGAAATCTATTTAGCTAGCACCAAGATATCATCTAAAAAAGGAAACACTGCAATACTCTGCTCTCTGATTACAGATAGAAGGGCACCTAAAACTATTAAGAATATTCTTGGTGCTGTTGCAAGGCCAAAAGGAAGAGCAACAAATTGGTAATGCTTGTTTAGAAAAGAGAATCTCCGAAAACGATAGTGATCTGGATGAATTGGATTGTGAAGGTAAGCATCCTGTAAGTCTATTGTGGACATAAAGTGACCTTGCTGAACAAAAGGCAGAATTGTCCTTATAGTCACCATCTTGAAAGTTGGGACACTTACAAAACGATTTAAAGTTTTCAGATCCAAAATTGGTCTGAAAGAATTTTCCTTTATATAGGTATATAGGTATAATAAATATATTTGAATAAAAACCCCAATCCTTGTTCCTGCTGTGGAACTGGGACAATTACCCCTGAAAGTTCTAGATATGAAACACATTTCATAAAGACTTGAGCTTTTACTGTTTTTTTTGTTACATGGGTAAGAAGGAATCTTCCCTAAGGAAGTCTTATTTTGAATCTTATTCGACACCCCTAAGAAATTATATTCTGAATCCACTGATTTTCGACAGAGTCTGTCCAAACTCTTTGAAAAACAAAATTTATGCTTACCTGATAAATTTATTTATTTCCGGATATGGTGAGTCCATGGCTTGAGTAATTTCTGTTGGGACTATCACTGCTGGCCAGCAGGAGGAGGCAAAGAGCACCACAGTTAAACTGTTAAGTATCACTCCCTTACCCACAACCCGCAGTCATTCGACCAAAGGGAAATGGAGAAAAAGGAGTAACACAAGGTATAGAGGTGCCTGAGGTTATAGTCAAAAGAACAACTGTCTTAAAATAAAGGGTGGGACCGTGGACTCCCCATATCCGGAAAATAAATACATTTATCAGGTAAGCATACATTTTGTTTTTCTTTCCTAAGATATGCTGAGTCCACGGCTTGAGTAATTACTGTTGGGAGCAATACCCAAGCTAGAGGACACAGATAAATAGGGAGAGACAAGACAGGCAGTCCTAAACAGAAGGCACCACCTCTTGAAGAACCTTTCTCCCAAAAGAAGCCTCAGCCGAGGCAAAAGTATCAAATTTGTAAAATTTTGAAAAAAGGATGTAGAGAAGACCAAGTTGCAGCCTTGCACATTTGTTCCACAGAAGCTTCATTTTTGAAAGCCAAAGAAGAGGAAACAGCTCTTTTTGAATGAGCTGTAATTCTCTCAGGAGGCTGCTGTCCAGCAGTCTCATAAGCCAAATGAATTATACTTCGTAACCAAAAAGAAAGTAGTAGCAGTAGCTTTCTGACCTTTATGTTTCCCAGAGAAAAAGACAAAGAGGGCAGAGGACTGGCGAAAATCCTTAGTTGCCTGTAAGTAGAATTTAAGAGCATGTACAGCATCCAAATTGTGTAACAAACGTTCTTTGGAAGAAAAAGGATTAGGACACAGAGATGGAACAACAATTTACTGATTGATATTTCTATTAGAAACAACCTTAGGAAGGAAACCTAACTTAGTACGAAGAACCGCCTTATCGACATGAAAAATAAGATAAGGGGAATCACACTGCAGAGCTGAGAGTTCTAAGACTCTTCGAGCAGAAGAGATAGCAACAAGAAACAAAACCTTCCAAGATAACTTAATGTCTATGGAATGCAACAGCTCAAAGGGAGAAAGCTGTAAAAAACTTTAAGAACAAGGTTAAGGCGCCAAGGAGGAGCAACAGACTTAAAGACAGGCCTGATTTTGACCAAGGTCTGACAAAAAGATTGCACATCTGGCACATCCGCCAAACGTTTATGTAATAAAGCTGATAAAACGGAAATCTGACCCTTCAGAGTACTGACTGACAATCCCTTCTCCAGGCCTTCCTGAAGAAAAGATAAAATTCTAGGAATTCTACTCCAAGAGTAGCCCTTTGATTCACACCAATAAAGATATTTACGCCATATCTTATGGCAAATCTTTTTAGTAACAGGCTTGCAAGCCTGAATCACGGTCTCAATGACCGACTCAAAAAACCACGCTTAGACAGAATTAAGTGTTCAATCTTCAAGCAGTCAGCTTCAGAGAAATGAGATTTGGATGAAGGAAGGGACCCTGAATCAGGAGGTCCTTCCTCAGAGGTAGTCTCCAAAGTGGGAGAGATGACATCTCCACTAGGTCTGCAAACCAGATCCTGCAAGGCCATGCAGGGGCTATTAGAATCACAGATGCCCTCTCCTGTTTGATACCAGCAATGACTCGTGGAAGGAGAGCAAACTGAGGAAACAGGTATGCCAACCTGAAAACTCAAGGAACCATCAGAGCATCTTTTAGAATGGCCTGCAGATCTCTTGACCTTGAACCGTACCTTGGAAGCTTGGGGTTGTGATGGGACGCCATCAGATCTAACTCCGGCACCCCCTCTTTTGAGGACTAAGTTGGAAAACAACTCCGGATAGAGTTCCCACTCCCCGGGATGAAAAGTCTGTCTGCTCAGAATATCCACTTCCCAGTTGTCTACTCCTGGAATGTGGATGGCAGATAGACAGCAATTGTGGGTCTCTGCCCACTGAAGAATCTGAGTAACCTCATTCATGGCCAAGGAACTCCGAGTTCCTTCCTGGTGATTGATGTAAGCCACAGAAGTTATGTTGTCTGACTGGAACCTGATAACCTTCTTAAGAGCTGACTACAACAGTGCAACTCTTGGCAGGGCCCTCTACCCACTTGATCCCTATAATTGTTTTGTTGTACTCCGACTTTGTTTATAGCCCTGCGGAATCTGTTGGCGCTCCACAAATAACCGATAATAATAATAAAAAAAAAAAAAGAGGACGTGGGCAGCTTGGTTCCCTTGAGGTGACACAGCACCGTAACTTTTAACACTTTCTGCTTCTATTCACAGTTTGGGAGACCCGGGGCTGCCAGCGAGCACCTGAAAGGAAGTGCTAACATTGCTTCATACTTTATCCTTTCTAATAAACAATATATAACAACTTTACTTAAAAAACTAAATTTATGCTTACCTGATAAATTACTTTCTTTTACGATATGACAAGTCCACGGATTTCATCCTTACTTGTGGGATATTAACCTCCTGCTAACAGGAAGTGGCATAGAGCACCACAGCAGAGCTGTATATATAGCCCCTCCCCTTCCCCTCCACCCTCAGTCATTCGGCCGAAGGTTATAGGAAGAGAAAAGGAAAGGCTAAAAAGGTGCAGAGGTGACTGAAGTTTTAAAAAAATAAAATAAACCTGTCTTAAAATAACAGGGAGGGCCGTGGACTCGTCATATCGTAAAAGAAAGTAATTTATCAGGTAAGCAAAAATGTAGTTTTCTTTTACAAAGATATGACGAGTCCACGGATTTCATCCTTACTTGTGGGAAACCAATACCAAAGCAATAGGACACGGATGAAAGGGAGGGACAAGACAGGAACATAAATGGAAGGCACCACTGCTTGAAGAACCTTTCTCCCAAAGATAGCCTCAGAAGAAGCAAAAGTATCAAATTTGGAAAATTTGGAAAAAGTGTGAAGGGACGACCAAGTCGCAGCCTTACAAATCTGTTCCACAGATGCATAGTTTTTAAAAGCCCATGTGGAAGCCACAGCCCTAGTAGAATGAGCCGTAATTCTTTCAGGAGGCTGCTGTCCAGCAGTTTCATATGCCAGGCAGATGATACTTCTCAGCCAAAAAAAAAGAGAGGTAGCCGTAGCTTTCTGACCCCTACGCTTTCCAGAATAAACAATGAATAATGAAGATGATTGACAGAAATCCTTAGTTGCCTGTAAGTAAAACTTTAAGGCACGGACCACGTCCAAGTTATGTAACAGACGCTCCTTCTTAGAAGAAAGATTAGGACACAAGGAAGGAACAGCAATTTCCTGATTAATATACTTATTCGAAACAACCTTAGGAGGGAACCCAGGTTTGGTACGTAAAACCACCTTATCGGAATGAAATATGAGATAAGGCGAATCACACTGTAATGCTGAAAGCTCAGAAACTGTTCGAGCAGAAGAAATAGCAACCAAAAACAGAACTTTCCAAGATAATAGTTTAATATCTATGAAATGCATAGGTTCAAACGGAACCCATTACAGAACTCGAAGAACTAAATTCAAACTCCAGGGAGGAATAATAGGTCCAAATACAGGCTTAATTCTAGATAGAGCCTGACAAAAAGACTGAACATCTGATACATTCGCCAAACGTTTGTGAAACAGAATTGACAAAGCTGAAATTCGTCCCTTTAAGGAACTTGCTGATAACCCTTTCTCCAATCCTTCTTGGAGAAAAGACAAAATCCTAGGAATCCTAACTTTACTCCATGAGTAACCCTTGGATTCACACCAATAAAGATATTTACGCCATATCTTATGATAGATCTTTCTAGTGACAGGCGTTCAATCTCCATGCAGTCAGTTGCAGAGAAATTAGATTTGGAAGTTGGAAAGGACCTTGAATGAGAAGATCCTGTCTCAACGGAAGTTTCCACGGTGGCAGAGAGGACATGTCCACTAGATCCGCATACCAAGTCCTGCGTGGCCACGCAGGCGCTATCAGGATCACTGAAGCTCTCTCCTGTTTGATTCGAGCAATCACACGTGGGAGGAGAGGAAACGGCGGAAACACATAAGCTAGGCTGAACAACCAAGGTACTGCCAAGGCATCTATCAGTTCGGCCTGAGGATCCCTTGACCGGGATCCGTATCTTGGAAGCTTGGCATTCTGACGAGATGCCATCAAATCCAATTCCGGTCTGCCCCATCTGAGAATCAATGAGGCAAATACCTCCGGGTAAAGTTCCCACTCCCCCGGATGAAAAGTCTGTCGACTTAGAAAATCTGCTTCCCAGTTCTCTACCCCTGGCATGTAGATCGCTGACAGATGACAAGAGTGGGCCTCTTCCCACTGATTATCTTGGATACTTCTATCATCGCTAAGGAACTCCTTATTCCTCCCTGATGATTGACATATGCCACAGTCGTTATGTTGTCTAACTGGAATCTGATGAATTTGGCCGAAGTCAACTGAGGCCACGCCTGAAGCACATTGAATATTGCTCTCAGTTCCAGAATATTGATTGGAAGTAGAGACTCCACCTGAGTCCAAACACCCTGAGCCTTCAGGGAGTTCCAAACTGCACCCCAGTCCAGAAGGCTGGAATCTGTTGTCACTATCACCCACGAGGGTCTGCGGAAACAAGTCCCCTGGGACAGATGATCTGGCGACAACCACCAAAGAAGAGAGTTTCTGGTCTCTTGATCCAGAATTATCTTTGAAGATAAATCTGCATAATCCCCATTCCACTGACCAAGCATGCACAGTTGCAGTGGTCTGAGATGAAAGCGAGCAAACGGAACAATGTCCATTGCCGCTACCATTAATCCGATTACCTCCATACACTTAGACACTGATGGCCGAGGAATGAACAGAAGTGCTCGGCAAGCATTCAAAATCTTTGATTTTCTGACCTCCGTCAGAAATACTTTCATGGCTACCGAGTCTATAAGAGTTCCCAAGAAAGGAACCCTTGTCTGTGGAACAAGTGAACTCTTCTCTATGTTCACCTTCCAGCCGTGAGTTCTCAGAAAACACAACACTGTGTCCGTGTGAGATTTTGTCAGATGATATGTTGAAAACTGAATCAGAATATCGTCCAGATAAGGCGCCACCGCTATCCCTTGCGGTCTGAGAACTGCCAAAAGAGACCCTAGAACCTTTGTGAAGATTCTGGGTGCTGTGGCCAACCCGAAAGGAAGAGCCACAAACTGATAATGTTTGTCCAAGAAGGCAAACCTTAGAAACCGATGATGATCTTTGTGGATTGGAATATGAAGGTAAGCATCCTTCAAATCCACAGTAGTCATATATTGACCCTCCTGGATCATTGGCAAAATCGTTCGAATTGTCTCCATCTTGAATGATGGAACTCTTAGAAATTTGTTTAGACACTTGAGGTCCAAAATGGGTCTGAACGTTCCCTCTTTACTGGGGACCAAAAATAGGTTTGAGTAAAACCCCTGTCCCTGTTCCAATTTTGGAACAGGACAGATTACTCCCATAGTAAAAAGGTCTTTTACACAGCGTAAGAACGCCTCTCTCTTTATCTGGTTTGCAGATAATTTTGAAAGATGAAATCTCCCTCTTGGGAGAAAATCCTTGAATTCCAATTGATAACCATGGGTCACTATTTCTAGTGCCCAGGAATCCTGAACATCTCTTGCCCAAGCCTGAGCAAAGAAAGAAAGTCTGCCCCCTACTAGATCCGGTCCCGGATCGGGGGCCACCCCTTCATGCTGCTTTGTGGAAGAAGAAGCGGGGGGTCCTCCTTTAAAGTTCCGAAAGAAACAAAAATTATTCTGTTTACCCCTCATTTTAACCGACCTATCCTGAGGTAGGGCATGGCCCTTACCTCCTGTAATATCAGAAATGATCTCCTTCAATACTGGCCCAAAAAGGGTCTTATCTTTCAAGGGAATAGCTAAAAGCTATTGTTTTGATGACACATCAGCAGACCAAGATTTGAGCCACAATGCTCTACGTGCTAAAATAGCAAATCCTGCCTTTTTTGCCGCTAATTTAGCAACTTGAAAAGCGGCATCAGTAATAAAAGAATTAGCTAGCTTAAGAGCCTTAATTCTATCTAGAATGTCATCTAATGGAGTCTCAACCTTAAGAGACTCTTCTAGAGCCTCAAACCAAAAAGCTGCTGCAGTAGTTACTGGAACAATGCAAGCCGTAGGTTGTAAAAGAAATCCCTGATTAACAAATAATTTCTTTAGTAGACCCTCTAATTTCTTATCCATAGGATCCTTGAAAGCACAACTATCCTCAATGGGTATAGTAGTACACTTAGCTAGGGAAGACATAGCTCCCTCTACCTTAGGGACCGTTTGCTATGAGTCCCGAATGGTATCTGATATAGGAAACATTTTCTTAAAATTAGGAGAGGGAGAAAAACGGTATACCTGGTCTATCCCATTCCTTACTAATAATTTCCTAAATTCTCTTAGGAACCGGAAAAACATCAGTGTAAGTAGGAACTTCCAAATATTTATCAATTTTACACAATTTCTCTGGAGGAATCACAATAGGATCACAATCATCCAGAGTCGCTAAAACCTCCCTAAGCAACAGGCGGAGGTGTTCAAGCTTAAATTTAAATGACATAGCATCCGAATCTGTCTGAGGCAAAACATTCCCTGAATCAGAAATTTCACCCTCAGACACTAATACCCTGATCCCCAACTCAGAGCACTGTGAGGGAACATCGGAAATAGCTAATAAAGAATCAGAGGATTCAGTATTTACATTAATACTTGACCTACTGCGTTTACCCTGCAACACTGGTAATTTAGACAATACCTCTGTAAGGGTAGTTGACATAACTGCAGCCATCTTCTGCAGAGTAAAGGAATTAGATGCACTAGAAGTACTAGGCATCGCTTGTGTGGGCATAAAAGGTTGTGACACTTGGGGAGAATTGGATGGCATATCCTGATTCTCTTCAAACTGAGAATCATCCCTAGGCACACTTACTTTATTTAAAATATGCTTTTTACATTGTAAAGCCCTTTCAGTACAAAAGTTACACAATGTTAGAGGGGTTTGCACAATAGCTTCTAAACACATAGAACAATGAGAAACCTCAATGTCAGACATGTTGAACAGACTAGTAATACCGCAAAAGTTGTTTAAACACTTATTTATAGCATAAAAAAACATTAGAAAAAACGTGTACTGTGCCTTTAAGAAAAGAAAAAGTGAACATTTTTTCCAAAATGCACAAAAAACGTTAAATTATTCTCAAATTTAACTTAATATCGTTGGTTAATCCAAAAATTACTGCACCCAGAAGCAAGGGCAGAAATAACGCTTTAGAAGTACTTATATCAACATGTAGTCAAAAGATAGATAAAAATACACTATGCACCTCGCCACAGCTCTGCTGTGGCGCCTACCTGCCCCCAGGGTACTTCAAATCAAGTTTCCAACCCTTCAGACCAACTACACAGTCCAGGAGCCACAGAGTTACTGTTTGCTGCTGCTAAGCCTGAAGAAATTCGCCAATAGGCTCCGCCCCTTAAGGTCAAAAGTCAGAGTAGGCCCAAACAACACCACATGGAAATGCAGTTTTGCACTACAGTAAAAATACACACACAATATAACCCTCAAGCATAAAACCAATAAGCTTTAAATGTCAAAAATAAAAAACATAGTTTTTTTATATTGTCTCCCATGTCACATAATGCCCAAATATAAACTAATGATAAATATAAAATAGAGACTCCAGTAACACCCCTCTTATTAAAATAGGTTTTACTACTTACCCCATTCCCATACAGGGAAATAATGCCAGCCAGTTCTGATACACCAAGTCTCCTCAGAAAAAAAGGCAACACATACCTTAATGCTGCTTGTAGCATGAAACCGGTCTCCACACTGAAGATGTCTCATGGTTACCTTCAGAAGTCTTTGTGGGAACCAGCGTGGATCTTAGTTACAACTGCTAAGATCATCAACCTCAGGGCAGACATCGTCTTCCATATCCCCCTGAGGAAAATAGTACTCACCGGTACCATTTAAAATAACAAACTTCTTGATTGAAGAAACTAAAACTAACACCTCACTTTACCATGTCTTCCTAGTATAACACAGGCAAAGAGAATGACTGAGGGTATCAGCAGTATTTTCTTAGTCAATTCCATTCCTAGAAAAATATTTTACTGCACATACCTTATCTGCAGGAAAACCTGCACGCCATTCCCCCTCTGAAGTACCTCACTCCTCAGAATGTGTGAGAACAGCAAATGGATCTTAGTTACGTCTGCTAAGATCATAGAAAAACGCAGGCAGATTCTTCTTCCAAATACTGCCTGAGATAAACAGCACACTCCGGTGCCATTTAAAAATAACAAACTTTTGATTGAAGAATAAACTAAGTAGAAAGCACCACAGACTCTCACGACCTCCTATCTATGTTGAGGCTTGCAAGAGAATGACTGAATATGGCAGTTAGGGGAGGAGCTATATAGCAGCTTTGCTGTGGGTGGACTCTTGCAGCTTCCTGTTGGGAAGGAGAATATATTCCATAAGTAATGGATGATCCGTGGACTGGATACACTTAACAAGAGAAATAACAAACTTCTTGATTGAAGAAACTAAAACTAACACCTCACTTTACCATGTCTTCCTAGTATAACACAGGCAAAGAGAATGACTGAGGGTGGAGGGGAAGGGAGAGGCTATATATATATAGCTCTGCTGTGGTGCTCTTTGCCACTTCCTGTTAGCAGGAGGTTAATATCCCACAAGTAAGGATGAAATCCGTGGACTCGTCATATCTTTGTAAAAGAAAGTGCCCAATCCATAGCTGAGAGTGTCTTATATAATAAAAGTATATACTTACCATGTAAGACACCCATCCACATATAGCAGACAACCAAACCAGTACTGAAACATATCAGCAGAGGTAATGGTAGAGGAGTATAATGTCGATCTGTAAAGGGAGGCAGCAGATGAATCCCCGCGACTGAATTTACAGAGAGCCCTAGAATATATTTCCCATAGGCAAAAACATGGTATCATCAGGCAATACTCCCTTCACATCCCTCAGTCAAACACTGTACTTAGAGAGGAATTGGGCTTCAATATGCTTAGATGTGCCTTTCACAGAAAAGCAGGAAATTTTTGTAAAACTGAGGTATGTGTGAGGTGAGAGGTGTATTTATAGGCATTTGAGGCTTGGGAAACTTTGCCCCCTCCTGGTAGGAATGTGTATCCTATACGTCACTAGCTCATGGACTCTTGCCAATTACATGAAAGAAATTAAGCTGCATTCACAGCTTTTGAGGCTTTGAAGAGCAGGCTTGCATGAGTGAGCCTCCCGCCACAAATCTAAGAAGCAAAAACTGTTTCTTTTGCCTCTCTGCCACCTCAGAAGTGTCGAGATCAGTCACCATGACACTTGCTCACCATGACACTTGCTCATTGATTAAAGTACCAATAGGGGGGCGAAACTGAATAAGAAAGCTCTTGTGCAATGCTAAATTTTGCCACTTGATTCAGCTTTGCAAGTAATAATTGCACATGGACAAGTTCTCCACTGGCGAACCCTTTGGTCTGCAATCATGATACATTTTGCACTTCATTTTCGGCAATGAAAACGTGTTTTCACTGTATGAGAAATCAGATTGTAGAACTCCTTTCCTAAGGAGGTTGTGACTCTTAATTCCTTAGATAAATTAAAAAATGGCTTAGATACATTCGGCTAGATTACGAGTCTTGCGTTATGAGCGGCTCGGTGCTAACTTGCAAGTTATTGTCACCGCTCACCTTCCTATAGCGCTGCTATTACAGGTTTACAAAAACCCGGCGTTAGCAGGCAATAAGTGAGCGTTGAGTAAAATTGAGCTCCATACCGCACTCCAACACCAGCGCTGCTGTGAGCTGGTTTTACGTGATCATGCACGATTTCCCCATAGACATCAATGGGGAGAGCCGGTTGAAAAAAAGCCTAACACCTGCAATAAAGAAGCGTAAAGCTCTGTAACGCAGCCCCATTGATTCCTATGGGGAAATAAAAAGTTATGTTTACACCTAACACCCTAACAGAAACCCAGAGTCTAAACACCCCTAATCTGCTGCCCCGACATAGCCGCCACCTACCTACACTTATTAACCCCTAATCTGCTGCCCCAAATGTCGCCGCCACCTACCTACACTTATTAACCCCTAATCTGCCGCCCCCAACATCGCCGCCTCCTACATTACACTTATTAACCCTTAACCTGCCGCCCCCAACATCGCCGACACCTACATTACACTTAACTCCTAATCTGCCGCCCCTGACATCGCCGACACCTACATTTCACTTATTAACCCCTAATCTGCCACCCCCAATGTCGCCGCTACCTACATACAGATATTAACCCCTAAACTGACGCACCCGACATTGCCACCACTATACTAAAGTTATTAACCCCTAAACCTAACCCTAAGTCTAACCCTAACACCCCCTAACTTTAATGTATTTAAAATAAATATAAATAAAACTTACTATCATTAACTAAAAAAATTCCAATCAGCCAATAGAATGCAAGCTCAATCCTATTGGCTGATTGCATCAGCCAATAAGGATTGAAGCTCAATCCTTATTGGCTGATTGCATCCGCCAATAGGATTTTTTCTCCTTTAATTCCGATTGGCTGATAGAATTCTATCAGCCAATCAAAATTCAAAGGACGCCATCTTGGATAACGTTCCTTAAAGGAAGCTTCATTCTGGAAGGATGAAGATAGAAGATGCCGTCTGGATGAAGACTTCGGCTGGCTTGGATGAAGATTTCGGCCGGCTTGGATGAAGACTTCTGCCAGCTTCGCTAAGGACTTCTGTAAGTGGATCTTCGAGGGTTAGTGTTAGTTTTTTTTAAGGGTTTATTGGGTGGGTTTTAATCTTAGATTAGGGGTTTGGGCTGAAAGAGAGCTAAATGCCGTTTTAAGGACAATGCCCATACAAATGCCCTTTTCAGGGCAATGAAGAGCTTAGGTTTTTTAGATAGATTTTTATTTGGGGGGTTGGTTGTGTGGGTGGTGGGTTTTATTGTGGGGGGGGGGATTTGTATTTTTATTTACAGGTAAAAGAGCGGATTTCTTTGGGGCAATGCCCCGCAAAAGGCCCTTTTAAGGGCTATTGGTAGTTTAGTTTAGGCTAGAGTTTTTTTTTTTTTTGGGCGGCTTTTTTATTTTGATAGGGCTATTAGATTAGGTTTAATTAGTTTAAATATTTGATAATTTATTTTTTTATTTTGTGTAATTTAGTGTTGTTTTTTTTGTAATTTAGTTAATTGTATTTAATTAATGTAATTTATTTAATTTTAGTGTAAGGTTAGGTGTTAGTGTAACTCAGGTTAGGTTTTATTTTACAGGTAAATTTGTATTTATTTTAACTAGGTGGTTAGTAAATAGTTACTAACTATTTACTAACTATTCTACCTAGTTAAAATAAATACAAACTTAGCTGTGAAATAAAAATAAAACCTAAGCTAGCTACAATGTAACTATTAGTTATTTTGTAGCTAGCTTAGGGTTTATTTTATAGGTAAGTATTTAGTTTTAAATAGGAATAATTTAGTTAATGATAGTAAGTTTTATTTAGATTTATTTTAATTACATTAAAGTTAGGGGGTGTTAGGGTTAGGGGTTAATAACTTTAGTATAGTGGCGGCGATTTTGAGGGTAGCAGATTAGGGGTTAATAACAGTAAGGTAGGTTGTGGCGATGTTAGGGGCAGCAGATTAGGGGTTAATATTTAACTAGTGTTTGCGATGCAAGAGTACGGCAGTTTAGGGGTTAATATGTTTATTATAGTGGCGGCGATGTCCGGAGCGGCAGAATAGGGGTTAATAATTTTATTTGTGTTTGCGATGCGGGAGGGCCTCGGTTTAGGGGTTAATAGGTAGTTTATGGGTGTTAGTGTACTTTTTAGCACTTTAGTTATGAGTTTTATGTTACAGCTTTGTAGCATAAAACCCATAACTACTGACTTTTAGTTTTCGGTATGGACCTTGACAGTATGGGCTGTACCGCTCACTTTTTGGCCTCCCAGGCAGACTCGTAATACCAGCGCAAAGGAAGTCCCATTGAAAAAGGACTTTTGGAAAGCTGCAGTAGTTACGTTGCGTTAGGGCCAAAAAAGTGTGCGGTGCAGCTATACCTGCAAGACTCTTAATACCAGCAGTAGTGTAAAACATAATTTATGTAAGAATTTACCTGATAAATTCATTTCTTTCATATTGGCAAGAGTCCATGAGCTAGTGACGTATGGGATATACAATCCTACCAGGAGGGGCAAAGTTTCCCAAACCTCAAAATGCCTATAAATACACCCCTCACCACACCCACAATTCAGTTTAATGAATAGCCAAGAAGTGGGGTGATAAGAAAGGAGCAAAACGCAACAACAAGGAATTAGAATAATTGTGCTTTATACAAAAAAATCATAACCACCAAAAAAAGGGTGGGTCTCATGCAGTGATGTGCAGTCACTAGAGGCAGGCGAGGCAGTGCTTCACCTCTCATATGGGCAAAAATATATTTTTTTTTATTGGCTTTAAAAAAAAATTAATTTTTTTCCCCAGCATTTTTTTCTCTCACAGCTATATGTTGTGCAATGAAGAGGCACAAGCAGGTCTGCCCACCATTACACAACATGCTGCGCCATCTACTGGATGCAAGTGGTTAAGATCATTGCATGGCCCATTAACTGCTTATTTGAGGCAGTCCTATTTGGGCTGAACCAATCCAGCGAGAGGCATTAGTAAGTGGAACATAGGGTTGGGGCTGGATGTTAAATCATATAAAACAAAACAAAAACGGAAAAAAACTACTTTCATATATTTTGTTGCTGTACTGTGAAGCTGCCAGCTTTGCTAAAGTGAAAAAGAGAGTTCTGTTCTTCCCCTCTAAGTGCAGTGGAATGTGCCACTGTCACTTCCTGAATCCTTCCAGAGCAGGAGAGAGGCACAGAGAGCAGTGTTTCA